>NC_090928.1:230498341-230872716 GCF_040938575.1 Ambystoma mexicanum | reverse complement strand
TTGTGAAGGTCCTCCAGCTGGTGGTGGTGGCTTTTGGGGAGGAGGCATGGCAATAACTGATGCCATTTTTAAGATAAATAGCAGTTTTGATACATTTCTTCCAAGTATGTACTGTGTACTAGATTAGTAATGGATAAGGAGTACGAAAAGGTGTAGGGGGTGTGGTAGGGAAATTTTGAAGTTGAAAGTTCCTAGATCAGTAGAAAATGCCGTTCCGAAATGTCTGCGAAAGATGGATCTTATCGTGCAGTGTGGACGGGGTCTCGGACACGTCATCATGCCGCGCACCAGCGTATGTTCATGTGGCACTGTCCGGAAGGTCCGCAATGAAGTCAGATGTTCGTAGATGTCTAAGGATGCAAAACTAGTTGAAATAGTTGCAAAAAGTGTATAGAGTGTTAAAAATGATTCTAGAAGGTGGGAAATGGCAGGCAGAGTTTTAAGGTGACACTTTGTAAATTGGACACAAATATTGTTATATTTGGTAAATATGATATTAGTAAGTTGTAGGAAAAAAGCATGCACTGGTAAAAACCCATGAAATTCACTGAAAAACCTTGGTTAAAAGGGACGTTATGGTTAAGTTGGACTAATAAAAACCTAAGAAATTAAATGAAAAAAACTTTGTTAAAAGGACGTTATGGTTACAAGTAAAATCGAAAAACCCCTGAAATTCGTCAGTTATGGTAAGCTAAGCAACCATAACGCACGCCACCTCCGTGCACTGCTAAGACTAACATCCAGGACATCAAAGATGACATCACAAATATCATTGATGAGATCACCGATGACATCACATGTGCATTTACTTTTCATACAAGGGGTTGTGAATGTAATGTTGGCAAAAAAAGTATCAGAGATTATCGGGAGATGTGTAATAAGCTACATACTTCATCACGCAATGTAGTGTTCTAAAGAAAATTCCATTGCAGTGTTCTTTCTAGTACAGAAACCTACTCATACAGAAATGTAGGTATTAGCTGCAGCATACACCACAGAGGTGCTATATTTGTAATTTTCCAAAGTTACATAATAAAACTGTGAATGCTTCTGTATCAGACTTTTTCAGTCTGTGAAACATGTACTAAGTAGCTAATAATGCATGACTTACTACTAATACACACAAAACATAAATAGATCACAATGCATACAAATATGGGGCTTATATATGGAGAGTAGAGTAAGCAAACAAGAGGCAGTATCATTAGCAACTGTGTACAATCTACATGATTGTATTCACGCAGAAAATGATTGCTGTGTTTCAGGCCTGCTTCTTCCCCTATATATGTAAATCATAAGATGTGATTAAATTCTAAGGAAAGTAGTGTAAGAACATATGAGAATAGCAATATCTATAAATGTAATACCTTTTGAAAGTTAAGTTTCTGACTGTCATAAACCCACCTGGCCTAGATATGGCAGTGAACAAAAAAGAAGGGGCTAGACATGTGATGTCATCAGTGATGTCATCAATGATATTTGTGATGTCATCTTTGATATCCTGGGTGTTAGTCTTAGTAGTGCACGGTGGTGCCGCGACTTATGGTTGCTTAGTTTACGATAACTGGCAAATTTCAGGGGGTTTTCGATTTAACTTGTAACCATAACGTCCTTTTAACGTTTTTTCTTTGAATTTCATAGGTTTTTATTAGTCCAACTTAACCATAACGTCCCTTTAACAATGTTTTTTCATTTAATATATATATATATATATATGTTTAAATATAGGTCAGAAGAAGAATATACTTTGGGAATTATCAAGAGTACCTTATGTGTGAAACACGTTAATGTCCTTTTTTTCTTTTTTTAGAACTCTTAACAATGGAACACAATTGTTCCTATGGTATAGAGCAAGAAAATTAGCACTACTATATTTACTAAAACTTGTTTTGTTTTCTTTGGCTCTCAAAATAAAAATGTAAAGTTGAAATAATATGGTCTTAAAGATTATTTTAGTGCAATCAGTGAATCAGATATAACCTAAATAGGCGGAGAGGCGTTTTCTGGTGCTCTTGATGCAGCCATTGTATTTTATAAACCTTGATTTCGATATTGGGTCTTATATATGACAAACACCGCACAGGAGTTTCTTGAAGGAGCAACCTAAAAACGTGAAAACTCACTAAACAGAAAGTGAATTGCAGTACATGCAAGCAGACATGGGGAAATGCAGCTCTCGGCACTAAACGGGAAATTCACGGCATGCCAGCTTCAAAGACTAGCAACTGACACCAACAGCACCACCTGAAGCCAGCAATCAATGTCTTTAGTAGAAGGGAAGGGCTGAGCGCAGAATGAGACTGCTGAGTTCTTCAAATTACATTTCTGCTATGCAAAGAGTATCCCAGCAAACCGTTCAGATGTCACAATATCCAAAGAGTCAAGAAAAGGGGAGGCAGTATGTTCTATAGAAAAGATAATTCAATTCTTGCCCGAAAGGTACACACAAGACTATACAACATGATGCGTGGGGTTGGGGGGAGGGAATGGGGGGGGAGGGGCAGAAACAGGAATGCTTCTAGAAGGCACAATATGTTGGACAGCAAACCCCCATCAAGGACACCATGCTTTGTATTTTCTGAACTTTGCAGTAACGCGTTCAAAGTGAAACTTCAAATAAAACAATTTGCACTCAATAAACCACACATTTACATGATGTTCACAATAAAAAGTTAAACAAAAGCATTGAAAATCACTCACGAAAAAAATCACCTGATCAACCCCAAAATAGCACATTGTATCCACATATAAAATCATGTTGTACAAAGTCCTGGCACCTGTCCCCCGCATTTTCTCATTTGCATGTGAAAGTAGTACTTGTGAAAAGGAGTTCAACTAAAAACATTGTTAAGTACATACAGATCAGGTCCAGCACAGACAGTGGGCGGTATGCAAGTTTCCGCTAATTGCTGGGGCAGTAACTAATGAAGTACCCCTTTAGCAAGTAGGAAGGAATGCAGTTTACAGGACTATCATATCTGTAGCGTCTTCATTGATTGTCTAGTGCAAGGAGTGCAAATCCAGATTACTTGCTTTAGTGATTAAGATGGCTGCATCGGGATCAAAACACAACTCTCCTAACCCAGGCCAGAGAATTGGTTGTGAAGACTTCCGTACCAGCTTGCGCCAGTACCACAGCACAGAGCAGATAGGCTTTATAAGGCATACAGATAACCAAATTGCCCATCACATCACATGTCAACCAGACCAGTTCAGAAGCAGTGCAGTGTATAGTACCAACCATAGAGAACTGCATTATTGCCCTGGGTGGAAAATTCTATTTCAAAATGATGGTTTCCTCATTCATAAATACTAATACAAGTAGATAGGAACACTGGGTTTATCCTTCCATTGAAATCCTGGCATTTTGGATTCCCCAGGCTTAAAGGGTTGGCAGCCTATGGAAAACAGCACACTCATTGACACACGTCTAATCATTCTTTTCTCTGTCTGGGAGAACCTTCACAGGGGAGTTGCCAGAAATGAAGGGCGAGGAGTTGAGCAATTGATTTTTAACAAATGTCTGGGTGGTGACCTTAGCAGGTGACTCGTCTGGGATAGAGCGGGAAGTCTCTATTACAGAATTCCTGCTTGTGTCATTCATCTCTATTACTTCAAAGTCTACATCATTCCAGTGTTGTGCCTCGTCCTCATCGTCCTCATCTTCATTGTGCTGTGACCCAGATAACAGTGCTTTTCGATCCTCACCATCCCCAATGGGCTTTGGAGTCCTTTCACATGGTGAGATGGCTATTTTGTACATGACTGGAAATAAAACAGCTGTAATTACAGAGGCCCCCAATATTGTGTACATCAGAACAGGAAATGTCTCAAATTTGCCTTGCAGAAATCCAACTGTGACAGGAATACCCATCTCTCCCAGGGCTGCACCAATGACGAACAAAGATGCAGATTTTCCTCCAATTGTGGTGTACTGTTTGGCCCAGGAAATGCCACTAGGAAACGTGGCAGCCATTGAAGCTCCGTAAACTGCTGTGCCGGCCCAAAGCACAATAATATTTTCATTGAAAAGCACGAGAAACAAGGAGGACACTGTGCAACCTATGACACTGAGAAGAATCATTGTGCCAGGGTATAGACAAACTGCAAAAAAGATTGCCAGCCCGCGGACTGCAGCAAAGGAGCCCCAAAAGAGGGAATTCAAACCTGCTGCTTTTGTGGGGTCCATGTGCACATGGGTAGTTGCGTAAGTAAAAATATAAGAGCCATAAGCAACCTCTGCTCCAACATAAAACAAAAAAAAAAGAAATAGAAGAAAAATAAGGGTGCTGTGGTATTGTGAGGTTGGCGCTTCATCCTCGCAATCATCCATCTTCTCACGTTTTTGGAAACTTCTTGAAAATAAAAGAAACAAAAAAAGTGAAATCAATAAAATGTAAGTACCGATTACAATGTAGGGCAACATAGCTATTGAGATGTCAACTCCGAAGATGAGCAAGTTTTCATGCTGCTCTCCTGTGGTATTGTCTAGACTCCCTTCCAAGGGTATGAGATCCAGTGCCATTTTGGAAAGCAGTGGAGCTACAACGGCACCCAAAGCAAAACTGAAGTGTAAAGCCTGGATATGTGGTCCTGCTTGCTTGCCCCAGGTGTCCAATATAACAACATTTCCACCTGCAAAAAAGAAAACATTTATTTTAGGACATTTGGAAACCGCAACTACCAAAAACAGGTTGTGCCAAATCCAAAGACTGACCACATACAACTCGATCAATCCATTTTTTCTGCAACAGCATAGGTATAATTGCCCGTCTTTTGCCAAAGAATGAATTGTGTTTTGACAATGTAGCATTTTATTTTCTTTCCTGAAATATTAGCAAAATATTAGTCTAGAAAGAGCAATGAAAAGCATTAACTTGGTCTTTGTTACAGAAAACTACCACATGTATTTTCTCCTCTACAAAAGAGCTCACCCACAAACAATTAAAAGCACAATGAAAGTGGACAGTCGAAAATAAATTTTGTATTTCGATATGGAGCTATTCACAAAAGTGTAAACTCCCACTGGGCAACTCTCCAAAATTAAAGAAAACACATGTATATGGACCCAAAACCTCCACAATCCAAGTACCGATACCTTTTATTGGACAAACTGAAAATATTATGTTGGGATGAGAGGATACAAAAAGTTGGATTTCAAAACTGGACCAACATGACATTAAAACTTTTCTCAACCCAAAACATTGAAACTGGTATGACAAAGTCACAACAAGGACGCCAATCTTTTTATTAGGCATTCGTTAACTTGGAAAACTAAAATAACACACATTTGCAGAAGTCTGGCTACTGCCCGAGCAGTCGTATGGTAGAGTTGCAGGTGAGACTCGGCAGAGGGCATGTAGGGGAAGGGCAACTACTGATGCAGAAAGGTAAAGCAATAGTCCCAGAAGACAGTGGGGGCACAACCTGTGAGAAGGCAGTGGACAACTTGGAGGATATAAGAGCATAATCTTTCAGCAAGATGCTCACATCATGGGCCACTTGCTATGAAAGAAAGTGATGGAAAAGAATTGGTCATGAGATGGAAGCAACAGGAGAATGCCATGCTCATTGCTGCTACACTGGCAGCACGGGCCATTGAAGAATAACTGTATAGAGGGAGTTGCTTACTGCTGATTACTTGCATTCGAGTTGCAGTTTACTTGAAAGGGGCAAGGAAGTTGGATACCAGTAAAGTATGGGACGGAACATGATTGTCAGCATGTACCAAATGGGGATTGGGAGGGGATCTTGGTTTATAAAATAAAATAGCAAAGAGGACATCTGGAGGAGTCGTTATTAAAGTGAGAATTACCTAAAAAGAGATTAGAGGTCTCTTTTAGACACCAGGGAGCAGCAAACCTACCAACAGCCATAGCAGCTTGCCAGACTACAAATGACGTAAAAGACTGGGGCTGTAGTCAACTGCAGAAGCAGGAGTGTGTAATCTCACAATGCTCCTTCCTATGCAATCCTGTTCAACAACTAGATCCTCCAGTTATGGTGGGCCAGGCACTGGGACAGATGTTGGAGGAATTGAATTTCAACTTAGTTTGAGAAGAATACAGAATACTACTTCAAAAATTGTATTTGTGATTTTGGATCATTGAGGTGAAGCATGGAATGGCGGCAGGGCAAAAGGAGATGCATGAAAGATCATTGTGGTCCGTTGAGGCAGCCATGTGTCACACTGCAAATTCATGTCTGAGGCACCATCACAGGATCTAGATGACCCTCCAACCAATTTCCTCCACCGCCCCATTTCACTCCTTCCACTTTGTCCAGGACTAGGGGCTGCTTTTCTACCTCTGCATCTTAGAAAAAGCAGTTTCAAATGCAGGTGAACCAATCAATAAGCAGAACCCCATTATTCTTGAGGTGACGGATGGGACCCACTTCAAACAAAGCCTGATTAAGTGAGATCATCTCCTTGCTCCTGGAGCCCTTCAGATAGATGTCAGAGAACAAGGCGTTGTGGAGCTGAGCACAATACAATACCCAGGAAATCAAATTTTGCCTACTGCTGTTAGTCACAGTCTGCAACTCCATGCATAATCATAGTAGATTACCGAATCTGGCCATTAATGCAGCAAACTCGAACAAAAATGTCGACCATGTTCTTGGATGCAAGATGTGCCATCTGTAGATTGTTATTGTTATTTTGCATTTATATAGCGCCTTATATACCATTGGTATGGTCTGAAGGCGCTGGTAGGTTGAACGCCCTTGGGAACCGAGGTTCGAGTCAGTAGAGAGGGTGAAGAGAGACAAAAGGTGCGTGTGCGCACAAAGTATGTGTGCAGCTGGTGCGGGGTTAATGTGGTAGCTGCTTCTTAGCGGTAGGTGTGGTGGTTGAGAGGTCAGGAGAATGTGTACGCTCCGGCAGAATTAATCCAGCTGAATGCGATACACGACAAACATGGAACAGTTCCTGATTTTAGCTTCCAGGTTTGTGAAGCCAACTCGTCAACGTTACACTCAAAATATCTTGTATGAATCTACAAACTTTGGTGGTTTAATGAACAACTTACATTAGATAACCTGGTAATAAGATAACAATGTTTTACAAATAGTCATTAATTGGGCCAATATGTTTCGTGAAGATAATTGTTCAACTCTGCTACAGGTTCCGATTACATCATGCAAGGGTACATTCCTTCTTGAAATAAATTCACCATGGAATGTGGCTGCTTTTTGAAAATGTTCTTTACCAATGATCCAGGTCAGTCATAACAGTTGTGAAAAGGGCAAGTCACATTTTAATGGCTGCGAGATAAGATTTCTACAGTAGTATGGCATTCCGAGCTATAGTTTTATTTTAATCTTTTTATTATCCTTTTTTCCACTTTTCAAATTCAAACAATGGTCTGATTAAGTGCCCAAAGGCTGGCATAGTTGCCTGTCCCTTAAGTCCACATCCCAGGTTATCCCCTTGTGATGCCTTAGAACAGTAGAGGTGACCATTGTGGGACATGAATGCATCTTAAACAAGGCCTGTCCCTTCTTTTATATTTCACTTCCCTTCAGCAGGATTCCATCATGTATGGTGCCACATATGTTATCACATCTGCCCATTTGCGGTAGTTCTTTTGGGTGCATTACAGAGTTCCATGCGGTACCAAGAAGGAAAACAAGACCAAATACTGTTATTCGCTAATTTAATTGGAAGGATTATTGCACGAACGGACCACTCAAACAAAAGAACAAGTTACTTAGCCCTTGATATTGATATTTTATTTCTATCACGCTCGTACACAAGTGTTTCAGAGCACGACAAGGCAGGGGAGGGGAGGGGAGGGGAACAGGGGAGAACAAAACAGCAATCTTACTAGGCCCAGTGACATTGAGAACGCGCAAGTGCATGGGGGAGGGGAAAAGTGCATGGAAGGGGGGGTAAGGGGAAAGTAGGAAGCAGAGGAGAAACAGATAAATAACAATAAAAAAATAATAAAGGCAACAAACAATGGTAGTGCAGCCAGCAATTTGCAAGTCCTAGGTTTAAGCCAGCAGACAGGGTAGGTCTGATAAGTGCAGGAAGAAAAGGGGGGTGCTGTATGGGTACAGATACAGACCGCAGTGCAAGAGGTGGCCCGGAGGCAGTGCGAGAGGGTGGCAGGGTGAGCGGGTACCTGGGCCCGGAGGACAGAGGGTGGCCATGTTCACGGTGCCAAGAGAGAACAGATCAGCAGGGGAGAGAGGGAGCGAAGGCAGAAGAAAAGAGGAAGATCTTAAGGTGCTTCCAGAACCGGAGCTGGTTCTCCTCAAGTTTTAGAGGGGCAGGGAGGATGTTCCAGAGGGAGGCCCCAGCCGAAGACACATCTACCCGCAGCTCATTTCTTTGAAAAACGACTGACCCTGAGGGAGTTGGAGGTAGAGGAGCGAAGAGCTTGAGAGGGGAGGTATTTGCGGAGGGATAGCTGAAGGTATTTTAGACCCAGGCTTCAGAAAGCCTTGTGGACAATGCAGAGGGTTTTGAATTTAATCCTTGCATCCACCGGGAGCCAATGGAGAGATTTCAGAGCTGGAGAGATACGATTCCAGGGCTTGAGGCCAAGGACAGGTATCACAGTCCTGTTCTGGATTAGTTGCAGAGGGCAGAGAGTAGAGGCAGGTAGATTTAGAAAGAGGCTGTTACAATAGTCCAACCTAGAGAGAACCAGAGCTTGGGATACCATGAGCTTCTGGGGTATGAGAAGAAAGGCAGAGTACTTCTGAGGAGGTGCAGTAGGAAATTAGACTTTTTAGAGACCTCAGATGTGGGTGGAGAAGGAAAGGGAGGAGTCAAAGATGACCCCAAGGTTCTTAGCTTCGCAGGTGGGGGTAGGAGGAGGGCCAAGGGAAGCCAGCCAGAGTGAGCGGGAAGGATGTTGAATGTGTGCCAATGAGGAGTATCTCCGTCTTGCTGGCAGTCAGACAAAGATCATTGGGGGCATCCCAACCTTGAATGGCAGTTAGGCGATGGGAGAGAGGCGGCAGAGGGCAGCCTGAAAATGAGTTGAGTGTCGTCAGCGTAGCACTGGAAATTTGAGCAGAAAATGGCAATGCAGTGGGCGAGAGTTGCCAGGTATTGGTTGAAAAGCCAGGGCGAGAAGTTAGACCCCTGGGGAACACCACAGGTAAAGAGGAAGATAGATGATAGGAAGGACCCAAGTTGAACCTGGGAGGGTCGATCTGAGAGGAAAGAGGTCAGCCAGGCCAGAGCCTGATCAGTGATACCCAGGTTTTCATGGAGACGGTTGAGCAGGGTGGTATGGTTGACCGTGTCGAAGGCAGAAGAGAGATCGAGGAGGATGAGGACAGAGGGAATATTAGAGTCAAGGTTGGAGAGCAGATCTTCACGGATGTCATGAGAGCAGTTTCCGTGCTTCTGGCAGCTCTGAAGCCAGACTGGTGGTCATAGACACAGCCAACAGAATTGGAATGAAGGTTAAGTTGAGAGATGGCCAACTTTTCCAGGAGTTTGCCCAGAAAGGAAGTTATGGAAATTGGGCGATAGCTGGACAAGAAGGATCAGCTGTGGGTTTATTAAGAGGCTGCACAAGGGAGTGCTTCAGAAGGGAGGGGGAAGGAAGCTGAGGCAAAGGAGTGGTTTCAAAAATCAGCAAGGGCTGGGGCGAGGGTGTCAATGTGGTCCTTGATGGTTTTAGAGTAATAGGGATGAACCTGTTTTGACAAGGCTTTCATAGATCGGACTTGTCTAGCGACCTTGTCAGGGGAGAGAAGGATGGTGGGGGGTGGCTAAAGGAGGGTCAGCAAGCACAGATGGAGAGTTGGGGTGGAGAGGGTGGACAGGAGATCCTGTTTTTTTTTTTAATGAAGTGAGAGGCAAGGGCATTGCAAAGAGCCAGGGAGGAGACAGGAGGGTAGAGACTGCAGCAGGGTTGGCCAGCTCCTTGCAGATTTTAATGAGTTTGGCCGAGTTGTTAGATGTCGCAGAGACATGAGCTTGAATGTGGACTCTCTTCTTGGTGAGGACAGAGAGTCGGTATTGCCTTTGTAGCAGGCGACAGGCCAGTTTGTCAGAGGATGAACAGGAAGCCCTCCATTTCCTCTCAGCCGCCCTACACTTACATTTAACTGTAGATAGGTCAGAGCCATACCAGGAATTGCACTTGGCTTTGGGCCTCAAACGGATCCTCATAACAGGAGCAAGAGTATCAGAAACTGAAGAGTAGGAGCAGAGACAGGGCTGTGTCAGGATGTGAGACAGCCATAGGTGGAGGGGAGAGGGGGGGGAAAAAGAAAGAGAAAGAGCCTCAACTGACACACACTTCATGGGCCGGATGTCCGAGAAGGTAGGTGGCAGTGTTGGGGTAGGCTTGGCTTGAAGTGGGTAAGAGAGGGGGATATGAGAGGAGAGGAGGGAGTGATTGCTCCAGGAGAGAGGAGTTGTCAGAGGGATGGAGAGAGGGGCGGGGAGGTCAGAGGAGATCAAGACATCGACTGTGTGCACTGCAGAGTGAGTCAGGCCAGAGGGGAGGATGGACAGGGAGAGGGAGTCGCAGAGGTCATGGAAGAGACCAGAGGAGGAACAAGGAGAGTCCATATGTATATTAAGGTCACTGAGGAGGAGGAGGAGTTGAGTGGTAGAGGCCAGGAGGGAGAAGGAGAGGTCCGCCCACTCAGAGAGAAATGAGGCGATTTGATCAGGAGGCCGGTAGATGGTAACCACAGTAGGAGAATGGATAAGCGAGAGAGAAAGCCTACAGGTCTGAGTGGAAATGATAGAGGCAGGAAATCACTCAGAAAAGATCAGGGCTACTCACCCCCCCTCCACCGGACCGGTAGGATCTGGGTGCGGAGAGGATCTTGTAGCCATCAGGGAGGAGAGTGTCAAAGCTCGTGACAGAGCTGGCCGTGAACCATGTCTCAGTAAGACCAAGGACATCAAGGTCTAGTTCTTCAAGGAGGTGGCAGATGTCAGAGGAGTATTTGACAGCAGAGCAAGAGTTGAGAGTGGCAATATGAAGAAGGTTGCCAGCCTTAAAGACCTTCCGGGGAGGGGTTCAGATCAGAGGTACGCCCTGTGGAGGAGAAAGAACCCTAGGCGGGGCAGAGGAGGGAGAGAGGGAGCGAGGGCAAGGTAGCCAAGGGGAGTGGGGGGGGGAGGGGACAGCAGGAGATGTGGACATTGATGAGGCGAGGAAAGCGACTATCAAAGAGGAGTTTGACCTGAGGGCCTTGGAGCATGACAGTGCCATTTAGGTAGACATTAATTATGACTTTAGAGGAGTCGAAGTAAGCCATGAGAGTCCCAGTGAGTGTCACCATTAATGGGAGAGGAGGAGATAGGGCAGAGCACAGAGATCATATGAGGAGTCCATAGATCTGGCAAAGGGACGACAAAGAGGATGTTGGTGAAAGTCTGTCTGGAGGAAGCATTGGAGTAGGTGTCGGCGATAGGGAGACCAGGGCTAGAGGCCAAGATATACTTTTTGGACTTCTTCCTACCTGACCTAGTGAGAAGGGAAGGATAGTCAATGAAGAAGCAGCTGGAAAAGATAGGAGAAACAGAAAGTGCCATGGGGGTGGAAGTGAGGAGGGGATGGAGAAACTGGGTGGGTGGGGGGCCTAAGGCAGGTAGTTGTGGGACAAAAGAGTGGTGATGTCACTGGGCTGGCAAGTTACAGAGAAGCATCAGTATATAAGCAAAATACAGAGAATGTTCGCAATGGCCAGCAAGATTTGACTTTTTCGCACAAAGCAAAAACAGCAAGATTTGACTTTTTAGCACAAATAAAAAAAAACAAGATTTGACTTTTCAATCTTGGAATCAGAAGTTAGCAAAGGGTTTTAGGATGCACTGCACATCAGGATGACAACATGGGAGTAACAAGCAGAAAGAACAGTGATAGTCAAAGGTGGTAGGAGTGAGTCCATAAGGAGGGAACTAACCCATAGTTCTGGTGGAGGCAAAGTCAAGGCAGTCCGGATTTCTTAGAGGATGCAGTGGCATAATCATTGTGGTTAAAGTGCAGGGAGGACCCCAATTAGTGTTCCGGAAGTACAGGGAGCAGACAGGAGCCTTAGAAGTGGGCTTTTGCTGAGAGGGCGAGCTAAAGCCTGTCGGTCTCTGATTGGATGGAAGAAAACACTCAGCAACCAATGGGAGTGCTGCACAGGGAGAGGTGGTTCAGCACAGCCTGCTTACACAACTTTCGATGATGTTCCTCCCACGTATTCCTTATTTTACGATATTTCCAATATCCATCTTAGCTGCTTTGTAATTTTATTTTCAGCAGAAGGCACTGCGTGTCGATGCCTGTTGACTCAATGGTCCGCCACCAAAGGTATATTTAGTGCACAGAGCATCCATTGGCTTCAATTCCGTTTTTACAAATACAGTATCTATCCCATATGGACAGTTACTCCTCCCGAGAGAGCGCCGACTGCAATAGCAAAAGGAAATTCTACTGCAGGGTAGGTTTGGATGATCGACAAGGAATACATGGGAGGAACATCCAGTGGGAGGCACATCCAGTCGAAAGAACGTTACCAGGGGTAAATAACTTGTTCTTCGAATGGATTGTGTCCTCCCATGTATTCCTCATCTTATGATGGACTCCCAAAGCATTTTCTAGTATTTTTGAAGGAGGGAATTTAGATTTTTTTAATAAAAATGTTGTAGTTCTCATGGGTCTGTGTGCACATAATGCAACACTGCCTTACCAAATAAGCCTTCCTGGCCTGAGGAGGAGTCCAAAGTGAAAGTATGTACGGACGACCATGTAGCAGCTGCAGACATTTCTTTTACTGGTACGCCCCTCTGTAATGCAGAGGAAGTTGCCATGCCTTGGGTTGAATGAGCCCAAAGGCCTTCTGGAGTATCTTTTTCCGCCAGTCTGTAGCATTCAGATATTGCTAGTATTATCCAGATGGATAATGTCTGTTTAGTAATAGCCATACCCAACTTGTAGCCAACAAACAGTCGTCATCTTGTCTTATTTTTGCCATTCTGGTAATATAGAGTCTTAGTGCACGTTTAGGGTCAAGCATGCGTAGCCTCTCCTCTTCCTTCCCAGCATGCGGAGGAAGGTAACATGATGGTAATGTTATTTTCTGAGTCAGATGGAATTCAGATACAATTTTGGGTAAAAAGGTGGGTTCCACCTTAAGGACCATAAAAAAAATTGTGTACGGAGGCTTGCAGGATAAAGCTTGAAGTTCACCCACCCTTCGGGCAGATGTAATGGCTACTAAGAAGATGATTTTTAGGGTTAGCAAAAGTAAAGGACACAAGTGTTTAGGCTCGAAAGGAGCACACATAATGAATTTCAACACCAAGTTGAGATCCCAAACCGGGACTTGAAAAGGGATTGGATCGAAAACATCTGTCAATCCCTTTAGGAATTTTATTATTAGAGGGATTTGAAGTAAGGTACTACCGCCGAAGTGCGCTTCAATATCAAAAGCGCTGCAAGATATCCTTTAATAGTACCAGATTAGCTAGATGTAACAAAAAGGATAACACCATAGGTTTATTACATGTAAATGGATCAACATTATTATCTCTATACCAGCTGCAGAATACAAGCAGTACAAACACTTAGTTGTTGGCCTTGTGGCCGAAAGCAAAATCTCCATTACATCATCCGGGAGGTCCCAATCCTTGCATCTCGGCCCCTCAGACACCATGCATGAAGGCGGAGTGTCTTTATCTCTGGGTGGAGACCCCGACCCTCTCGTGAGAGAAAGTCCTCTCTCTGTGGAAGATGTATTGGAGGGCAGATGGACATCTCCAGAAGGTCTGGGTACCACGTCCTCCTGGCCCATTCCGGAGCAATTAGGATCATGGATTTCCCGAACTTTATCAACCTCCTGATGACTTGAGGAATGACAGGGACTGGAGGAAACGCATACAGCAGTGGAAATTCCCAGTCCATCATGAACGGGTCTCCTAAAGCTCCTCTTGGAGGGGAACTCACTGGAGCAGAACAACAGTTCTCACTTCCGGTTGTCACTACTCTTATCTCTCGCCATGGGTGCCAAAAAGGTTCTCCTTTCAGAATGTTCTCCTAGCAGGCCCACCACCAAAGGTCCTCTGAGTCTCTGCTCGGAATATGTAGGAGGTCCGACAGCCTTCCTGAGAATTGGGACCACTGAGTCCTGAGAGTCCATTGGAGAGATCTCATTCTCAGGCGAGCCTCTGGCACCAGAAAAATGCAGGATGACATGAGGCCGAGCAACCTTAGAAAGTCAAAGGCAGGGAGACACTGGACACTCTGGGATTTGATGACCATCTGCAGAATATCTTCAGCCCTCACCTCTGGTGGCAAGGCTTTTCCCGGGGATGCATCCAGGACTGCTCCAATGAATTTGAACCTTTGAGAAAAGGCATCGTATAGTATGAGACTTCTTGAAGTTGAGGGAGAAGCCCAGCCTCTGAAGGGAGTGACGGGTGTAGCAGAGATGTTCCAGGGCCTGTTTGGGGGAACGGGCCCTGATTATCCAATAGTCTAGGTAGGGGTAGACATGAATCCCTCAACCCCCTCTCCTAAGACTCGCTGCCACCACTGCCATTAACTTTCATGAAGATAATTGTTCAACTCTGCTACAGGTTCCGATTACATCATGCAAGGGTACATTCTTTCATGAAATAAATTCACCATGGATTGTGGCTGCTTTTTGAAAATGTTCTTTACCAATGATCCAGGTCAGTCATAACAGTTGTGAAATGGGCAAGTCACATTTTAATGACTGCGAGATAAGATTTCTACAGTAGTATGGCATTCCGAGCCATAGTTTTATTTTAATCTTTTTATTATCCCTTTTTCCACTTTTCAAATTGAATCGAACTACAAACAATGGCCTGATTAAGTGCCCAAAGGCTGGCATAGTTGCCCGTCCCTTAAGTCCACATCCCAGGTTTTCCCCTTGCGATGCCTTAGGAACAATAGAGGTGACCATTGGGCGGAGGTCAGCCCAAATCGAAGAACTCAAAACTGATAATGAGAACCGCCAACAGCGAACCTCATGTACTGTCTTTGCCTGTGATGGATTGGCACATGAAAGTAAGCATCCTGAAGGTCCAATGATACCATCCAGTCCTGAAGCTGGAGGGCCCGAAGGATCTGAGAAAGGGTAACCATCTTGAACAAGTTCCTCGGGAAGGACACGTTCAAGTTTCTTAAGTCAAAGATGGGTCTCAATCCTCCGTCCTTTTTTAGAAAGTACGGGGCATACCAACTCTTGTTCCTCTCAGGAACTTGTTCTATAGCACCTTTTCTCTAGCAGGGTTAATATTTCCTGCTTAAGGAGCGGATTTGGAACTTTGGAAGAACTGTTCCCCAGTGGATGACTCGAGGCTTTTTTTTAGAAAGGGAAGGCAGTAACCCTGGGCAACTGTTTCGAATGCCCATGCATCTCACGTAATAGCCTGTCATTCTGTCAGATACTGTGACAGTCTGCCGCCCACTGCAGTTTTGTGAACTAATGCCTCAAGAGAGGTTTAAGGGCAGCTGACGCAGTGGCTGATGGCAAAGGAGCCACTGCTGAGGCGGTCTTAGTACCTCTTCCCAGTCCACCACAGGGAATCTTCTTTGGCCTCTTTCAACTGACTGTCCTCTGCCCCTTCCAAACGTGGAGTAGTGACGAAAGGACCTACCCCTCCAGGGCATACCCGTGGGGCGATTTGGAGGTTGTCTAATCGCAGCCCAAAGGGATTTGGCTTTTGCCTTTGAAGTTTTCAGTTTCTCAAGACTTTCATCAACCTGGCCAACAAACAAATGAGTGCCGTCAAAGGGCATGTGAGCAGTCTGGATTGTACTCCTGGAACAAATCCTGACTTTCTCAACTAGGCAACCCTGCAATAACTTTACTAGCCGCCATTGTCCTGCTGATACGGTCAGCAGAGTCGAGACCAATCTGGAGAGATTTACACATAGTCAAGGATGGAAAGTAGGCTATGTTTAAAAACCTGTCTCATGCTTCCTTCAGGGATATGGTCAGCTGCCAAGGATATACACTCCCAAAGGGTATGAGTGAACCTAGCCAACATGCATATGGCATTTGCTGACTTCAGGGCCATACTTCCAGCCGTAAACACTTTTTGGGCTAGAGCGTTGTAACGCTTATCATTACTATCAGGAGGGAAAGTAGGGTAGGCATTTTGTCTAGTGGTTGAGATGGCAGCTTGTACCACCAGACTCTCCGGAATTCAGTGTTTTGATAAATAATAGGGATCACTGCTTGACACCCTGTATTTAGAGGTCAGTTTCTTGTTGACAGCCATATTGAGTTCAGGCGCCCCCCAATTGGTAGCTACACACTTTTGCAATGCTGCATGGAATGGAACAATTGGGTCTTCCTGAGGTCCCCTGTACAGAATGTCCATCAAGAAATCTTGTTCGAAAACTGTACTTGGTCTAGCCCATCCCATATAGTCAACGACCCTTGACATCAACTGCCTTTAGGTATCCTCTGCATGATCCAATGGATCTGATCTGCCAAACACTACCTCTGGTGAGGAGTCCAAACCACTGGCACCGTGCAGGCACTCTTGAAGATACTTTATTCTGGATTCTTCAGAAATTAGGGACTGATGGTGCACCATATTGGAGGCCAAACGGTCTAGATTCATCGGATGATGGCTCTGCATCCTCATAAATGGAGGAGAGAGACTTGGAAAAAGTCAGCCCTAGGTACAGGGGTATATATTTTCTCCCTAGTATCCGATGGCGTGTGTTGATCAAGGTGCCGAAATTGACGACATTGAGGGCTTTGATGGCTGCGTAGACTACTTTGACGCCTGTAGCATCGAGGACCTCCAAGCCAGATGGCTTTTCATTGGTTTTTGGCGCCAATGATGCATCTTTCGGCACAGATGAAGAGTCTCTTTGCGCCAATGGCGTCGAAGACTCAGTCCTCGAAGCGACTTTTTCTCGACTTGCGGGATCCGTAGATCGCTCTCGAGGAGTTTTGACTGCCAAGCACGAAGGCGCACAGGTCTTATGCTTATCGGGTCTTTCGACTGGAGCATGGCTTTTGACAGAACTCAAGGGGGTCAAGGCGGCATTCTCAAACACCTTCATCATTTTAATCCTAAATTCTTCACACTCAGCGGGTGAAGTAGTTTTAGTTGGGCATACAACCTGTTCCAAAGACGAACACGTCGACGATGGTGACCTAGGGTGCCGTTTATTTGAATGTCTTGACGATGACGAATGGTGGGAGTCAATGGGGACCTCCTCCTCCTTCCCCCTCCTCCACTAGCTCCTCCAAAATCATTAATGTTCTGCACCACATTTCTTAGCACCTCCTCCTCATGGTGGTCTTTCTTCTGCATCAGTCACTCCCTCTATTAACTCTTCTGTGTCAGTTCCACTCTCCATTGTTTTCTCCTTCTTGTGTCATCACCTGCTCTTGACTTCCACTTTTCTGATCTTATCCACGCCACCCCTAACAGTCTTTTGCCCGATTTGCCACTCCTCTGTTAGTCACTTAATTTTTACCAACTCCTACCGCTATCTAACCCTGTTACCAGTTCCTCATTGATTCCACCTCCTCATTTCCGACCCTCGTCCATTTCCATCCCGTCACTTCCTGTTCAGCCCTCTTTGCTCTCACCACCTCATCTTGCTCTCCACTGCAGACACGTCCATATTCTCTTCCTCTCCAGCCTATGTTTCTTGCACTGCCCTCCAGTAGTCTCCAAAAAAACAAGCCGCCTGCTCCTGAAACTCACTATGAGCAACTCAAGCTCAGTGTTAAGAGGGTCCCTATCTCCCCTGGGCGAGTCTTCTAGTGAGGGTTTGCACCTGTGTCTTGTACTTTGGTGACGGCTGTGAATGGATGTTATCCCTGGGTGCACCTGAAGACGCATTGGCCTCAAGGGACTGGACCTAGTCCATAATTGGCCCGGCTACCATTTTAGATCTAAATCATTGTCCCCTGACATTTCTCTGGACTGCCTGTGCAGAGCTCTTTGATATTTCCAGCATGTGAATCAACGGTTGGAAACATAGGGGGTAAGCTTTTGGACTATTTGAGCATACAGAACAATAGTCATATTGTATACCCAGCCTGAGAATATCTTGCCAAAGAACATTGCCTCTAAAACTCCTCCTTGCTCACTTTATTCTGTATTCGGGAGTAACGAAAAATGGTGACACCATCAGTGGAATCATTGAATCCCATGGCTTCCAATCAACTGAGAAGGAATGTCTTACATGGGCCATGTTCTGCCTGCCTTTCGGCACACCCACGCCTTTCAGGTGCACGCACAACCAAAGAGAAGCTTGGAGTGGGAAGTGGTTCCTCATACCAGCCCTCAGGGTTAAACAGCACTAAGACTGGTTAACCAAGTTTTCGATTTATCGAGGATATTGCAAACGCTACTGCTGTGTCCCTGACCTTACTATCTCATGAACAAGTAGCCATCCGGATCAGGGTCCGCCAGACCCCGATGGCACTGGACACCTTTCAAGCATCCTAAGGCAGCCCATGTGCAATTATAAAGAGCGATTTCTCACGTTCATACCAAACCACACCAGTAATATTACTGATACTGTCGCCCACATATGCCACACTGTAAGCGCTCTTCTTGGAAGAACTTTTCTTGTAAGCCCAGAGTCAGCCTGGCCAATCTGGTCCGGAGCCATGGACATGCTGGTGTCTTCAGAAGCTTGGCCTATTTACGTTACATTCATTGTATTGTTCCTGGGTTTATACGGTCTCATGGCAACCTGCAGATGGCTCTATCTCCGTGTCCATGCCCATTTTCAGAAAGTTTCTAGAATGACTGAAATACTGTATTTGAATGCCACAGAAGTACGTGGTTATGATTTGCCAAATCGTGATGTTTGCATCCCTAAAGATGCAATTTATTTTTAATGTAATATTTTACTGATTTCAATATCACATAACCAACAAAAACACATTGCTTGACATGGCAATGAGGTTTGAAAAGAGAATAACATAACTACACATTATTACTTTGAACCTGCATGGACCCACCCTCATCCCGCCCAGCTACTACACCCCCCTCCCACAGAAACCACTCTACCCCCCTTTCCCATTTGCCCCAAACGTTCACACATTTTCCCAGGCATCCCAGGGCATTGTACACCCGCCTATCCAGGGCCGGACACATATCCAACTTCATTGGTCAGCCCGTGGATGTTCCTGTGCCCTCCAGAATGACGCAATTAGTTTCTTAATCTGCCCCAGAGCTACAGAAAGGAACTGTTTCTCATATTTAGTAGAGCCCACCTCCTCTCATATCCCCAATAGCACGCATTTGGGGTCTCTGGGGACCTTTGATCCCAATATTACCGTCAGCCTATCAATACACTTTCCCCCCGCAGAGCTGAACCTGTGTACACTCCCACAGTATATGGAGAAAAAAAAGTGCCACCAGACCTCCAGCAGTGCAGACATTCATCACTCTCGACCCTCCTCCATTTGTACAACAGTGGGCGGGGGCACTAAACCTGGTGCAGTATCTTACAGTGTATGAGGCACAATCTGGCTGCTTTCCCTATTTCCCTACGGGACATCAATGTTTCCACCCACTCTTCGGGGTCCAGTGCTCAAACATCCCTTTCCCGCCTGCCTTTTAGAGGAGCTCGCTCCTGGGACCCAAAGGCCGACACCACTTGGTACAAGGTTGAGGTGACATTGCTCTCTATTCTTGCTGGAAGTTGATTGGCCTCAAAGGGAGAGCTCTGTGGTACCTCCTGCAGGTCTGCAAATTGCAATCTCACTGCATGTGCTAGCTTCAGATTTCTGAAGCCTTCACAGCACCAGAGACCAAACCTCTCCTGCAATACCCTAAACAAGAGGAGACTACTCTCCCTGTACTACATCGGCCAAGGTGTAAATCCCACCATCCTCCATTTTTTTTAAATGCCTCATCCTGATGAGTTCCGGGAGGTGCGCAGTGTTCCAGAGAGGCTGACTCAAAGTGGCTCACTCCCCCCCCCACATCTGCATCCCACATGCCTACGTGCAACAGCCCATACCCAAAGCAAGTGCCATTCATGCTCGGAACTGCCAACCCACCCCTCTATCCCCCATAGAGTACTTGCATCGGAGGTGTCCATGCCATCCAGCCTGTTCTGCTGCAATATATGCTAGGCCAGGCTACCCATAATAATAATAATTTAGCATTTATATAGCGCTACGAACCCTCAGGTATCCGAGCGATGCTTATAATTACCCACAGCGTGTGGTTCTCATTTATCGACCTCAGAAGGATGAAAGGCTGAGTTTGGCCCTGCCGGGATTCAAACCTGCGTCAGAAGGCGAGCGCTCTACTCGCTGTGCTATCGTATCGACTTCAACCAATGCAACCAATCGTTCACCACCCCCAATTGGGCCACCCAGTCATAGAATTGCACGGCAGACCAATACTCTGTCCCGCCCCCCCCACCCCACACACTGACCGCTGTAACGTTACCAGAGCTATGCATGCCCTTCACTCCCTGAGGACCCACTCAATTTCCCAAAGGACCAACTCCGGAATCGGCAGTGGGGGTATTCATCAAAACGTACAGGAATTTAGGAAAGAAGAACAAGTTACTTTCTTACCTGGTAACATTCTTTAGATGGGATGTTCCAACGACGTATTCCACATCTATGACAGGTAATCACCACAGCTGTGCTGCTTCGGAAACTTTTATCGGCGTCTGCGTCGATACGCTGTCCTGGAGGGCCTCCTTCCAGCCGACGTCACCGGATGTTATAAGTAGGACACACAACACCCGTAGCCTCAGTTGTAGTTTTTCGCCAGAACGTGTGGCACCAATCTTCTGCAGCTTTTGTTTCCGCAAGGCTTTCTGTAGTCATTCTGGCAATCGCATAAGAAATTCTGTAGAGGGGCAGGTAGGGAGGGAGCGATGTGGAATATGTCATAGGAACATCAGAACGTTAGCAGGTAAGAAAGTAACTTGTTCTTTGAAGGGACTGGTTCCTCCGACGTATTCCACATCTATGACAGACTCCCAAAGCAGTACCAACGTATGGAGGTGGGAAAATAATTTTCTAATTTTAGAATGCCCAATCAAATTGCAGAATAAAGGACTGCTTTACCAAAGGCCAAATCTTGCCCATGGATAGAATCCAGAGAGTAGTGTTTTACAAAAGTATGGACAGAGTCCCATGTGGCTGCCTCAGAAATGTTACGAATGGGAACACCCCTCTGCAGAGCAGTAGAGGCAGCCACACCCTTAATAGAATGGGCCCTCAAGCCTACCGGAGGGTCCTTACCCGCTAGACAATAGCATTCTGAGATGGTCAAGATAATCCATCTGGACAAGGTCTGCTTAGTAACAGGTTGAACCAAACGCCTTCCAGCGTATCCTACAAAGAGCTGATCGTCCACTCTGACCCGGGACATGCACGAGATGTAGAAACTTAAAGCTCTCCTAGGATCCAACCTATGGAGCCTCTCCTCTTCCTTACCAGGATGCGGAGGAGGATAGAACGCTGGAAGAATGACCTTCTGGCTTAAATGAAATTCCAACGCAACCTTCGGAAGAAAAAAAGGACGAACCCTAAGGACAACCCTGTCCTTATGGAACACCGTGAAGGGTGGCTTAGCGGATAGTGCCTGCAACTCACTCACTCTGCGAGCGAAAGTAACCGCAACTAAAAATAAAGTTTTAAAGGTCAACAGTCTCAAAGGGCAAGAAAGTAAAGGCTCAAACGGAGCTCCCATTAGTAATTTTAGAACCAGGTTCAAATCCCAACCGGGCACCTGTAAAGGTGACGGTGGGAACACGTTATTGAGCCCTTTCAGAAACTGAGAAATGAAAGGAATTTTAAAATAAGAACACTCCTCAGACAAGCGCTCAAATATGGACAGCGCCGCCAGGTAACCTTTAATGGTACCCACTTGCAGGCCCTTGTGGGCTAACGAAAGCAAAAAAAAAGACAACCACAGGCATGGCGCATGAAAAAGGATCCACATTCTTAACCCTGCACCAGTCGCAGAACTTTCTCCAATGGCAACGGTACAGGGACTTTGTTGCGGGCCTTTTGGCCGAAAGCAACAGCTCCACCCCGTCTTCAGGGAGGTCCCAATCCTCATACCTCAACCTTTCAGAAGCCAAGCATGAAGGTTGAGGGACTTGACCTCTGGATGGAGAGACCTGACGCCCCCCCCCCCTCCCGTGAGAGCACATCATCTCGATAGGGAAGACGGCGTGGAGGGCAGATGGACATGTCAAGAAGGTCCGGGTACCACGTTCTCCTGGCCCATGCCGGAGCAATGAGGATCTTTCAGGAACCGAACCTTTATAACCTCCACAGTACTTGCGGAATGACGGGTACTGGAGGAAACGCATACAGCAGTGGGAAGGACCACTCCACTACGAACGTGTCCCCTAAGGCTCCTCTTGGAGGAAATTCCCACGAGCAGAATCTTTCACACTACTGGTTGACACTGGTGGCGAAGAGATCCACCAGAGCTGCATCGCCTCTCTGCACAGAGGGAGAGACCCTGCCACCCCCCCCTTTTTGTTGAGGTAGTGCATGGCCACTGTATTGTCCATCAAAATCCGGACAATCTTGCCTCGCACAGATGCCAGAAAAGCCTTCAGGGCTAGCCTGACGGCCCTCAGCTCTAACAGATTGATATGGAGTCTGGACTCCGACGGAGACCAACGACCGCTGACTGTCAACTCGTTGGCATGAGCTCCCCATCCTGTGAGGGATGCGTCCGTCCCGATTGTCACCTCTGGCCAGGGTAGCCAAAATGGAGCACCCTTCATCAGAGTGCCTTCGACGGCACACCACAGAAGATCCTGGGCAACCGAGGGCGGCACCTGAACGGGGTCCGACATCCTGCCGGAGGACAATGTGCAGCAGAGATCTCATCCGCAACCTGGCCTCTGGCACCAGAAGAAGGCAGGATGCTATGAGGCAGAGCAACCTCAAGAACTCGAACGCCGGGAGACTCTGAACATGTTGAAACTTGTTCACCATCTGCAGAATGTGAGGAGCCCTCACCTGGGGAGGAAAACACAGCCCCGGGGATGTGTCGAGCACTGCTCCGATGTACTGGAGCCGCTGGGTAGGTGTCAAGTGGGACTTCTTTAAGTATAGGGAGAAGCCCAGCTTGTGAAGGGAGTGGCAGGTGACTGACGGATGATCCAGGACTTGCTCGGTATAGCGTGCCCTGTTCAACCAATCGTCCAGGTAGGGGTAGACGTGAATCCCCCCTTTCCCGAGATACGCTGCAACCACCACCTTGGTGAAGACCCTCCGGGCGGAGGTCTATCCGAACGACAGGAACCGAAACTGAAAGTGCGAGTCGCCAACTGCGAGCCTCAGGTACTTCTTGTGCTTGGGATGAATTGGCACATGAAAATAAGTGTCCTTGAGGTAGAGAGACACCAACCAGTCCCGAAGTTGAAGGGCCTGGATGACTTGAGAGAGAGTAACCATCTTGAACTTGTCCTTCCTCAGGAGCTTGTTCAAACTACGCAAGTCCATGATGGGTTTCAATCCCCAGTCTTTTTTCGGGATCAAAAAATATGGGGAATACCATCCCTTGTTCCTCTCCGCTACAGGCACCAGTTATATGGCGCTTTTCTCCAGCAAGGATTTGATTTCCTGCGCAAGGAGCGGATCCAGACTCTTCAAAGAGAGATGCCCTGGTGGATTGTCGTGAGGCCTCTGCCGGAAAGGAAGACAGTAGCCGTGGGCTATGATCTCCAGAACCCACACATCTGAAGTAATGGCACGCCATTCTACAAGATGCTGCGCCAGCCTTCCCCCAACTGGCGAACCATGGGACATGGCCTCATGACTGAGCTGAAGCGGCAGTGCCTGATGGCAAAGAGGCAACTGCCCGAGCGGCCTTGGCACCTCGAGTACCTTGTTTTCCACCTCTGGTACTCCTACGGTGGCCCCTTTGACTTGCAGCTCCCCTCGATCTACTAAAGGAAGAGTAGTATCGAAAGGAACCGCCCCTCCATTGCTGTCCCCTAGGATGAAAAGGCAGAGGTTGGCGAACTGCAGCGCTCAACGACTTTGCTGCAGCTTTGGAGGTCTGCAACCTCTCAAGGCTCTCATCAGCCTTGCTGCCAAAAAGATGTTCACCATCAAAGGGCATGTTGAGAAGCCAGGCTTGTACGTCAGGAGCACACCCAGACTTCCACAACCACGCAGACCTGTGCATCACGGCGCTCGCTGCCATGGACCGGCTGACACAGTCTACCAAGTCCAGACCCGACTGAACAGATTCACACATGGCATCCTTGCCATCCTGAACGAGGGCAAGGAAACCATCCCGTTCCTCCCCTTAGGGAATATGTTCAGCCGCCAAAGACACACAATTCCACAGAGTGTGAGTGAAACGTGCTAAGGCACACGCAGAGTTGGCTGCCTGTAAAGCCATACCCCCTGAAGAAAACACTTTCTTCGCCCAGCCATCAAAATGTTTGTCGTCCCTATCAGGAGGGATGGTAGGGTACGACACCTGTTTTGATGGGGCCATAGCCGCCTGCACCACCAAACTATTCGGAGTGAGGTGTTTAGTCAAGTAGCTGGGGTCGCTACTGGTTGGCCAATATTTTTTCCTTAACGACTTGCTCACTGCCGGTAGACTCTCTGGGGCAGTCCAAGCCGGCGCCACCCTTCTTTGTAAAGCCATATGAAATGGCAGCACCGGGTCAGTGGGTGGACCTTGGGTCAAGGATATCTGTCAGGTCATCCTGCAGAAAATCCACTGGTGGTGCAGGCCACCCCAAGTACTCAGTAACGCTCGACATGAGGCGCCTTTACTAAGATTCAGCATCCGGACCAGGCTCAGGCCTGCCAAACTCAACCTCTGGGGAGGTATCAAGACCACTGGCGTCGTGCAAAGATTGACAGAGGTCTTCCAACTGGCTATGACCAGATAACAAATAGTCAGGAACCTCATCAGGAACCACACCCCCCTTACACTCCTCATCCACCTCAGAGATACAATCCAGAGGCTGGAACAACTCCCTTCATGAGGGCACAGAAAAAAGGGTCAAAGACAGGCCTCCCTGACTTCTTCAGGGCCTTCCTCGGAGTCTCCTCCGGTATAGCCTCCACAAAAGGTGTCAAGGTCGTCGACGGAATCGGCGTCGAGCGTGGCGCTGATGGCACTGACACAGGCCTCGAGGGCGGTGCCCCGAGTGTGTCCTTCGACAGCCTCGGCACCAATGACTTCCTCGGAGGCAGAGCCTCGAGAGAGTCCCTCGACGGAGATGGCGCCGACGTCTTCTTAGAAGACCTCATAGGTTCTACCGGTCTCGAGGGCGTTGAGGACTGGGACGTGGAGCGGGCATGGCTAGAGCAATCCACCTTGTCCGATTGGGATCTCGAAGGTTCCCGGTGATCGCGCCGACCGCCCGAGCCCGAAGGCATGCAAACGGTGACCCTAGTGCACTCCTTGCCGGCTTCTCTCGAAGGCGCGGATGGAACAGAGCCCTGCGACTCGAAAATCGCCATAATTTCCTTACGAAATGCATCCCATTCTGCAGAAGAGGAATGCTTGGTAGGAACAGCTACCTGCCGTCTGGCGGAGTCCTCGGACGAGGACGGGGAAGGCGATCGATGACAGCACTTCTGTGGGTGCCTCGAAGAAGCAGAGGAATGGCGGGAACCACTCCGGGACCAAGACCCCCTGGACTTACGCCAACAATGCGGAGAGTCGCCCCTCGAATCATCGGTCGAAAGCCCAGCGGATTCTGGCTTTCAGGGCTTGGAAAACGTACCTACTGACCGACAGCTTCTTTCGCTCCTGCAAGGCCTTTGACATCAAAGACTGGCATTCGTCACAGTCATCGGTGGCGTGGTCCTCACCGAGGCACCAGAGGCAGATGTGCGGGTCCGTAAGTGACATCTTGGAACTGCAGTCCCGACACTTCTTGAATCCCGACTGCAGGGTAGAAGAAGACATGGTCTTAATTTCACAAACCAAGTTCGAAGAACCGATAGAATCAGAAGAACCGAGGCATGCCGAGATCTCTGAAGCGAACACGTTCGCGGAAAAAACTGAACTGAGGCTACGGGCATCGTGCGTCCTACTTATAACATCCGGTGACGTCGGCTCTACGGAGGCCCTGGAGGACAGCGTTCTGACATCATCGACGCAGGACGCAGAGGCCGAGAAAATTTTCCGAAGCAGCATAGCTGTGGTGATTACCTGTCAGATGTGGAATATGTCGGAGGAACCAATCCCTTTGAAAATAATTTTAAAGACGGCAGCCCTGCTCAACAAGTTCAGTGGAAGGGTCTGCCAGTGGGTGGTAGTGAGCCTAAATATCTCTGCTCTCAGGTGCCGATTTAGTCCAAGAAAGTCTGAGAGGCAACCACACAACTGAATCCTCAGATATTTGAATCCAGATGGCGATGCCTGGTATGGGCAGGCCCTTGGGATTGCCTCTCCCTACAATGCACGGGAAACAAGAATGACTTCTGCCAATTGACCTTGAGACCACTGAACCCCTGGTATTCCTACAGTATTTGTATACCTATATGGCATGAACTGGGTGGATCCCCATGTATATAAGTAGATCGTCAGAATAGAGGGAGACCCGTTCCTCTCCTCCCCTTGCCCAACCCAGTCCGGGCTGAACCTTAGTTCCACCACAAGCAGCTCCACCGCTAATGTGAAGAGTAAAGGAGAAAGAGGGCACCCCTGTCTTGTCCCACCTCCCAGGGGAAATGTATATGAGGAGACTCCATTAACCCTCACTTCTGCCATCGGAGCATTGTATAACAAACGTATCCAGCCTAAGTAATTATCCCTGGACCTCATGCACTGCATTGCGTCCTACACCGCGTCCCAGTACACAGAGTCCAATTCCTTCTAAAAATCGAACGAAAGCAAGGCCAGTGGGCCCTCAATAGTGGAGGCCTGGTCGACAGCCATATGCACCCTGTGAATGTTCATGCAGGTGGATTTGGATGGTAGAAACCCACATTTGTCCGGGTGCACCAGGTGTTTGATGACCGTTACTAGAGAGTTAGCCAGAATCCTTGCTAACACTTTTGCTTCCCCATTTATGAGTGAGATTGGCCTGTAACAGGCAGAGTTTTCTGGCAATTATCACGGTTTAGGAGGCACCACTATGCGCTCTACCCTTAAATCCTCAGGCAGTATACAATCGCGCATGCTCTGCTGGAATAACCAATGTAGCGGTCCCACCACCACTTCTGCTAATTTGTTCCACACCTCTACTGGAAAGCCATTCAGTGCCAGGGACATCCCAGACTTGAACTGGGACACAGCCGCAGCCATCTCCTCCTCAGATATGCCATCCTCCAGGTCCATTCCCTTGGCAGTCTAGAAAAATAGATGCCTCTCATGATCAATGGCAATTTATCATGTTGGCCGAAAACCTACCGTCTCATGTACTAAACGTCAGAAATACAAACTCATAAGTTTAACCTGTGTGCGGCCATTTTAATATAGCAAGAATCGCCATTTTGTTCTCTAAAGTTTGCTCTTGCAAACCATCAAAACGCCTTGGCCTTTTCCCCAAATGGTTCATTCCGGAGCTGAAGACCACTAAACAACTATATAAGTACCTAGAACGTAAATGGCAGAATAACAAAACCCGGGAGAGCAAGGCCACCTTGGCCCGGCACCTCTATCAGACAAAGGCCGGGATCCGGAAAGCAAAAAAAGCCCACTACAACTCCCGAATCCTAAACTGCAAAAATCCAAGCAAAGAACGCCACAAAATCATCTCCGAATTCTCCAAACCCGCTTGCACCACGACCATCCCGACCTCCTCCCAATCACTGTGCGACTCACTCTCCCTCCACTTTTACACCACAGCTCTCGAAAGAACTAATACTCTAGCCACCAAACTAGCTATCTTTCACCCACCAGACAATACTCCCCACATACCGCCCAGTCCATCGGCTGTGACCTCTACACAACCAACGTTCGAATCCTTTAATCCAATATCCCCAGAGCAATTTCTTAAACTTCTATCCGCCCGCAAACCATCTGACTCTCCGCTGGACCCTTGCCCAGCCACAACCCTCAAAGAAATTTTCGCTTCCACCTGCGCAGGAGAACATGCAAGATCCATTATAAATGCGTCCTTATCCTCCGGTATCTTTCCCGACGCATCCAAAACGGTTCATGTCAAACCTCTAATTAAAAAATCTTTGATCGACCCTCTCGAGCCCAAAAACTACCGCCCCATCTCAAACACCAGGTTTCTTGCCAAACTCATTGACCGAACCGCCTACTCCCAACTAAATGCTTTTGTCGAAGCCAACAACCTCCTTGATCCCGCACAATCAGGTTTCAGAGCCCGTCACGGAACTGAAACCACCCTAACCTCAATCTGGGATGACCTTAAAATGACAGCAGACTCCGCGGGATGCGCCGCACTAATCCTTCTTGACCTATCCGCTGCCTTTGACACAATCAATCACTCAATCCTCCTAGACCGCCTCCACTACCTAGGAATCCGTGGAACCGCTCTTAAGTGGATAGCTTCATTTCTCAAAGATAGGTACCAAATAACGACACTCTCCACCTATTCCTCCCAAGCCAGACCAGTTGACACAGGAGTCCCACAAGGAGCAGGTCTATCCGCTCTCCTATTCAATCTCTACTTGACCACCCTCCCACCGATAATTCGTTCACACAACATCATGTGCTACAACTACGCCAACAACACTCAACTTGTTCTAAAACTCCTGAACTCGAAACCCAACTCCCGACCTGACCTGGCCTCTTGCCTCCTTGACAAAGAACTCTGGATGTCCCAAAGCCACCTCTTGCTAAACCCCTCCAAAACGGAAATCATGGTATGTGGCAACTCAGAACTTCTTCCGCACCCGCTACCATGGCCATCCACCATGGGCAACTCACCGACCCCCTCCAACTCAGTGAAAAATCTTGGATGCACCGTTGACTCTGATCTAACACTCTTGCGCCAAGTCAACAACATCTCAAAGTCCTGCCACTACCACCTTAAAACCATATCTCTTCTAACCCAACAGACTCTCAGCAGTCCAATCAATCGTTATATCAAGACTGGACTACGCAAACCCCCTATACCTCGGAGTCCACGCGTACCAACTGAATAAACTCCAAAGGGCACAAAATGCAGCTGCCAAATTGCTACTTGGCCTGAGAGACCACATCTCCCCAGCTCTTAAGACGCTGCACTTGCTTCCAGTAGCCCGAAGGGTGACCTTCAAAACCTTCTGCATCTCCCATCGAGCACTGCATAAAACCGTTCTTCAATATCTTCCAAGACAAGCTAAAACCCTACCACCCCCGCGCACCCTAACATCAAGCTCAGCCGGCCTCCTAGTAATACTGAAGACAAACTCAGTCAGGTTAGGAGCATCATCTTTCTCAACCTTGGCCCCCACGCTGTGCAACTCACTCCCACCCCACATCCGCCTAACGGAGGATTTAGCGTCTTTCCGCAAACTGCTGAAAACATGGCTCTTCCCCTAAAACCTACTGGGACCAAACTAACCCAAACAGACTCACAGCATCTCAATGACACCAATCCAACAAACTGCCTGATCCAAGAAATTGACAGCTAATAACCCCCAATATAAACTACAAGGACAAACAGAATTAAACGAACAAAGTAGATAAGAGCAGTGAAATGGCTAGAAAGTTTAAATCATAGGGAATCAGTAACAAGAATTAAACTCCTAAAATAGACAGAATGCATGTGGAGTGAATGGCGTGGATGAAATAATTAGAATGGATGAAGCAGGTCGAACAGATGAATGTGCAGAGTGGAAGAATGCATGAATAGTAGAACAGATAACTATATAGTTGAAATGAGTGTGGAAATTAGATCGGATGAGTGTATAGAACGGATATTCATGTTTAACGGATACCTATGTAGAGCGGACGAGCGTGTAGCGCAGACGAGTGCGTAAATACAGAGAAGCGAGTAGAACCCAGGAATGCGTAAACCTGATGAATGTGCAGAACGGATGAGCATAATCCAGATGAGTGTGTACAACAGATGAGTATGTGGAGCGGATGAGTATGTAGAGCGCACGAGTGTGGATAGCGGATGAATACGGAAGTGCGGAAGAGTGTAGACTACCGGAGCAGATGAATGTACAGACCTGGCGAATGTATAGAACGGATGGGTGCATAGAGCACATGAGTGTATAAGGCCAATACGTGTATATGGAGCAGAGGAGTGTATATGTTAATGTTAAAGGATATTTGTACCGCGCACTTTCACCACCGGAGTGGTCCCCTGGCGCTCTGGCGGCTCTGAAAGAGGGAGGGAGAGGTGGGTTAGTGGGTGGAGGCTGGAAAAGTGCAAGATTGCAGTGATGTGCTGTTGGCAGCCTCAGCCCGGTGGTTCCGTCGGCTGGGCCTGGGGTGTACGCGGGCGGTAGTCGTCGTGTGCTGATGTGCGAGTCTATGTGTGTTTATTGTTTTGTTGCAGTGTAGTGAAGTTCGTGCGGTTTGTTGTGCTGGAGGTTTGTGGTTGTGTTTGGTTTGGAGTTTGAGAGGTGTATGCAGAGAAGGAAATTGTTAGTGGTATTGGTTAGTTGGTATCTATATCCTGGATTGACCGGTTGGGCTCGTGTAATCTTACATGACGGGGTGCTTGCGCACCCAGTGCCTTAGAACGTACGTGTCCGTTTTGCATTCGGGGGCGCTTGAGCATTTAGCTGTCCCCTCCGTCCGCTCCCTCAATAACTTTGCATGCTCCTCACCCCCGCCCACATGACCAGCGCACCTGCTAGTGTCCATACTTCCGATTGTGTGGCGATTGGTGGTCTCTCGTCCGTTCCACAACCCCGTGGTACCTAGTTGTAGCTGTACGGGCGGTGGGGGATGGTAAGGATTGGCTGGGGTTGATGCCTCCGTCTCCCTGGGTCTCGCAGGTGGACCCCTGTGTCCAGCGTTAGCTCTACTGGTGCTCAGAGTATTTCTGTCGGTTGTAGGGGCTTGTCAATGTCCTTTCCTGTTAGGTCATTTGTCTTATTGTCGTTTCGTTTTTAGTCTTTGATGTTGAAGAGCCAGGTTTTTAGTAGTTTCCTGAATTTAAGGTGATCTTTGGTGTTCCTTATTACTTTTGGGATGTTGTTCCAGGTTTTCGCGGCTAAGTGGTAGAAGGCGGTGCCTCTGAGTTTTTTCTTGATGTAAGGTTTTTGTTCCAGTCGGATTTCGTTGGTTGACCAGAGTGGTCTCGTTGGCTTGTAGATTGTTATTTTCTTTTGTAGGAATTCTGCTCCATGTCCGAGGATATGGAGCGGAGGAGTGTATATGGAGCGGAGGCGTGCGTATGGAGCGGAGGCGTGCGTATGGAGCGGAGGGGCGTATGAAGAGCAGATGAAGCTCTAGAACAGATGAGTGTAGAGATGAATATATAGAACATGATATTACTGTTGGAAGCGTGAAAAATACGAGTGCCTAAAACGGATGAGCGCGTAGAGGGGGCGAGCGCGTAGAGGGGGCTGGCGCGTAGAGGGGGCGAGCGCGTATAACAGGTGAATGCATAGTAAAGCAAAGGAGTACCTGGAGCGAACGAGTGCCTGGAGTGATCGAATAGCCTGAATGAACTGACGTGTTGCGTAGATCAGACGAGCACGTAGAACGAACGAGCACAGATGCATCCAGTACTGATGAGTACATAGAATGGATGAATACATAGAGCTACTGAATGCATAGAGCAAGAAGCAGACAGGAGTGCATACGTGGGGCAGACAAGACTGCATGCGTGAGGCAGAGAAGACTGCATGCGTGGGGCGGACAGTAGGGCATGCGTGGGGCGGACAAGAGGACATGAGTGGGGCGGACAAGAGGACATGAGTGGGGCGGACAAGAGGACATGAGTGGGGCGGACAAGAGGACATGAGTGGGGCGGACAAGAGGACATGAGTGGGGCGGACATGAGTGGGGCGGACAAGAGGACATGAGTGGGGCGGACAAGAGCACATGCGCGGGTGCAGACTAGAGCATGCGGGGCAGACCGGAGTATATTAGACCAGACTGGAGTGCACGAGTGGATAGGAGTGCACGCTACGGACTGGAGCACATAGAATTGCGTGACATATATAGTATGGTCTGGAATGCAGAGAAAGTTGAATGAGCATATAACCCATCATATCACACCACCATGCTTACTCTCTCCTTTACATCACCACTCAACTAGAACACAGATACTATGACACCATTCGGTATAACTGTTCTCATACCAACATCCGCCGCTTACTCCACATCACTAAGTAAACACTGCTGGTTTCACACCCCCCAGCCAGGCGTTCTCCTCAGGCCTAGCGCAGCCACAACCGCTCTGGATAAAAACCTACCAGAACGAACACATTCTCCTGATGATCTCTCAACCACCACACTTACCGCTAAGAAGCAGCTATTACACAAATACCACATGAGCTGCACACATACCCGGTGCTCACATGCACCTGTGACTCTCTACTCTTTACTGATCTGAACTTCGGTTCCCAAGGGCGTTCAACCTACCAGCGCCTTCAGACCATACCAATGGTATATAAGGCACTATATAAGTGCAAAATAACAAACTAATAAAGATACTCATGAAATGAAAACAATAAAAGAATTCATGGCCATAAATATTGGTGGAAATGACGACGCATATAGTAGCATGCAAGATTCAGGTTCAAAATCAAATTCAGATACTTCCGATACATCATCACAGGAGGATGCAATGTATGGATGAGGCATTAAGCAATCGGCCAAAAGGAAGGTTTGTCAGTCTGGAAAAATAGATACCTCTCACGATCAATGGCAATGTATCGTGGTGGCCGAAAACCAACCATCTCATGTACTAAACGTCAGAAATACAGACTCATAAGTTTAACCTGTGTGCGGCCATTTTAATATAGCAAGAATCGCCATTTTGTTCTCCGTTTGCTTATTGCGTTTTTGTTCTAAACTGCTTAGCCGAAAGCTTGTTCTGCTTCACTGTTACATTGTTGTTCAACGCGAAAAAGCAAGGCCGCGAGGCTGGGAGTTATTTGTTGAAACATAGCGTAGGCAGCCACAGAGAAGAATGCCCAATCCCCTCCCGCATATAGCCTTGGAGGAGAGCAACACAGCATTTAATCATTTCACTGATGCCAGCTAGTCTCGTTTATAATGGTAGAAATGCTAGAAAGGAACAGTTAAAGGCTTGAATTATGCTTTCCTTACGGCCCCCCCCTTTCCTAAGCCCAGTAGAGCGTGCTGGCGCCCAGGACACAAATAGGAGATAGCAAGGCCTGGAATACAACTCTTCCCCCGTACGCAGCTTGCTTGCAAGAACAGAAGGACTGTGTTCTGTTCAAGAAAGAAATAGGTCTCTAGACTCGCAATGTTGCATATTGTTGCTAAAATAGATGTTTGAAGGTGTCATATTCATCGAAATTGTCAATCATCAAACCCAGTTCAAAGAAACTATACAATGGGCGGTGTTAAACATGTCATGACTGATTGTAAGATGTCCATTTTGTATATATGTAAATCATGTACGTTATTTGCTCTCTTGCATCCCTCGAAGTCTGGAGACACGTCGAGGGGCGTGAGACCGAGTTGGCCAACCGAGACTATTTGCTTTGCAATAAACCCTAGCTTTTGGGAATCCAATCTCGTGTCTGGCGTATCAGTTTGTGTGTGGTGATTTGCCTTGTTTACACTACGTGAGGGCCCCCTAGGGGCCCCTTCACCCTGTTCCGACAGCTGCATCAATACATCATCCTTGGTCTGTCATACCGGGGGGAAAAGGGGGGGAACCCCTGGGAGGCAATATAAGGCCTCATAGTATGTTGCAAACAGCTGCGCGATCTCTGCTGCCTCAATGAGCTCCTCCGTGTCAGTCTGTATGATTTGCACATGGTTACTACCCTGTTCCCTTCTTTGCAGCCACACCAACATCTTCCCTGCCTTATCCCCCACTTCATAGATCTGGCTCCTTCTGTGACCATGTGCCTGTTTAGCACTGTCTAATGCTACATTTTTAAGCGTTTCATGTGCTGTCTGTAGCTGCCACAGTGCCGCTCCAGTTCCAGAGTCAGCAAATTCAGCCTCTGCTTCCTCCACTACCCCTTCTGCCTCCCTCACCACCAATGTAGGTTGCTTGCGCCATGCCGCCACCTAGGAGATAGCCAGCCAGTGCCCCCCCCCCCTCCCCGAGGACTGTCTTAAAACCCTCCCAAACGACAACCGGGCCCTCCACAGAGCCCTCATTAATCGTGAAATATTCCAGTGCAGTTTGTAATAGAGCCTATGAGGATTCAGCTGAGTGGTTCGAGATCCCCTGGCAAGAAACGTGGCAGATATTAATAGTTACTCACCGTAGTGACTAACATACTCTTAAGACCATAGTCCCCTTTCCTCCATACTGTATGGGCGTCCCTCAAGAGGGACGGAACCTTTTTCACCAGAAAAATCTTCTTCCCCTATAAATTTAGAGGCACATGGGGGCGCGGCCCTGGGAGCATACGCTCGCCTCACTGCCCACCGCCGCCACTCCCCAGTCCCCATTGACAGGTCGACAATATTCAGCATTGCCTCATGACACCAGTATTATTAGGGGGGGTGGTGGGACGTATGGAGGAAAGGGGACTATGGACTAAAAGTATGTTAGTCACTCTTGCCCCAGGCCCTCACTGGCAAGTCAGCCTTCCAGTTAGGACGAGGTCAAAGGCCTTAAAACCTCATCCAAGACTCTCTTGGAGTCAGCCAGGCTCAGAACCATCATGACGACCAACATTAGAAGAACAAGTTACTTTCTTACCTGGTAACGTTCTTTCGATGGGATGGTCCGACGACGTATTCAATATCTATGACAGGTAATGTCCAAAGCTGTGCTGCTTCGGAAAATCTTTGGCGTCTGCGTCCTGCGTCGATGCGCCGTCCCAGAGGACCTCCTCTGACGGCCGACGTCACCCGATGTGATAAGTAGGATGCACGGCGCCCATAGCCTCAATTATAGTTTTTTCCCAGAACGTGTGCCACCAGTTTTCTGCCAGTCAGACACACAAGGCCTTGCGGAACGCAAGCTGCAATCGCAAAAGAAATTCTGCAGCGGGGAAGGCAGCGATATGGAATACGTCGTCGGACCATCCCATCGAAAGAACGTTACCAGGTAAGAAAGTAACTTGTTTTTCGAGGGGAGTGGGTCCTTCGACGTATTCCATATCTATGACAGACTCCCAAAGCAGTACCAAGCAAGGAGGAGGGAAAGAATTTAGAGTACAAATTTAGCATACCCAATCAAATTGCGGAAGAGAGAACTGCCTTGCCAAAGGCCAGATCTTGCCCTCTGATGGAATCGAGGGAGTAGTGACGTACAAAAGTATGTACTGAAGCCCAGGTGGCTGCATCACAGATGTGACGAATAGGAACTCCCCTCTGCAGGGCAGTAGACGCAGCCACTTCCCTGGTAGAATGGGCCCGCAAGCCAGCCGGAGGATCCTTACCCACCAAGCGGTAACACTCGGAGATAGCTAAAATAATCCAACGAGACAAAGTCTGTTTCGTAACAGCTTGTCCCAAACGCTTTCCAGCGTAACCAATGAAAAGTTGATCGTCCACTCTGACCCGGGACATGCGCGAAATATAAAAGCTCAACGCTCTCCAAGGATCAAGCATATGGAGCCTCTCCTCTTCCTTACCAGGATGTGGAGGAGGATAGAACGCCGGAAGAACAACCTTCTGGCTCAAATGAAATTCCGAAACCACCTTTGGAAGATAAGAAGGACCAACTCTAAGGACAACCCTGTCCTTATGAAACAGTGAAGGGTGGCTTAACTGAAAGTGCCTGTAACTCACTCACTCAGCGAGCGGAAGTAACCGCAACCAAAAACACAGTTTTCAGAGTTAACAGCCTCAAAGGGCAAGAATGTAAAGGCTCAAACAGAGCATCCATAAGAAACTTAAGAACAAGGTTCAAATCCCAACCTGGCACCAGAAAAGGTGACGGAGGGAACACATTAGTGAGCCCTTTCAAAAACTGCAAAATTAAAGGAATCTTAAAATAGGAACACTCTTCAGACGAGCGCTTAAATATGGACAGCGCCGCCAGGTAACCTTTAATGGTCCCCACTTGCAAGTCCCTGTGGGCCAAAGAAAGCAAAAAAGACGGAACCATGGGCATGTCACAATCAAAAGGATCCACATTCTTAACTCTTCACCAGCCGCAGAACCTTCTCCAACGGCAACGGTACAGAGACTTTGTTGCCGGCCGCCTGGCCGAGAGCAACACCTCCATCACGTCTTCAGGGAGTTCCCAATCCTTATACCTCAACCTTTCAGAAGCCAAGCGTGAAGATTGAGGGATCTGACCTCTGGATGGAGAACCTGGACCCCCTCCCGTGAGAGCAGATCGTCTCGGTAAGGAAGACTACGTGGAGGGCAGATGGACAAGTCTAGAAGGTCCGGTTACCACGTCCTCCGGGCCCACGCTGGAGCAATGAGGATCATCCGGGAATCGAACCTCCGTAACCTCCGCAGCACTTGCGGGATGACGGGACTGGAGGAAACGCGTACAGCAGTGGGAATGACCACTCCACCACAAACGCGTCTCCTAAGGCTCCTTTTGGAGGAAATTCCTGCGAGCAAAACCTTTCGCACTTCCGGTTGACACTGGAGGCGAAGAGGTCCACTTGAGGGGTCCCCCAAAGGGCAAAGATCTCCAGGAGAATCTCCTGAGCCAGCTCCCACTCGTGAGAGATTGTGCTCTGCCTGCTCAGAGCATCCGCCGTCTCGTCGTCTCCGGCCAGATGAACCGCCAAGATCGAAACTTCCTGCTGGATGGCCCAGAACTCGAGCTGCATCGCCTCCCTGCACAGCGGAAGTGACCCTGCCCCCCCTTTTTGTTGAGGTAGTGCATGGCCACCGTGTTGTCCGTTAGAATCAGGACACTCTTTCCACGCCCAGTTGGCAGAAAAGCCTTCAGGGCTAGCCTGACGGCCCTCAGCTCCAACAGATTGATATGGAGTCTGGACTCCGACAGAGACCAACGACCGCTGACTGTCAACTCGTTGGAATGAGCTCCCCATCCCGGGAGGGATGCGTCCGTCACGATCGTCACCTCCGGCCAGGGCAGCCAAAATGGGGCCCCCTTCATCAGATTGCCCTCGACGGCCCACCACAGAAGGTCCCGGGCTACCGAGGGCGGCACCTGAACAGGGTCCGACAGCCTGCCGGAGGACTGAGACCACTGGAGCTTGAGTGCCCACTGCAAAGATCTCATCCGCAGACTAGCCTCTCGCACCAGAAGAATGCAGGATGCCATGAGGCCGAGCAGTCTCAAGAACTCGGACGCTGGGAGATCCTGGGCAAATTGAAACTTGTTCACCATCTGCTGAATGTGAAGAGCCCTCACCTGAGGAGGGCAACACTGCCCCAGGGACGTGTCGAGCACTGCTCCGATGTACTGGAGCCGCTGCCTTGGTGTCAAATGGGACTTCTTTAAATTGAGGGAGAAGCCCAGCCTGTGAAGGGAGTGGCAGGTGACGGACAGATGACCCAGGACTTGCTCGGGAGAGCTCCCCCTGATCAACCAATCGTCCAGTTAGGGGTAGACGTGAATCCCCCCTATCCTGAGATGCACTGCCACCACCACCATGAGCTTGGTGAAAATCCTCAGGACGGAGGTCAATCCGAACGGCAAGACCCGAAACAAAGTGCGAGTCGCCAACCGCGAACCTCAGGTACTTCTTGTGCTTGGGATGGATTGGCACATGGAAGTAAGCATCCTTGAGGTCGAGAGACACCAACCAGTCCTGAAGTTGAAGGGCCTGGAGGACTTGAGAAAGAGTCACCATCTTGAACTTGTCCTTCCTGAGGAGTTTGTTCAAACCGCGCAAGTCCATGATGGGTCTCAATCCCCAGTCTTTCTTCGAAATCAAAAAATAAGGGGAATACCATCCCTGTTCCTCTCCGCTACAGGCACCAGTTCTATGGTGCCTTTCTCCAGCAGGGCTTGAATTTCCTGCGCAAGGAGCGGATCTGGACACTTCAAAGAGAGGTTCCCTGGAGGATTGTCGTGAGGCCCCTGCCGAAAAGGAAGACAGTAGCCATGGGTTATGATCTCCAGAACCCACACATCCGAAGTAATGGCTTGCCACTACAAGATGCTGCGCCAGCCTTCCCCCAACCGGCGAACCATGGGACATGGCCTCATGACTGAGCTGAAGCGGCTGCTGCGTTGCCCGAGGGCAAAGAGGCAACTGCCCGAGCGGCCTTGGCACCTCGAGTACCTTTATTTCCACCTCTGGCACTCTTACGATGGCCTCTGACTGCTAGCTCCCCTCGCTTTACTGAAGGACGAGTAATAGCGAAAGGAACCTCCCCTCCATTGCTGTCCCCTAGGACGAAAAGGCGGAGGTTGGCGAACTGCAGCGCCCAACGACTTCGCTGCAGCTTTGGAGGTCTGCAACCTCTCAAGGCTCTCGTCAGCCTTGCTGCCAAAAAGGTGGGCCGGGACTGCACATCAGGAGCGAACCCAGACTTCCGCAACCACGCAAACCTGCGCATTATGGTGCTCGCCGCCATGGACCGGCTGACACAATCTGCCAAGTCCAGACCCGACTGAACGGCCTCACACATGGCATCCTTGCCATCCTGAACCATAGCAAGGAAACCATCCCGTTCGTCCCCTTCGGGAATATGTTCAGCCACTAATGCAACACAGTTCCACAGAGTGTGTGTGAAACAAGACAAGGCATATATGGAGTTGACCGCCTGAAGCTCCATAGCCCCTGAAGAAAACACTTTCTTCGCCCAGCCGTCAAAACGTTTGTCGTCCCTATCCGGAGGGATGGTAGGATACGACGCCTGCTTTGCCGGGGCCATAGCCGCCTGCACCACCAAACTCTCCGGAGTGGGGTGCCTGGACAAGTAGCAGGGGTCGCTACTGGCTGGACGGTATTTTCGCGACAAAGACTTGCCCACTGCCGGGAGACTCTCCGAAGCAGTCCAAGCCGCCGCCACCTTTCTCTGCAAAGCCATATGAAACTGTAAAACCGGGTCAGTGGGGGGACCGAGATCAAGGATGTCCGTGAGATCATCCTGAACGAACTCCCCTGGGGGAGCTGACCAACCCAAGTACTCGGTGACCCGAGACATAAGGCGCCGATATGAAGAATCGGCATGAGTGCCAGGCTCCGGCCTACAAAACTCCACCTCCGGAGAGGTGTCCAGTCCACTGGCATCATGCAGTGACTGCCTCAGGTCATCAAACTTGCTATGGTCCGAGATTAGCTCATCCGGAACCGAAACCGGAACCAAGCCGTCATGAGAGCCTTCATCACCCTCTGAAATATACTCCAGCCGGGGAGAGGAAGACCTCTGGGGACCAAAGCAATGCCTGACCTTACCCAGAGCCTTTCTAGGGGCAAACCCTGTGCCACAGGGCCCTTCCGACACCACCGCCTCGAAAGGCGTCGAGGGCGCCGAACGAGTCGGCATCGACGTCGAGCGAATCGACTTCAACGTCAACTGCAGCGCCGCTAGCATCGGCGGCGTCGACACAGGCCTCGAAGCCGGAGCTCCGAGTGTGTCTCGACGACCTAGGCGCCGACGGCGTCGACGAACCCCTCGGAGGCGGAGCCTCGAGAGAAATAGTCGACGACCGCGGCGCCGCCGACGTCTTCTTCGAAGACGGCACAGGATCACACGGTCTCGAGCGTGTCGCGGACGCTACCCTTGTCCGAGCGGGACCTCTCCCGCGAGCCGTGCCAACCACCCGAGCCCGAAGGCGTACTAGCGCTGTCTCTCGATCGGTGCCGACCGACCCCACTCGGAGGCGCGGACGAACCGGTGCCCTGCAATTCAAGAATCGCTAGCATCTGCTTCCCGAAGGAAGCCCATTCCTCCGGTGTCGCTTGCATGGAGGGATAAGCGACCCGCCGACGGGCGGAGCCCTCGGAAGAGGATGCGGAAGGCGACCGATGCCGGTGCTTCCGGGAATGCCTCGAAGAGGCGGAGGAGTGGCGAGACCGACTCCTGGAAGGAGACCCACTGGACTTCCGACGATGACGCGGAGAGTCGCCCCTCGAGTCATCCGTCGAAAGCACTGCAGACCTCGACTTCCGGGGCTTAGACACCCGTCCTACCGACAGCTTCTTCTTGCGTTCCTGCAAGGCCTTGCCGTGAGCGACTGGCAGTCGACAGTCGTCCGTATCGTGGGCCTCCCCGAGGCACCAGAGGCAGGCGTCGTGTGAGTCCGTGACCGACATCTTGGACCCATAGTCCCCGCATTTCTTGAAGCCTGGACGCGGGGTGGACATCGCCACGAACAGGTCTTCACAAAAAACCAAACAGGTTCAACAAACCGAGAACTGAAAACAGCAAACTCCAACGAGTCGAGGCGTACCGAGATTCACGAAGCGAACACGTTCGCGGAAAAAACGGAACTGAGGCTATGGGCGTCGTGCATCCTACTTATCACATCGGGTGACGTCGGCCGTCGGAGGAGGTCCTCGGGGACGGCGCATTGACGTAGGACGCAGACGCTAAAGATTTTCCGAAGCAGCACAGCTGTGGACATTACCCGTCATAGATCTGGAATACGTCGGAGGACCCAATCCCCTCGAATGGGACTATTTATTTGGGACTATTTAACATGGGGGGGGGGTTCAGCCAACATGGAGGCACACACATAGCTCAGTTTCAGCAAAGTGAGCTATGCGGTCTAGTCTTTTGGGTGTGGCAGGCCTGGGACCATTTTACCTGGACTACTTTACCTGAGACTATTTAAACCACACCCAAACCGCAGAACATGCTTTGCTTTATTCTGCTGTGGGCAGCGTAACGCTCACTGTGTCCAGTTGTTTGATGCCCGCTTACCTAAAACCAAAGACCTGCAGAGAGAGAAAGAACACTACAAAACTTACCTGGAACAGTATCCTGTCTTCAATCCACTGCTGACTTCAGTTCCACTCACCTGAAGGTACGAACTCCATCATCCGGCACTGCATGCATCCTGGAATACCATAACCTGGAAAGAGGAGAAAGAAAGACCGACAGCATTAGTAAGCATTTACTCACGTTTCCTCCCCTATGAAGAAAGCCACACAATTCCTACCTGGGTAGTCATCTCCTGGTCAGTATCATTGCTGGAACATTACGCCGGTTGGCGAGGAACATCGCACACCGCGCTTTTGCCTACCGGTCCCTGTTCATCTTCAAACTGCATGACAACACCAAAATACCTTTCCATACCTAAAAGGAAAGAAGCAAGACATTATTCGAACTAATAGGAACATAAGAACTGCATATAAAGAATGTAAAGCAGTAAACCTACAAAGTCGCAGCAGGCCTGGATTCCCACAGGGAACCAGTGAAGTAACTTGGTCGATGCTCGACCCCACATCTACGCGCCCCTGCCACGAGGAGCAGGACGGAGAATCCACCTTTTACAATATTAAGGTGAGGAGAAGGCCCAAGGGGAGGAAGGAGCTGAGACCGAGGGAGTTGGGGAAAAAAAAGAATCTGGTATTGAATCCAGCTCTCCTATATTGCAGACCCATCTTTAACCAGAGGCATTACCAAGGGACCGGCGAGGGTTCGAGAGTGCAAATCATCCAACCAGGGCTGGGTGGCGTCCCCGTGGATACCAGGTGAGCGTAATATATGGTGAGTAACTATTAATTACTCTTACATCCCGTCCCCTTTCCTCCATACTGTATGGGCGATTACAACTGAATGTAGCCCCAGGGTGGAGAGGAGACCCTCCTTAAGAAAACAGGTTTATTAGAATCGCCTGTCCAAACGCCGAATCTGACTTAGAGGCGGCGTCCAAACAGTAGTGCTTACAGAAAGCCGAAAGGGTGGCCAAGGTAGCCGCCCTGCAGATGACCTGCCACGGCACATGCCGTTGGAACGCGATGGCCGTGGGCTTGGCTCTGGCTGCATGGGCATGTAAGTTAGCTGGCACAGGTTTGTGCTGCCCCACATAGGCCTCCTTGATGGCTGCGACCATCCACCTTGCTATGGAGGCTTGGCAACCAGGCCTTGTCCCATAGAGAATGACAAACAAGGGATCAGACTTGCGGACGGCCTTGGCCAGGTAGTATTTCAGCGCACGTCTGACCCACAGACGGTGCAAGACCCTCTGAGGCCCGTCCATGGGATCAGCAAAGAAAGTGGGTAAGACTATTTCCTTGTTGAGATGGAAGGAGATGGTCACCTTGGGTAGGAACGCAAGGTGCATTCACAGGACGACTGTCCTTGTGAAAGGTAGTTTAGGGCTTTGAAGCCACCTGAGCCTGGATCTCGCAGACGCCGCGAGCTGAAGTGAGTCCAACGAGCAGGGCTGTCTTTACGGTGACCAGCCTGATGTCCGCAGATACCATTGGCTCAAAAGGTCTGTGTACCAAGGCGCCCAACACAACATTAAGGAACCACACAGGGTGTAATTTCTTTATAGGCAGGAGAAGCCTGTGGAGGCCAGCCAGATGTCGCTTGACCACCGGGTTGGAGGAAGAGGAGAAGAAGAGGCCCTCCTCCGAATTCCTGTATGGCCCTATGGCTGCCCGATAGGTGCAGCATGTAGTCACCTGAACACCGGGGTGGGCGAAGTGTGCCAAAAAAGGGGAGCACACCGTCCAAGGTTCACCTGAGAGGGTCGATCTCCCTAGAGTCGGCCCAATGACAGAATCTAGACCATTTACTCTTTTATATTGGCACCTAGTAGCCTTGCTTCTTGCGCCCTGTATGACCTCTAGGTGAGCCAGAGATAGGCTCAACTGTTTCAGCGTGACCGGTTCAGGGACCACGCTGCGAGGGCTAGTTTGTGAGGAGCAGGCTGGAGTACCCTGCCCGCCTGCTGAGCTCATAATTTTCTGCCCCCAGTCTGCCAAGTCTGTCCACTTCCAGGTTGGATTCCCCCGGGAGGTGGACAGCCCTGAGGTAGACGTTCTCCAGAGCCCATTCCCACATGCTGATTGCTAGGTTGTTGTCTGGATAAGAACTGTCTTGCCCTAGATAAGAGGGAGAAAGGCCTTGAGAGCCAGCCACATGGCCTTCAATTTCTAGCCAATTGATGTGCGACTCCTGCTGAGTCCAGACTCCGTGGACGCGGAGGTTATCCAGGGGGCTCCCCAGCCCTCTAGGGAAGAGTCTGTAGTGACTGTGACCCGAGGGGCTCACTGTCGGAAGTGCTTGCCCTGACGCAGGTTGCAGTCCGCAAACCACCGCCGGAGGTCCGAGTGGAGAAGGGAGGAATGTTGACTGGCTCCGCTTGGGAGCCCTTCTCCTGATCCCATGAGGATGCAAAGTGCAGCTGTAATTTCCTCATCCTGAGGCCCTTGTGGGGTACAACCAACAGGACCGCTGCCATAAGACCCAATAGGTGTTGGTACCCCAGGCCGAGGTCACTAGCCTGGAGAGGAAATTAGCTGTGGCTCTCTTGATGGCTGCAATCTTGTCCTCCGAGGGAAAGACTCTCACGGTGCCCGTGTCCCAGATGAGGCCCAAGGAGGTCAGGCTCTGTGTGGGCTACAGCTGAGACTTCTTGAGATTGATAGTGAACCCCAGGCCGTGGTGTTCATCAATGCGGAGGTGGTATGGTGAACCGCTTCTGGAGAGGGGGCCCGAACAAGCCAGTCATCCAAGTATGGGTAGACGTGGTGACCCTGTGTCCTGAGGAGGGCTGCCACTGCATTCATTAACCTGGTAAATATCCTGGGCCCCGAGTTGAGGCCAAAGGGTAGCACCTTCTATTTGAAATGGCAGCCCATGATCCTGAAATGCAGTAAGAAACAATGCGGCTGCCAAATTGGGACATGTAGATAAGCATCCTTCAGATCCAGGGAGCACCTACAGTCTCCCCTGTCCAGTGTTTCCACAAAAAGAGCTGGCTTAACCAGCTTCAATTTTTGCAGAGAGGGAGAGAGTGAAGGTAGAAAGGTGCAACACAACTCTCAAGTCAGCGTGGTGGTTCTTCTGAATGGCGAAAATCCTGGAAAAGAAGCCCAATCCTTGCTGTGAGACTGGGACTTCTTCCACTGCCTAGCTCTCAACGAGCGACCGGATCTCTGCCAGCAGAGTTGTTGTCCCAATCTGTGGGAGAGGAGGGGAGGAGAGGAGAGGAAGGTATCGGTAGCTGGTACCCCATGGAGACTACGAAGAGGATCAAGGGAAACGAAAAATTCTGGTGCCAAAATTGCACGTGAAAGGCAAGCCTGCCCCCCACCGGAGACACGTGTCCTGCCTTCTTTCCCTGTGAGGCTGTTGCGGAGGATTGGAAAGACCCCCTGCCCCCACCCCCTCCCCTTTTGTGGTTTCCTCCAGTGCTGACTCTGAGAACGGTCAGGTTGCATGTACCTCTGTTCTTGGAAGCCCCGGAACCTGCCAAATGCCTGCCCCTTGTCAGAGCGCTGCTGCGACTGGTTGTAGGCCTTGGGCGTGGCCTTCGTAAGAATAGATGAAAAGAAAAGCTTGCAAACCGCGTGGTCTTTATCTAATTCCTCATCCGTGGTGGTGGAAGAGGCCACTACCCTCGAATGGAAGGTTCAATATGCATTCCTGGACATCAGGATTAACTTAGTAGCCCGGAGCCAGGCCGTCCTTCTCATGTTCGTGGCAATGCAAATGGCCCAGCCACAGGTGTTGATGTGGGCCACGGTGGACTCCACGATGTCATGCGCTACCAGCTTGGCTTCTCCTGGGCCAGCCTTGAAGCATGCTTGGCTCTGTGCCAGAGGTTGTGGGAGCAAGTCCGCAATTTCCCGCCAGAGCCTTTGGTTAACGGCTGCCGGCATGGCAGCCGCGTTGGCTTGATGCAGGTGCAAGGAGGCGTTGGAGTACAGCTTTGGTCTTTTCTAAGATATGAGAGAATCTTAGACCTTTTTATCAGGCTATTTATTCTGATTACGTTGCATGTGATTTGTTGTGATGGTTTCTCTAGACATAGCTGCTAGTTGTCCTTGTCCTCTGTCGGTGGCAGAATCATTGTGGTTAAAGTGCAGGGAGGACCCCAATTAGCGTTCTGGAAGCGGACAGGGAACAGACAGGAGCCTTAGAAGTGGGCCTTTGCTGAGAGGGCGAGCTAAAGCCTGTCGGTCCCTGATTGGATGGAAGAAAACAATCAGCAACCAATGGGAGTGCTGCATAGGGAGAGGTGGTTCAGCACAGCCTGCTTACACAACATTCGACTGAATGTTCCTCCCACGTATTCCTTATCTTATGATATTTCCAATATCCAGCTTAGCTGCTTCGTAATTTTATTATTTTTTCAGCAGAGGGCGCTGCGTTTCGATGCCTGTCGACTTGATGCCCCGCCACCGAAGGTATATTTAGTGCACAGAGCGTCCATTGGCTTCAGTTCCGTTTTTACCAATACAGTATCTATCCCATATGGACAGTTACTCCTCCTGAGAGAGCGCAGACTGCAATAGCAAACGAAATTCTACTGCAGGGTAGGTTTGGATGATCGACAAGGAATACGTGGGAGGAACATCCAGTCGAAAGAACGTTACCAGGGGTAAGTAACTTGTTCTTCGAATGGATTGTGTCTTCCCACGTATTCCTCATCTTATGATAGACTCCCAAAGCATTTTCCAGTATTTTTGAAGGAGGGAATTTTATGAAAATGTTGTAGTTCTCATGGGTCTTTGTGCACATAATGTAACACTGCCTTACCAAATAAGCCTTCCTGGTCTGAGGAGGAGTCCAAAGTGAAAGTATGTACGGATGACCATGTGGCAGCTGCACACATTTCTTTTACTTGTACGCCCCTCTGTAATGCAGAGGAAGTTGCCATGCCTCTGGTCGAAATGAGCCCAAAAGCCTTCTGGACTATCTTTTTCCGCCAGTCTGTAGCATTCAGATATTGCTAGTATTATCCAGATGGATAATGTCTGTTTAGTAATAGCCATACCTAACTTGTTGCCTGAGTAGCCAACAAACAGTTTGTCATCTATGTCTTATTTTTGCCATTCTGGTAATATAAACGCTTAGTGTCAAGCATGCGTAGCCTCTCCTCTACCTTCCCAGCGTGCGGAGGAAGGTAAAATGATGGTAATGTTATTTTCTGAGTCAGATGGAATTCAGATACAATTTTGGGTAAAAAGGTGGGTTCCACCTTAAGGACCATAAAGCATTATGTACGGAGGCTTGCGGGATAAAGCCTGAAGTTCACCCACACTTCGGGCAGATGTAATGGCTTCTAAGAAGATGGTTTTTAGGGTTAGCAAAATCAAAGGACAGGAGTGTATAGGCTCGAAAGGAGCACACAATGAATTTCAACACCAAATTGAGATCCCAAACCGGGACTTGAAAAGGGATTGGATCGAAAACATCTGTCAATCCCTTTAGGAATTTTATTATTAGAGGGATTTGAAGTAAGGTACTACCGCCGAAGTGCGCTTGAATATCAAAAGCGCTGCAAGATATCCTTTAATAGTACCAGACTAGCTAGGTGTAACAAAAAGGATAACACCATAGGTTTATTACATGTAAATGGATCAACATTCTTATCTCTACACCAGCTGCAGAATACAAGCAGTACAAAAACGTATTTGTTGGTCTTGTGGCTGAAAGCAAAATCTCCATTACATCATCCGGGAGGTCCCAATCCTTGCATCTCGGCCCCTCAGAAACCATGCATGAAGGCTGAGTGTCTTTATCTCTGGATGGAGACCCTGACCCTCTCGCGAGAGAAGGTCCTCTCTTTGTGGAAGACGTATTGGAGGGTAGATGGACATCTCCAGAAGGTCCGGGTACCATGTCCTCCTGGTCCAATCCGGGGCAGTTAGGATCATGGATTTCCCGAACATTCTCAACCTCCTGATGACTTGAGGAAAGACAGGGAGTGGAGGAAGCGCATACAGCAGTGGAAATGCCCAGTCCACCATGAACGAGTCTAATAAAGCTCCTCTTGGAGGGGAACTCCCTGGACCAGAACAACAGTTCTCACTTACGGTTGTCACTACTCTTATCTCTGGCCATGGTTGCCAAAAAGGTTCTCCTTTCAGAATGTTCTCCTAGCAGGCCCACCATCGAAGGTCCTCTGAGTCTCTGCTCGGAAAATGTAGGAGGTCCGACATCCTTTCTGAGAATTGGGACCACTGAGTCCCGAGAGCCCATTGGAGAAATCTCATTCTCAGGCAAGCCTCTGGCACCAGAAAAATGCAGGATGCCATAAGGCCGAGCAACCTAGAAAGTCGAAGGCCGGGAGACACTGGACACTCTGGGATTTGATGACCATCTGCAGAATGTCTTGAGCCCTCACCTCTGGTGGCAAGGCTTTTCCCAGGGATGCATCCAGGACTGCTCCAATTAATTGAAACTTTTGACAAAAGGCACTGTATGAGACTTCTTGAAGTTGAGGGAGAAGCCCAGTCTGTGAAGGGAGTGACAGGTGTAGCAGAGATGTTCCAGGGCCTGTTTGGGGGAACTGGCCCCGATTATCCAATAGTCCAGGTATGGGTAGACATGAATCCCCCACCCCCTCTGCTAAGACTCGCTGCCACCACTGCCATTAACTTTCATGAAGATAATTGTTCAACTCTGCTACAGGTTCCGATTACATCATGCAAGGGTACATTCTTTCTTGAAATAAATTCACCATGGATTGTGGCTGCTTTTTGAAAATGTTCTTTACCAATGATCCAGGTCAGTCATAACAGTAGTGAAATGGGCAAGTCACATTTTACTGGCTGCGAGATAAGATTTCTACAGTAGTATGGCATTCCGAGCCATAGTTTTATTTTAATCTTTTTATTATCCTTTTTTTCCACTTTTCAAATTGAATCGAACTACAAAGAATGGTCTGATTAAGTGCCCAAAGGCTGGCATAGTTGCCTGTCCCTTAAATCCACATCCCAGGTTTTCCCCTTGTGATGCCTTAGGAACAGTAGAGGTGACCCTTGGGCGGAGGTAAGCCCAAATGGAAGAACTGATAATGAGAACCGCCAACAGCGAACCTCAGGTACTGTCTTTGCCTGTGATGGATTAGCACAGGAAAGTAAGCATCCTGAAGGTCCACGGATACCATCCAGTCCTGAAGCTGGTGGGCCTGAAGGATCTGAGAAAGGGTAACCATCTTGAACAAGTTCCTCAGGAAGGACACGTTCAAGTTTCTTAAGTCAAAGATGGGTCTCAATCCTCCGTCCTTTTTTGGAATTAGAAAGTACGGGGCGTACCAACCCTTGTTCCTCTCAGGAACCTGTTCTATAGCACCTTTCTCTAGCAGGGTTAATATTTCCTGCTTAAGGAGCGGATTTGGAACTTTGGAAGGACTGTTCCCCAGTGGATGACTCGAGGCTTTTTTTTTTTTTAGAAAGGGAAGGCAGTTACCCTGGGCAACTGTTTCGAATGTCCATGCATCTCAAGTAATAGCCTGTCATTCTGTCAGATACTGTGACAGTCTGCCGCCCACTGAGGATTTGTGAACTAAGTCCTCAAGAGAGGTTTAAGGGCGGCTGACGCAGTGGCTGATGGCAAAGGAGCCACTGCTGAGGCGGTCTTAATACCTCTTCCCAGTCCACCACAGGGAATCTTCTTTGGCCTCTTTCAACTGACTGTCCTCTGGCTCTTCCAAACGTGGAGTAGTGACGAAAGGACCTACCCCTTCAGGGCGTACCGGTGGGGCGATTTCGAGGTGGACTAATCGCAGCCCCAAGGGATTTGGCTTTTGCCTTTCAAGTTTTCAGTTTCTCAAGACTTTCATCAACCTTGCTAACGAACAAATGAGTGCCGTCAATGGGCATGTGAGCAGTCTGGATTGTACTCCTGGATCACATCCTGACTTTCTCAACCAGACAACCCTGCAATAACTTTAATAGCCGCCATTGTCCTGCTGATACGGTCAGCAGAGTCGAGACCAATCTGGAGAGATTTACACATAGTCAAGGATGGAAAGTATGCTATGTTTAAAAACCTGTCTCATTCTTCCTTCAGGCATATGGTCAGCTGCCAAGGATATACACTCCCAAAAGGTACGAGTGAACCTAGCCAACATGCACATGGCATTTGCTGACCTCAGGGCCATACTTCCGAAAACACTTTTTGGGCTAGAGTGTTGTAACGCTTATCAACACTATCCGGAGGGATAGTAGGGTAGGCATTTTGTCTAGTGGTTGAGATGGCAGCTTGTACTACCAGACTCTCCGGAGTTCGGTGTTCTGATAAATAATAGGGATCACTGCTTGACGCCCTGCATTTAGAAGTCAGTTTCTAGTTGACAGCCATATTGAGTTCAGGCGCCTCCCAATTGGTAGCTACACACTTTTGCAATGCTGCATGGAATGGAACAATTGGGTCTTCCTGAGGTCCCCTGTACAGACTGTCCATCAAGTCATCTTGTTCGAAAACTGTACTTGGTCCAGCCCATCCCATATATTCAACAACCCTCGACATCAACTGCCTTTAGGTAACCTCTGCATGATCCAATGGATCTGATCTGCCAAACACTACCTCTAGTGAGTTGTCCAAACCACTGGCACCATGCAGGCACTCTTGAAGATACTTTATTCTGGATTCTTCAGAAATTAGGGACTGATGGCGTACCATATTGGAGGCCAAACGGTCTAGATTCATCTGATGATGGCTCTGCATCCTCCTAAATGGAGGAAAGACTTGGATGCATTTTTTCGGCACAGATGAAGAGTCTCTTTGCGCCAATAGCGTAGACGACTCAGTCCTCAAAGGGACTTTTTCTAGACTTGCGGGATCCGTAGATCGCTCTCGAGGAGTTTTGACTGCCAAGCCCGAAGGCGCACAGGTCTTATGCTTATCGGGTCTTTCGACTGGAGCATGGCTTTTGACAGAACTCAAGGGGGTCAAGGCCGCATTCTCAAACACCTTCATCATTTTAAGCCTAAACTCTTCAGCTGGTGAAGCAGTTTTAGTTGGACATACAACCTGTTCCGAAGACGAACACATCGACAATGGTGAACTAGGGCGCTGTTTATTTGAATGTCTTGACGATGACGAATGGTGGGAGTCGATGGGGACCTCCTCCTTCCCCCTCCCCCACTAGCTCCTCCAAAATCAATGTTCTGCATCACATTTCTTAGCACCTCCTCCTCATGGTGGTCTTTCTTCCACCTCTTCTGCATCAGTCACTCCCTCTATTAACTCTTCCGTGTCAGTTCCACTCTCTATGGTTTCCTCCTTCTTGTGTCATCACCTCCTCTTGACTTCCACTTTTCTGATCTTATCCACACCACCCCTAACAGTCTTTTGCCCTTCCTCTGTTAGTCACTTAATTTTTACCAACTCCTACCGCTATCTAACCCTGTTACCAGTTCCTCATTGACGCCACCTCCTCATTTCTCGTCCATTTCCATCCTGTCAGCTCCTGCTCAACCCTCTTTGCTCTCACCACCTCATCTTGCTCTCCACTGCAGACACGTCCATATTCTCCTCCTCTCCAGCCTATGTTCCTTGCACTGCCCTCCAGTAGACTCCAAAAAAACAAGCCCCTGCTCCTGAAACTCACTATGAGCAACTCAGGCTCAGTGTTAAGAGGGTCCCCATCTCCCCTGGGTGAGTCTTCTAGTGAGGGTTTGCACCTGTGTCTTGTACTTTGGTGACGGCTGTGAATGGATGTTATCCCTGGGTGCCCCTGAAGCCGCATTGGCCTCAAGGGACTGGACTCTAGTCCATAATTGGCCCGGCTACCATTTTAGATCTAAATCATTGTCCCCTGACATTTCTCTGGACTGCCTGAGCAGAGCTCTTTGATATTTCCAGCATGTGATTCAACAGTTTGAAACATAGGGGGTAAGCTTTTGGACTATTTGAGCATACAGAACAATAGTCATATTGTATCCCCAGCCTGAGAATATCTTGCCAGAGAACATTGCCTCTAAAACTCCTCCTTGCTCACTTTATTCTGTATTCGGGAGTAACAAAAAATGGTGACACTATCAGTGGAATCATTGAATCCCATGGCTTCCAATCAACTGAGAAGGAATTTGTTACATGGGCAATGTTCTGCCTGCCTTTCAGCACACCCACGCCTTTCAGGTGCACGCACAACCAAAGAGAAGCTTGGAGTGGGAAGTGTTTCCTCATACCAGCCCTCAGGGTTAAACAGCACCAAGACTGGTTAACCGAGTTTTCGATTGATCGAGGATATTGCAAACGGTACTGCTGTGTCCCTGACCTTACTATCTCATGAACAAGTAGCCATCCGGATCAGGGTCCTCCAGACCCGTATGGCACTGGACACCTTTCTAGCATCCTAAGGTAGCCCATGTGCAATTATAAAGAGCGATTGCTCAAGTTCATACCAAGCCGCACCAGTAATATTACTGATACTGTCGCCCACATATGCCACACTGTAAGCGCTCTTCTTGTAAGCACTCTTCTTTTAAGCCCAGAGTCAGCGTGGCCAATCTGGTCCGGAGTCATGGACATGCTGGTGTCTTCAGAAGCATGGCATATCTAAGTTACATTCATTGCATTGTTACTGGATTTATACAGTCTCATGGCAACCTGCAGATGGCTCTAGCTCCATCCCCATTTTCAGAAAGTTTCTAGAATGACTGAAATACTGTATTTGAATGCCACAGAAGTACGTGGTCATGATTTGCCAAATCGTGATGTTTGCATCCCTAAAGATGCAATTTATTTTTAATGTAATATTTTACTGATTTTTAACCAACAAAAACAGATTGCTCGACATGGCATCATGAGGTCTGACAAGAGAATGATAACATAACTACACATTATTACTTTGAACCTGCATGGACCCACCCTCATCCCGCCCAGCTACTACCCCGCCCCCACAGAAACAACTCTACCCCCCCTTTCCCATTTGCCCCAAATGTTCACACATTTTCCCAGGCATCCCAGCGCATTGTACACCCGCCTATCCAGGGCCATATACATATCCACCTTCATTGGTCAACCTGTGGACGTTCCTGTGCCCTCCAGAGTGACGCAATTACTTTCTTAATCTGCCCCAGAGCTACAGACGGGAACTGTTTCTCATATTTAGTAGATCCCACCTCCTCTCATATCCCCAACAGCGCGCATTTGGGGTCTCTGGGGACCTTTGATCCCAATATTACCGTCAGCCTATCAATACACATACCCCAGCAGAGCTGCACCTGTGTACACTCCCACAGTATATGGAAAAAAAAGTGCCTCCATGCTCCAACAGTGCAGACATTCATCACTCTCGACCCTCCCCCATTTGTACAACAGTGGGCGGGGGCACTAAACCTGGTGCAGTATCTTACAGTGTATGAGGCACAATCTGGCTGCTTTCCCTATTTCCCTAGGGGACATCAATGCTTCCACCCATTCTTCGGGGTCCAGTGCTAAAACATCCCTTTCCTGTCTGCCTTTTAGATGAGCTCGCTCCTGGGACCCAAAGGCCGACACCACTTGGTACAAGGTTGAGGTGACATTGCTCTCTATTCTTGCTGGAAGTTGATTGGCCTCAAAGGGAGAGCTCTGTGGTACCTCCTGCAGGTCTGCAAATTGCAATCTCACTGCATGTGCCAGCTTCAGATATCTGAAGCCTTAACAGCACCAGAGACCAAACCTCTCTTGCAATACCCTAAACGAGAAGAGACTACCCTCCCTGTACTACATCGGCCAAGGTGTAAATCCCACCATCCTCCATTTTTTTAAATGCCTCATCCTGATCAGTTTCCGGAGGTGCGCAGTGTTCCAGAGAGGCTGACTCAAAGTGGCTCATTCCCCCACATCTGCATCCCACATGCCTATGTGCATCAGCCCATACCCAAATCAAGTGCCATTCATGCTCGGAACTGCCAACCCACCCCTCTATCCCCCATAGAGTACTTGCATCGGAGGCACCCATGCCATCCAGCCCGTTCTGCTGCAATATATGCTAGGCCAGGCTACCCATAATAATAATAATTTAGCATTTATACAGCGCTATGAACCCTCAGGATATCCGAGCGATGCTTATAATTACCCACAGTGTGTGGTTCTCATTCATCGACCTCTGAAGGATGAAAGGCTGAGTTTGGCCCTGACGGGATTCGAACCTGCGTCCGAAGGCTCTGCACAGATGTCAAGGCGAGCGCTCTACTCGCTGTGCTATTGTATCGGCTGCAACCAATCGTTCACCACCCCCAATTGGGCCACCTAGTCATAGAATTGCACGACAGGCCAATCCTCTGTCCCGCCCCCCCACCCCACACACTGACCGCTGTAAAGTTACCAGAGCTATGCATGCCCTTCACTCCCTGAGGACCCACTCAATTTCCCAAAGGACCAACTCAGGAATCGGCAGTGGGTATTCATCAAAATGTACAGGAATTTAGGCAAGAACAAGTTAACTTTCTTACCTGGTAACATTTTTTCGATGGGATGTTCCGATGACGTATTCCACATCTATGACAAGTAAATTCTCTCAGCGTCTGCGTCGATACGCTGTCCTCGAGGGCCTCGTCGAGCCGACGTCACCGGATGTTATAAGTAGGATGCACAACGCCCGTAGCCTCAGTGGTAGTTTTTTCCCAGAACGTGTGGCACCAATCTTCTGCAGCTTTTGTTTCCGCAAGGCTTTCTGTAGTAATTATGACAATCGCATAAGAAATTCTGTAGAGGGGCAGGTAGGGAGGGAGCGATGTGGAATATGTCATAGGAACATCCCATCGAAAGAACGTTAGCAGGTAAGAAAGTAACTTGTTCTTCAAAGGGATTGGTTCCTTCGACGTATTCCACATCTATGACAGACTCCCAAAGCAGTACCAATTTATGGAGGTGGGAAAAGAATTTTTGAATTTTAGAATGCCCAATCAAATTGTAAAATAAAGGACTGCCTTAGCAAAGGCCAAATCTTGCCCATGGATAGAATCCAGGGAGTAGTGTTTTACAAAAGTATGGACAGAGACCCATGTGGCTGCCTCACAAATGTTACGAATGGGAACACCCCTCTGCAGGGCAGTAGAGGCAGCCACACCCCTAGTAGAATGGGCCCTCAAGCCTTCCAGAGGGTCCTCACCCGCCAGACAGTAGCATTCTGAGATGGTCAAGATAATCCATCTGGATAAGGTCTGTTTAGTAACAGGTTGAACCAAACGCCTTCCAGCGTATCCTACAAAGAGCTGATCGTCCACTCTGACCCGGGACATGTGCGAGATGTTGAAACTTTAAGCACTCCTAAGATCCAACGCCGGAAGAATGACCGTCTGGCTTAAATGAAATTCCGACACAACCTTTGTAAGAGAAGGACGAACCCCAAGGACAACCCTGTCCTTATGGAACATCGTGAAGGGTGGCTTAGTGGATAGTTCCCGCAACTCACTCACTCTGCGAGTGGAAGTAACCGCAACTAAAAATACAGTTTTAAAGGTCAACAGTCTCAAAGGGCAAGAATGTAAAGCCTCAAACGGAGCTCCCATGAGGAATCTTAGAACCAGGTTCACATCCCAACCGGGCACCTGGAAAGGTGACGGTGGGAAAACGTTGGTGAGCCCTTTCAGAAACTGAGAAATCAAAAGGAATTTTAAAATAAGAACACTCCTCAGACAAGCGCTCAAATATGGACAGCGCCGCCAGGTAACCTTAAATGGTACCCACTTGCAGGCCCTTGTGGGCTAACGAAAGCAAAAAAGACAACCATAGGAATGGTGCATGAAAAAGGATCCACATTCTTAACCCTGCACCAGTCGCAGAACTTTCTCTAACGGCAACGGTACAGGGACTTTGTTGCGGGCCTTCTGGCCGAAAGCAACAGCTCCATCGCGTCTTCAGGGAGGTCCCAATCCTTATACCTCAACCTTTCATAAGCCAAGCATGAAGGTTGAGGGACTTGACCTCTGGATGGAGAACCTGAACCCCCACCTCCCGCGAGAGCAGATCGTCTCGATAGGGAAGACGGCGTGGAGGGCAGATGGACATGTCCAGAAGGTCCAGGTACCACGTTCTCCTGGCCCATGCCGGAGCAATGAAGATCATTCAGGAACCGAACCTCCGTAGTACTTGCGGAATGACGGGTAGTGGAGGAAACGCGTACAGCAGTGGGAAGGACCACTCCACTTCGAACGCGTCCCCCAAGGCTCCTCTTGGAGGAAATTCCCGCAAGCAGAATCTTTCGCACTTCCAGTTGACACTGGTGGCGAAGAGATCCACTTGTGGGGTCCCCCAAAGGGTGAAGATCTCCAAGAGAATCTCCTGAGCCAGCTCCCACTCGTGAGAGACCGTGCTCTGCCTGCTCAGAGCATTCGCCGCCGCGTTTTCGTCTCCGGCCAGATGAACTGCCGAGATCGAAATTTCCTGCTGGATTGCCCAGAACCAGAGCTGCATCGCCTCTCTGCACAGAGGGAGAGACCCTGCCCCTCCTACCCCCTTTTGTTGAGGTAGTGCATGGCCTCTGTATTGTCCATCAAAATCAGGACATTCTTGCCTCGCACAGACGGCAGAAAAGCCTTCAGGGCTAGCCTGACGGCCCTCAGCTCTAACAGATTGATATGGAGTCTGGACTCCGACAGACAACGACAGCTGACTGTCAACTCGTTGGCATGACCTCCCCATCCTGTGAGGGATGCGTCCGTCCCGATCGTCACCTCTGGCCAGGGTAGCCAAAATGGAGCCCCCTTCATCAGAGTGCCTTCGACGGCCCACCACAGAAGATCCTGGACGACCGAGGGCCGCACCTGAACAGGGTCCGACATCCTGCCGGAGGACTGCGACCACTGGAGCTTGAGAGCCCATTGCAGAGATCTCATCCGCAACCTGACCTCTGGCACCAGAAGAATGAAGGATGCAATGAGGCAGAGTAACCTCAAGAACCCGAACGCCGGGAGACTATGGACATGTTGAAACTTGTTCACCATCTGCAGAATGTGATGAGCCCACACCTGGGGAGGAAAAAACAGCCCCAGGGATGTGTCGAGCACTGCTCCGATGTACTGGAGCCGCTGGGTAGGTGTCAAGTGGGACTTCTTTAAGTAAAGAGAGAAGCCCAGCTTGTGAAGGGAGTGGCAGGTGACTGACGGATGATCCAGGACTTGCTCGGTATAGCGCGCCCTGATCAACCAATCGTCCAGGTAGGGGTAGACGTGAATCCCCCCTTTCCTGAGATAGGCTGCAACCCCCACCTTGAGCTTGGTGAAGACCCTCCGGGCGAAGGTCATTCCGAACGGCAGGACCTGAAACTGAAAGTGCGAGTCACCAACCGCGAGCCTCAGGTGCTTCTTGTGCTTGGGATGAATCGACACATGAAAATAAGTGTCCTTTAGGTCGAGAGACACCAACCAGTCCCGAAGTTGAAGGACTTGGAGGACTTGAGAGAGAGTAACCATCTTGAACCTGTCCTTCCTGAGGAGCTTGTTCAAACCACGCAAGCCCATGATGGGTCTCAATCCCCCGTCTTTTTTCGGGATCAGAAAATATGGGCAATACCATCCCTTGTTCCTTTCCGCTACAGGCACCAGTTCTATGGCGCCTTTCTCCAGCAGGGATTTGATTTCCTGCGCAAGGAGCGGATCCGGACTCTTCAAAGAGAGATTCCCTGGTGGATTGTCGCGAGGCCTCTGCCGGATAGGAAGACAGTAGCCGTGGGCTATGATCTCCAGAACCCACACATCTGAAGTAATGGCACGCCATTCTACAAGATGCTGCGCCAGCCTTCCCCCCAACTGGCGGACCATGGGACATGGCCTCATGACTGAGCTGAAGCGGCTGCGGCAGTGCCTGAGGGCAAAGAGGCAACTGCCCGAGCGGCCTTGGCACCTCAAGTACCTTGTTTTCCACCTCTGGTACTCCTACGGTGGCCCCTTTGACTTGCAGCTCCCCTCGATCTACTAAAGGAAGAGTAGTATCGAAAGGAACCTCCCCTCCATTGCTGTCCCCTAGGATGAAAAGGCAGAGGTTGGCGAACTGTAGCGCTCAACGACTTTGCTGCAGCTTTGGAGGTCTGTAACCTCTTAAGGCTCTCGTCAGCCTTGCTGCCAAAAAGATGTTCACCATCAAAGGGCATGTTCAGAAGCCAGGCTTGTACGTCAGGAGAAAACCCCGACTTCCACAACCACGCAAACCTGCGCATCACGGTGCTCACCGCCATGGACCGGCTGACACAGTCTGCCACGTCCAGACCAGACTAAACAGATTCACACATGGCATCCTTGCCATCCTGAACGAGGAAATATGTTCAGCCGCCAAAGACACACAATTCCACGCAGTGTGAGTGCAACGTGCTAAGGCACATACGGAGTTGGCTGTCTGTAATAAAGCCATACTGAAGAAAACACTTTCTTCGCCCAGCCATCAAAATGTTTGTCATCCCTATCAGGAGGGATGGTAGGGTACGACGCCTGTTTTGCTGGGGCCGTAGCCGCCTGCACCACCAAACTATCCGGAGTGGGGTGCTTAGTTAAGTAGCTGGGGTCGCTACTGGCTGGCCGGTATTTCTTCGGTAACGACTTGCTCACTGCCGGAAGACTCTGGGGCAGTCCAAGCCGCCGCCACCCTTCTTTGTAAAGCCATATGAAATGGCAGCACCTGGTCAGTGGGTGGACCTTGGTCAAGGATATCTGTCAGGTCATCCTGTAGAAAATCCACCGGTGGTGCAAGCCACCCCAACGTACTCCATAACCCTCCACATGAGGCGCCTGTACGAAGATTCAGCATGCGTACCAGGCTCAGGCCTGCCAAACTCAACCTCCAGGGAGGTATCAAGACCACTGGCGTCATGCAAAGACTGACGCAGGTCTTCCAACTGGCTATGACCAGATAAAAAATGGTCAGGAACCACCCCCCCCCCCCACCTTAGAGTCCTCATCCACCTCAGAGATAGAATCCAGAGGCTGGAACAACCCCCTTGATGAGGGTACAGAAAAAGGGTCAAAGACAGGCCTCCCTGACTTCTTCAGGGCCTTCCTCTGGGTCTCCTCCGATACAGCCTCCACAAAAGGAGTCTAGGTCGTCGACGGAATCGGCGGCGAGCGTGGCGCCGATGGCACAGACACAGGCCTCGAGGGCGGTGCCCCGAGCGTGTCCTTCGACGGCCTCGGCGCCGATGACTTCCTCGGAGGCAGAGCCACGAGAGAGTCCCTCGACAGAGATGGCGTCAACGTCTTCTTAGAAGACCTCACAGGTTCTACCGGTCTCAAGGGCGTCGAGGACCGGGACCTGAAGCAGGCATGGCTAGAGCAATCCACCTTGTCTGACCGGGACCTCGAAGGTTCATGGTGATCGCGCCGACTGCCCGAGCCCGAAGGCGTGCGAACGGTGACCCAGCGCGCTCCTTACCGGCTTCTCTCGAAGGCGCGGACGGAATGGAGCCCTGCGACTCGAAAATCACCATCATTTCCTTTCGAAATGCGTTGCATTCCGCAGGAGAAGAATGCTTGGTAGTACCAGCTACCTGCTGTCTGGCGGAGTCGTCGGATGAGGACGGGGAAGGCGACCGATGATGGCGCTTCGAAGAGGCAGAGGAATGGCGGGAACCACTCCGGGACCGAGACCCCCTGGATTTACGCCGACAATGCGGAGAGTCGCCCCTCGAATCTTCGGTCAAAACCCCAGCGGATTCCGGCTTTCAGGGCTTGGAAACCCTAGATACCGACAGCTTCTTTCATTCCCGCAAGGCCTTTGACGTCAAAGACTGACATTCGTCACAGTCATCGAGGCGTGGTTCTCACCGAGGCACCAGAGGCAGACGTCGTGCAGGTCCGTAAGTGACATCTTGGAACCGCAGTCCTGACACTTCTTGAATCCCGACCGCGGGGTAGAAGAAGACATGGTCTTAATTTCACAAACCGAGTTCGAAGAACCGATAGAATCAGAAGAACCGAGGCGCGCCGAGATCTCCGAAGTGAACACGTTCGCGGAAAAAAACAGAACTGAGGCTACGGGCGTCGTGCGTCCTACTTATAACATCCGGTGACGTCGGCTCTACGGAGACCCTCGAGGACATCATCGACGCAGGACGCAGAGAAAATTTTCAGAAGAAGCATAGCTGTGGTGATTACCTGTCAGATGTGGAATACGTCGGAGGAACCAATCCCTTCGAAAATAATTTTAAAGACGGCAGCCCCGCTCAACAAGTTCAGTGGAAGGGTCTGCCAGTGGGTGGTAGTGAGCCTAAACATCTCTGCTCTCAGGTGCCGATTTAGTCCAAGAAAGTCTGAGAGGCAACCACACAACGGAATCCTCAGATATTTGAATCCAGATGGCGATGCCTGGTATGGGCAGGCCCTTGGGATTGCCCCTCCCTACCATGCACGGGAAACGAGACTGACTTCTGCCAATTGACCTCAAGACCACTGAACCCCTGGTATTCCTACAGTATTTGTATATTGAACCGGGTGGATCCCCATGTTTATAAGTAGATCGTCAGCATAGACGGAGACCCGTTCCTCTCCTCCCCTTGCCCAACCCAGCCCGGGCTGAACCTTAGCTCCACCGCCAATGTGAAGAGTAAAGGAGAAAGAGGGTACCACTGTCTTGTCCCACCTCCCAGGGGAAATGTTTATGAGGAGACCCCATTAACCCTCACTTCTGAATCGGAGCATTGTATAACAAACGTATCCAGCCTAAGTAATTATCCCCGGACCTCATGCAGTGCATTGTGTCCTACACCGTGTCCCAGTACACAGAGTCCAATGCCTTCTAAAAATCGACCGACAGCAAGGCCAGTGGTCCCTCAATAGTGGAGGGCTTGTCTACGGCCATATGCACCCTGTGAATGTTCATGCAGGTGGATTTGGATGGTAGAAACCCACATTGGTTGTCCGGGTGCACCAGTTGTCTGATGACTGTTAATAGAGAGTTAGCCAGAATCCTCGCTAACACTTTTGCTTCCCCATTTATGAGCGAGATTGGCCTGTAGCAGGCAGAGTTTTCTGGCATTTATCACGGTTTAGGAGGCACCACTATGCGCTGTACCCTGAAATCCTCAGGCAGTATACCATCCCGCATGCTCTGCTGGAATAACCGATGTAGTGGTCCCACCACCACTTCTGCTAATCTGTTCCACACCTCTACTGGAAAGCCATTCAGTGCCAGGGACATCCCAGACTGGAGCTGGGACACAGCCACAGTTATCTCCTCCTCAGATATGCCACCCTCCAGGTCCACTCCCTGTTCCGACAGCTGCGTCAAGGCATCATCCTTGGTCTGTCAAACCGGGGGGGGGGGGGGGACGGGGACCCCTGGGAGCCCCTATAAGGCCTCATAGTATGTTGCAAACAGCTGCTGCCTCAATGAGCTCCTCCGTGTCAGTCTGTATGATTTGCACGTGGTTACTACCCTGTTCCCTTCTTTGCAGCCACACCAACATCTTCCCTACCTTATCCCCCACTTCATAGATCTGGCTCCTTCTGTGAGCATGTGCCTGTTTAGCACTGTCTAATGCTACATTTTTAAGCGCTTCATGTGCTGTCTGTAGCCGCCACAGTGCCGCTCCAGTTCCAGAGTCAGCAAATTCAGCCTCTGCTTCCTCCACTACCCCTTCTGCTTCCCTCACCACCAATGTAGGTTGCTTGCACCATGCCGTCACCCAGGAGATAGCCAGCCAGCGCCCCCCGTCCTCCCTGGAGGACGGTCTTAAAACCCTCCCAAACGACAACCGGGCCCTCCAAAGAGCCCTCATTAATCGTGAAATATTCCAGTGCAGTTTGTAATAGAGCCTATGAGGATTCAGCTGAGTGGTTTGAGATCCTCTGGCAAGAAACGTGGCAGATATTAATAGTTACTCACCGTAGTGACTAACATACTCTTAGTCCATAGTCCCCTTTCCTCCATACCGTATGGGCATCCCTCACGAGGGACGGAACCTTTTGCACCAGAAAAATCTTCTTCCCCTATAAATTGAGAGGCACATGGGTCGCGGCCCTGGGAGCATATGCTTGCCTGACTGCCCACTGCCGCCACTCCTCAGTCCCCATTGACAGGTCGACAATATTCAGCATTGCCTCATGACACCAGTATTATGGGGGGGGTGCGGGGAATGGTGGGACGTATGGAGGAAAGGGGACTATGGACTAAAAGTATGTTAGTCACTCTTGCCCCTGGCCCTCACTGGCAAGTCAGCCTTCCAGTTAGGACGATGTCAAAGGCCTTAAAACCTCATCCAAGACTCTCTTGGAGTCAGTCCTGGCACCTTTGGCGCCAGGCTCATAACCATCATGAAGACCAACATTAGAATGGGACTATTTATTTGGGACTATTTAACTTGGGGGGGGGGGGAGAATGGGGTTCAGCCAACATCGAGGCACACACATCGCTCAGTTACAACAAACTGCGCTATGCTGTCTAGTCTTTTGGGTGTGGCAGGCCTGTGACTACTTTTACCTGGACTACTTTACCTGAGACTATTTAAACCACACCCAAACAGCAGAACATGCTTTGCGTTATTCTGCTGTGGGCAGCGTAACGCTCACCGTGTCCAGTTCTTTGATGCCAGCTTACCTGAAACCAAGGACCTACAGAGAAAAAGAACACTACGAAACTTACCTGGAACAGTATCCTGTCTTCAATCCACTGCTGACTTCAGTTCCACTCACCTGAAGGTACGAACTCCATCATCCGGCACTGCATGCATCCTGGAATACCATAACCTGGAAAGAGGAGAAAGAAAGACAGCATTAGTAAGTGTTTACTCACGCTTCCTCCCGCATGAAGAAAGCCACACAATTCTTACATGGGTAGTCATCTCCTGGTCAGTATCATTGCTGGAATATTACGGCGCTCGGCGAGGAACATCGCAACCTGAAAAGACCAGGTTAGCAATATAAAAAGGCAAAACAGCGCCACGCATCGCGCATTACTCACCGGACAGCATCGCGCACACTGCGCTTTTGCCTACCGGCCCATGCTCATCTTCAAATTGCATGACACCACCAAAATACCTTTCCATACCTAAAAGCAAAGAAGCAAGACATTATTATTCGAACTAAGAGGAACATGAGAACTGCATATAAAGACTGTAAAGCAGCAAACCTACGGAGTCGCAGCAGGCCTGGATTCCCACAGGGGGTTTGCACCACTGAATTAACTTGGTCACTGCTTGCCCCCACATCTATGCGCCCCTGCCACCAGGAGCAGGGCGGAGAATCCACCTTTTACAATATTAAGGTGAGGAGAAGGCCCGAACGGGAGGAAGGAGTTTAGGCCAGGGGAGGGGGGGGGGGGAAGAAAATCTGGTATTGAATCCAGCTCTCCTATATTGCAGACCCATCTTTAACCAGAGGCATTACCAAGGGACCGTGCGAGGGTTCGAGAGTGCAAATCATCCAACCAGGGCTGGGTGGCGTCCCCATGGATACCAGGTGAGCGTAACATACGGTGAGGAACTATGAATTACTCTTACATTCCGTCCCCTTTCCTCCATACTGTATGGGCAATTACAACTGAATGTAGCCCCAGGGTTGAGAGGAGACCCTCCTTAAGAAAACAGATTTCTTAGACTCGCCTGTCCGAACGCTGCCTGCGACCTAGAGGCGGCGTCCAAACAGTAGTGCTTACAGAAAGCCGAGAGGGTGGCCAAGGTAGCCGCCCTGCTGATGACCTGCCACGGCACATGCCGTTGGAACGCGATGGCCGTGGGCTTGGCTCTGGCCGCATGGGCATATAAGTTAGCTGGCACAGGTTTGTGCTGCCCCACATAGGCCTCATTGATGGCTGCGACCATCCACCTTGCTATGGAGGCCTGGCAACCGGGCCTTGACCCATATCGAATGACAAACAAGGAGTCTGACTTGCGGACGGCCTTGGCCAGGTAGTATTTCAGCGCACATCTGACCTAAAGATGGTGCAAGACCCTCTGAGGCCCGTCCATGGGATCAGCAAAGAAAGTGGGTAAGACTATTTCCTGTCGAGATGGAAGGTGGTGGTCACCTTGGATAGGAACGCAAGGTGCGTTCACAGGACGACTGTCCTTGTGAAAGGTAGTTTAGGGTTTTGAAGCCACCTCAGCCTGGATCTCGCAGACTCTGCGAGTTGAAGTGAGTCCAACGAGCAGGGCTGTCTTTACGGTGACCAGCCTGATGTCCGCAGATACCATTGGCTCAAAAGGTTTGTGCGCCAAGGCGCCCAACACAACATTAATGTACCACACAGGGTGTGGTTTCTTTATAGGCGGGAGAAGCCTGTGGAGGCCAGCCAGATGTCGCTTGACCACCGGGATGGAGGAGGAGAAGAGGCCGCCCTCCGAATTCCTGTAAGCCCCTATGGCTGCCCGATAGGTGCAGCATGTAGCCACCTGAACGCTGGGGTGGGCGAGGTGTGCCAAAAAAGGGGAGCACACCGTCCAAGGTTCACCTGAGGGTTGATCTCCCTAGAGTCGGCCCAATGACAGAATCTAGACCATTTACTCTTATATTGGCACCTAGTAGCCTTGCTTCTAGCGCCCTGTATGACCTCTAGGTGAGCCAGAGATAGGCTCAACTGTTTCAGGGTGATCGGCTCAGGTACCACGCTGCGAGGGCTAGTTTGTGAGGAGCAGGTTGGAGTACCCTGCCCCCCTGCTGGGCCAGGAGCTTGTAATTGTCTGCCCCCAGTCTGCCAAGTCTGTCCACTTCCAGGTTGGATTCCCCCGGGAGGTGGACAGCCCTGAGGTAGACGTTCTCTAGAGCCCATTCCCACATGCTGATTGCTAGGTTGTTGTCTGGATAAGAACTGTCTTGCCCTTGATAAGAGGGAGAAAGGCCTTGAGAGCCAGCCATATGGCCTTCAATTTCTAGCCAATTGATATGGGACTCCTGTTGAGTCCAGACTCCATGGACGCTGGGGTTATCCAGGGGGCTCCCCAGCCCTCTAGGGAAGAGTCTGTAGTGACTGTGACCCGAGGGGCTTGCTGTCGGAAGTGCTTGCCCTGACGCAGGTTGCAGTCCGCAAACCACCGCTGGAGGTCTGAGTGGAGAAGGGAGGAATGTTGACTGGCTCCGCTTGGGAGCCCTTCTCCTGATCCCATCAGGATGTGAAGTGCAGATGTAATTTCCTCGTCCTGAGGCCCTTGTGGGGTACAACCAACAGGACTGCTGCCATAAGATCCAATAGGTGTTGGTACCCCAGGCCGAGGTCACTAGCCTGGAGAGGAAATTAGCTGTGGCTCTCTTGATGGCTGCAATCTTATCCTCCGAGGGAAAGACTCTCACGGAGCCCCTGTCCCAGATGAGGCACAAGGATGTCAGGCTCTGTGTGGGCTGCAGCTTAGACTTTTTGAGATTGATAGTGAACCCCATGCCGTGGTGTTCATCAGTGCGGAGGCGGTATGGTGAACCGCTTCTGGAGAGGGGGCCCGAACAGCCAGTCATCCAAGTATGGGTAGACGTGGCTGTGTCCCGAGGAGGGCTGCCACTGCATTCATTAACCTGGTAAATATCCTGGGCCCCGAGTTGAGGCCAAAGGGTAGCACCTTCTATTTGAAATGGCAGCCCATGATCCTGAAATGCAGTAAGAAACAATGCGGCTGCCAAATTGGGACGTGTAGATAAGCATCCTTCAGATCCAGGGAGCACCTACAGTCTCCCCTGTCCAGTGTTTCCACAAAAAGAGCTGGCTTAACCAGCTTGAATTTTTGCAGAGGGAGGGAGAGATTGAAGGTGGAAAGGTCCAACACAACTCTCAAGCCAGCGTGGTTCTTCTGTATGGTGAAAATCCTGGAAAAGAAGCCCAATCCTTGCTGGGAGGCTGGGACTTCTTCCACTGCCTAGCTCTCAACGAGCGACCGGATCTCCGCCAGCAGAGTTGTTGTCCCAATCTGTGGGAGAGGAGGGGAGGAGAGGAAGGTATTGGTAGCTGGTACCCCGTGGAGACTACGGAGAGGGTCAAGGTAAACTAAAAATTCTGGTGCCAAAATTGCACGTGAAAGGCAAGCCTGCCCCCCACCGGAGACACATGTCCTGCCTTCTTTCCCTCTGAGGCTGTTACCGAGGAGGGGGATTGGAAAGACCCCCTTCCCCCAACCCCTTCCCTTTTGTTGTTTCCTCCAGTGCTGACTGAGAACAGTCAGGTTGCCTGGACCTCCGTTCTTGGAAGCCCCGGAACCTACCAAACGCCCGCCCCTTGTCAGAGCGTTGCTGCGACTGGTTGTAGGCCTTGGGCGTGGCCTTCGTAAGAATAGATGAAGACCACACGGTTTGCAAGCTTTTCTTTTTATCTAATTCCTCATCCGTGGAGTGGAAGAGGCCACTACCCTCGAATGGAAGGTCCAATATGCATTCCTGGACATCAGGATTAACTTAGTAGCCCAGAGCCAGGCCGTCCTTCTCATGTCCGTGGCCATGCAGATGGCCCGGCCAGGTGTCTATGTGGGCCACGGTGGACTCCACAATGTCATGCGCTACCAGCTTGGCTTCTCCTGGGCCAGCCTTGAAGCATGCTTGGCTCTGTACCAGAAGTTGTGGGAGCAAGTCTGCAATTTCCCGCCAGAGCCTTTGGTTAACGGCTGCCGGCATGGCAGCCGCGTTGGCTTGATGCGGGTGCAAGGAGGCGTTGGAGTACAGCTTTGGTCTTTTCTAAGATATGAGAGAATCTTAGGCCTTTTCATCAGGCTATTTATTCTGTTTACGTTGCATGTGATTTGTTGTGATGGTTTCTCTAGACGTAGCTGCTAGTTGTCCTTGTCCCCTTTCGGGCTAGATTATCCCCCCAACCCCCAACTCCTTGCCCTCATCCATTCCCCCTTTTTTCTTTAAACTTTCTTTATTGATTTTCAAAGTGAAATGACACACAACTCAACATATCACATGCCCCGGCCCCAAGTATATTCAGCAAAGACAGATGATGCCAATACAAACAGTTAACCAATAGTACACTATTTCACTTAATAAAGGTTGGATGTAGTCGATGGCACATCAGGCAGATGGGAGGTTACTCTAGATACTTGAGCATGACAGGCTATCGTCCAGATGTCAGCCTACAGCCGCAGCAGAGATTACCCTTATTTATTTGGACCTTGTCACAAGCCCTAAACCTCCTAAAACATTGATTGGTGGTGGCTGAAGAGTGGAATTGTAGAAGAGCAGGTGGACACGTACTTCCCAGTCGCTGCCCCCTCAGCCTATCTTATAGGAATAACAGACAAAGAGCCACAATTGGGAACTTGTGTATGAACCCCTGCAATATTCCTATATCTTGCTCTGTATAAAAAAAGAAGATAGGCACACAAACAACAGTTCCAAACGCACCCTCATGTTGAAACAGGGGAAGAATGCTACCAAGATCGATGCCCCTTGCTGAGTTGCCGGAATGCAACCATGAATAAAATGGTGTGTGACATGGATGTACGTCAAAAACAAAGTATTGATAGCAAAAGAAAGTCCTAAAGAAGATATATGAACCTCTGCTGATAAGAATGACGATATAACTGAAGCACTAAGAGAAACATGTACTCCATGATGCAGTACTTACAGACACAAATAAGTGACTCGCTGGTCAATAATACGCTGAAACGCAAGGTAGAAAGAATACATAGAAGCTTGCTTATGAGAGGTGTATATTCAACGTTTAGGATGCCCTTTAGAAGAAGGTGGATGACGGCTCATGTCAATCAACCCAGCTACCTCAAAATACGGGCACAGGATTTTAACGTGGAAAGATGATGAAGAAGCTATTTTCCCCTGCAAAATAAAGGTGTACATTGGCTTGGAACCAAGGATGCTATTTCGAGAGATGGAGGACAATCACAAATTGAGTCTGTGAGCAGACCATGTGTAAGGACATATTTGCCAAAGATTAGGAGGAACAAGAATATTTCCTGATGCCAAATATTGGACAATTAAACGGGCATGGAGTTAATATGGGATAGAGTGAGCAAGTCTCTAAAAGGCCAAGAGGAAAAACTCCACCCAGCATCATTGACCACATTATGTTAAATGCACTGTCAATATGGAGAATTTCCTGGTCTTGTAACACATGATTAAGAGCTCACAAACAAGGGCTATTAATTGCCATGAAGCTAAGATAATGATGTGCCTACAATCCATTGAAGGTCCCGAGACAGTGCAGACTGGCCAGGTCAGCCTTCAAACAGAAGACAGTGGCATAAGGCCTACCGATGAGAGAGGGTAGACTAATTGGGAAACCAGGGGAAAGCTGACGGATCTCTAAACACCTGGGTTTCGTTTCTATGTACATACTGCTAGCAAGCTAAATGTCCAAGGTTGGATTTGAGTTGCCAACCAATTAGCATAGCTTGCCATGCATTTTTACATACAATGTTGCAAAGTATTATTCTGCTGCTATATTCTCTGCTATGACAAGTGCCTTAGACCACGTGTATAGAAGTGGCTTGGGTGTGTCTCACAGTTAAGAGACCGCCAAGGAGGGACTAACGCAAAGTTTCTATATGCAGACATGATTCCCTAATCCAATCCCAACCCTCGATAGGTTTTTGCAATATGCTATGTAGGGTGACGTCCTAGATTCTAGCATTATATAAACTAAGTATAATCGAAAAGACATTGTGCACCTTCATGAATCAACCTGATGAGTTTTTATGCGTCCTGCTTTACTACTTTGCGATTAAAGCAGTATTTTACATCTCCTTTGAGTCTGTCTGGTTATTTAGTCTGAGAGATTTTATTGATAATTCCATCTAGCACACAGATGCTTCAAGGTGCTAGAGCACAGAATGAGTCCTTGATCAGACTCTGGACAAATCCATAACTCCAAAACTGTTTACCTGGCCAAGTAGGCTTCCAACACATAGTTGGAGACCTGGGCCTGTTAGCTACCTGAGGTAAACCATGAATTATACATTCCAATCACCTCACAGTCTAACCCTTTCAAACATATGAGATACACACTGAAGATCTCCTGATGGCAAGAGTCCTGGTGGCTAATTTTCAATCACAAACCTAGCTCACCACATATGGCAGTTACAGGACGGCTAATGACTCCTTGAAAGTTGGATTACAACACTTTCCTCCAGATCAAGACTGATATGATTCATTGATACCTGGGAGGTGACCCATTAAATGCCTTTATTGTACCAAAATGAGACATCTGTGGTGTAGCCAGAGGGAGGTCATCCTTAATGAACCCAGATCAGGGAAAATTTAAACTCCTCAAACATCCAACAAGTCCCCTGAACAACAGTACTTGAAACACCTCAAACCGAAAATGCCTGCTCACCTACACAAAGTGACGCGAGCTGGATTCAATCTTCGTGGGCTAAATCGCTGTTTCTAAACAAAAGGGATGGTTGCGCTGTCCATGGTCAAGGTAACATGGCAGCAAAGCTTCTTGCACAATGGAGCAAGACAAATGTTTTGGCAAGACACATTGCGCTATTAACAGCCTAAGGAGAGGTGACCACTGATCAGCCCAACAAAATCAACATAACTTTGAAGTCATTTTAATCACACTTGTACTCTGCTGAACTACTTATTGATACTGCCTGATGCAATACATTTTTCCATGGGGTCTGTGTCCCCAAGCTGGCTATGATTGATGTTTCTGGCATGACCAGTCACAGAATAGGTTGTTAACGATTGCTAATTTCGGAAACTACTCGAAATGAAGCTTTTTCATACTTCAAACTATCAGGGCATCAAACGTCAGAAGATGACAAGTCACCATACCTGGCAATCCCAGTATAATCTCCAGCTCATGTGAACCGATTAATTGACAGAGGAGGTTAACTTTGCTAGCGCTAAGGGGGTGATTATTGGACACTTGAAAAACATACATGATGGTCCCCTGCCTGGTTTGGAGACATGGGAAATTGCAGCTTTGATTGATTAGGTTAAATAGTGTTTTTAGCGCTGCAAGAAATCAGAATAATTTATATATGGATATAGCAACTACTGCTTTGATCACTTGGGCAAATTAGAGCATTATTGGTTTGAGAAGATAATGATATCAACATAGTGTATGAATTTTGCATTGTATTTTAAACTAGATGTATGTGATTTTAACTTTAACAGGAGTATTTTATATTTACTATGATTTGAGGAGTATTTAGTATTTACTGTGATTTGTAGGATTGCGATAATTAGGAGTGTATTTTTTGTATTAACCTTCATCTTACTTGTAGTTGATGGTATGACATTCTGATTTAATATTTTTAATAACTGCCTATGTATATTGTTTTTTGTGTGTAGTTGGGCTTGCTCCCAAAATAAAATTAATAATAAATTTACCCTCCTCCTTGGAGAGGCCGTGAAGTTGGCGTTTCAGCAATCCACATGCTAAGGGCCTGTTAACTCTGAAAATTCTATGGGACAAAGTTCACAAAGATATCAACGTTCTTGGGTTAGTGCTTAGCAAGTTTCCATGCCTAGTGTTGTGGAAAAAACAGCAACAGACTTCAGGGTGGGATTGGTGAACAAGATGCTGCACAGCAACTCCCCCCTCGCCCCCACGGTGCAGAGCACTTTTATACAAAAGAGTATTCATGCATTTCAATGGAAGGGGTGGTACAGGCATTGCATGATATTGACCAGCAACAAAGTTTCTATACGATTTCACAGATTCTCAGCATACACAACATTACAACGTTAGCATGCCTGGGAGAGCACAATCTTGATACTAGGGGAAGACTCTCTAGGATACATTTGAGCATTTATTCTGTGCATGCTTCTCTCATGGTCCTCACATGCTTCTGAGTGAGATGACTCGCCTAATGTTGCTAATTTTACCTGCTAAAGCAGCTTTGGCCCGGTAAGGCGGTTCTCTAAAACACGCTTTGATATGCGAAATGGGAAATACTTCAGAAGAGAGGACTATAGAAGCGGACAACCTTATGCAGTGGAATGTGAAGCGCATCAGTGGTTAAGACATGCACACTTTGACATAGGACAAACGCAGTTATGGCAATAAGTCACTGTTCAACACAGCAGTCGGCGAATGGCCTATCCAGTAGAGCAACTGGAGGGATACCTGAAGAGTTTGAAAAATGTAAATTCTTATTTACCCCCTACCCCACAATCCCTTCATATGAGACCTTCAATGAAGTCTCATCGATCACATCTTGGGAGAGGTGGGGGCGCTGCGGAGCAGCAGCAGTTGAAGACTTAGCTCTTTGGCGCTCCTGTGGGCCGACAGAATCCGGATTAAAATCCTGCATAAAGTCGTTGGCAAGGGAGCACAAAAGCGCAACTGTGCTTGGGAAGGCACCAGCGCCAACCTGGTGGGTTTCCGATGAGATGTGTAGTTGGGAAGAGAGTGACTGAGCGGACCGCAGCTGCAGTCGCAAGAGTCCCCGGAGTGGCGGCTGCCATTTGCCCTTGGGAGCCTGAAGTGCAGTGAGCCACTAGCCTGCCCCGGGGAATAGCCGGAAGTTGGCGAAGCCGAAGCTGTGGGGGCCGGGAAGTCGGCACCGGGAATCGGAGCTGTGGGAGCAGAGAATTGCACACTGCAGGTCTGCCGGCATAGACATCCAGAGTGAAGAAGGGCCGAAAACCCGCCAGCAGACCTTAAGGCAGCCTGGAGCCCAGGATTCACTGCGATTCTACCCCCCAAAAAAATGTAAATGGATTTTTTCCTGGGAAAAAAAAAAAAACATCGGAAAAAATCAGTGAATTCATTTCATTTTATTTGGGGAGTTGTCCCCCTCCATACCCGTTTTAACCCCTCATCTCCTCCTCCTCCTCCTCCCTCCCACCATATATATATATATTTTAAAACATCTGTTTATCTCTATGGATTTGTTTCAGTTAAACAATCCATCAAAAAAACCTTTTTGGTAAAATCACAGGATACCGTAGCCCGGCGGTGAAAACAGGAGCGTGGGCTGTAGAGTGGCATCAGGACGCACCCGCGACTGCTGGGGGTCCGCGAGAGTGTGCCTGGGGCTCAATGCCACATAGAGATGGTACATGCTGCCTCCAGGCTGGTTGAAGCACATTTTTTTAATAAAACATTTTATTATTTTCAAATAAAACCGTTACAACACACATACAACTCACCACTTTGTGGTCATAGCCCTAAATAGGCCAATTAACCACTAGACGCATTACCACATTACTCACATCTACTCACAGCGATAAAGTACTTTAATCTCCCACCCGCTCAGCCAATCCCCACTGGAGGATTCTCAGTCTGAGCCCTCACCCCATCTCCCCCATATCTTGGTGGCTTTTGTTGGGCAGCCTCGTGCAGTGTATATTCTTCGTTCTGTTGCCGCACATATGTCCATCCCAGCCTCCCATTGGGCCAGGGTTAGGGGATCCGGTGCTCCACATTTCTGCGCTATATCTCTTGATTAGTCCTACTGCTGTGGACAAGAACAACCTCTCCCACTTATCCTTGTCGTTCTCATCAGGTACACCCAGTAGCAACTTTGCTGGATCTAGCGATATAGCCCGTCCCACGACCCTTGTCAATGCGGTGCAGGATTGCGTCTGGAAGGTTTTGATCCAGGGGCATTCCCAGAGGATGTGTTTGAAAGAGCCTTCCTCCGCATGGCATAGCAAACAGTTAGGATCAAGGGCCCTTTTCCAACCATGCAAAGCAGTTCTAGGGTAATAAACCCGATGCAGTATTTTAAGTTGTCCCAGGTGAATGTTATAGTTTATTGCAATTTCTCGCAGGTACATTAGGACCTGGATCCAGTCCTCTGGTTCAATAGTGCCCACATCTCCCTCCCATTTGGCCCTGAGATTAGTTAAGTCTGGGGTACCAAAGGCCGTTATGGTGTTATATAGGATATAAGTGACTCTGGTGGGAATGTGTCCTGTAAGAAGATTGTTCTCTAGGGGTATACAGTCAGGTACATCGAGCAATGCCGGTAGATGTTGCCTCAGAGCATGGATGATTTGTGTGTGGTGATAGTGTTAGGTAGCATGGAGTCCGAACATACATTGTAGCGTGTCAAATGAGGCCACTGTGTTTCCATCAAGGATATCTCCTCCGAGGTGGAACTTTCAGAGGAACCGGACACCACACTAGATGTGATATATGATATATGATATAGCAGAAGGAGGGCATGAAACGTCTAGAGTGTACGAGATGATGATGGCTCAAGTGGGCAAAGAAGTGATGCAACTTAGACTGGAGTGACGGGTTGTGGGAAAGGGATCAGGGGTACGATAAAGTATTGAGAAATGCTAGGCTACAACAAATACAGTTGTATATAACTCACAGAGCATATCTGACGCCACTAAAGATAGCCAAATGTGTCCCAAATGCAATGAGGAAAACGCAGGAATGGTGCATATGTTTTGGGCATGTCCACTGATAGCGAAATATTGGAGAGATATAGCACAGAAAATGGAGGACAAGGGAATCCTCATGAAGGTGGATACGGTGTGGGCTTGCTTGTTGGGAGGGTTCCCCAGACCAAGGAAGCTTAAACATGTGAGCAAATTGAAAGATCTGGCATATGTACTGGCGAAAAGAAGGATTGCAATGGGATGGAAAGCGTGCCACAAGCCCAAGGTGGATACGTGGTGGAGGGACTTGCAGAAGTGGGCGGAGGCAGAAACAGTGGCATGGCAGGAAGCATGTAAAGGGGACATAGAGGGCGAAGCCGGAGCCCTAGTGGGTTAGAGGCAATTAATAGCATAGTTGTTTGGGCCCTCGTATGATGGACCAAGTGATGATGATGATTCAATAAGCGTGGCGGGAGAGGTCTCCCCACCGCAAGAGGTGGAGACTAACAATGGGAGAAAGTAGGCATGGGAGGGTGGGATGGGCAATACAGTGGGCGGAAAAGTGACAATGTATGTGCATTTATGAGCAAGATATGTAACCACTGTAAGTTGAGTTGGGTTTGTTATTTGTTGTTCGGATAAAATTAATAAAATTGTTTAAAAAAAATAAAAATAAAAGATATCTCCTACCGTGGCGATTCCCATCCCCACCCACCTGGGCAATGGAGTGAGTTTTCGTACTTCATGAAGCATGTAGTTGTGCCACAGGGGTTGCATGCGGATCACTTTATTTCCCCAGCCAAAATGGGTGTGTGCCGGTCTCCATATGATGGCAACCTGTGCTGCCATCGTGTGTGGAGGGGGTCTGGTGAGAGTTTGATACAACACGTCAGATGGTGAGACCTAATGTATATTAGCGAGCTCCACCCTGATATGCGGTACTTTGCGGTCTCCGTGGAGTATGTCATTAACCACTATCAACTGGGACGCCCAGTAGTAGGACTGAAGGTGCAGGGTTCCCATACCTCCCTCCCAGACAGACCTTTGTAGTGTGCTCAAAGCGATGCAGGGTTGTCCCCCTCCCCATATAAATTTACTAAGGCAGCTCTCCACTCTGTTGAATTTTAGATCGGGAATCCCAAGTGGGGTATTCTGCAGCACATATAGGAAGTGCGGTAGTGCCATCATCTGAAAGAGCGCCGCTCTGCCCTTTAGCGTTAGGGGAAGGAGCATCCAGTGTCTTGCATCCTCCCTAAAGTGGTCAATTAAAGTGTGTAGGTTATGAGTTACAAAGTCTGAGAGATCCCGGAAGATCCATAACCCCAAGTAGCGAAAGCCTTCATGCTCCACTTGATGAGGGAAATCCCGGGGAATTGCCTGATCTCCAACCTTCACTGGGAAGGTAACTGATTTCTCCCAGTTAACTTTTAATCTGCCGAATTTGCCAAAAGATGTCAGCATCTGAGTTACCGGGCAGGCATTGTTCAGGTCACTCAGGCAAATCAACAGGTCATCGGCGTAGAGGGACTCCTTCTCTTCTCCCTCTCTGGCCATTTGAACCCTGCCCATGTGCCAAACTGTCGAAGCCACCGAGCCAGTGGCTCAATTGCCAAGGCGAAAAGAAGGGGGGACAATGGGCAGACTTGTTGCGTGCCCTGACCCAGGGGGAAGGCTCTAGAGGGCCAGCCGTTCACCCTCACCTCCGCACATGGGGCCTCGTATAGAAGTTTCACTCACTCCAGAAAGGATTCTCCGAAGCCCATAAGTCTCATTGTCTCCCAGAGGCTTTCCCATATCACAGAGTCAAACGCCTTCTTGAAATCAATCGCTAGGAGGGCAAGTGGTCCACCAGAAGGGGGGCTCGTTCCAGCGACAGCTGAAGGCGTTGTAAATTCATCTGTGTTGATTTGTGCGGCATGTAGCCACATTGGCCCGGATGCACCAGGGAGGAGATGACATGACCAATTGCAGTCTGCTGGCTAAGAGTTTGGCCAGGATGTTGGTCTCTCCATTAAGGAAATCTGCCTATACGAGGCGCACAGTTCCGGGGGCTTACCCGGCTTGGGATAACCACGATGCTAGCCTTCCGCAGATCAGGCGGGAGGGTACCTTGCTCTTTTGCTTTCAGAAACATTTTGTGGCGGTGGGTCGCCATCTTATCATTGCCTAGTTTTTTCCAAGTCTCCAATGGTAATCCGTTGGGGCCAGGCATTTTCCCAGATTGTAGCTGAGCCAGGGCAGCAGCAATTTCTGCCTAGTCCAGGTCTCGATCTAACATCACTTTCTGTTGCTCCAAAATACGCGGGCGCACAATATCGTCTGGAAAAGATGGGTCTGTTGGGGACGTTGGGGCTTGATAGAGGGTGGCGTTGAAGCTAGCGAAAACCTCAGCTATTTCTGGGTCAGTTTGCGCCCGGATGTTTTGCCCCTCTATAACCTCCCTAACATATCGGTGCCCTTACCCTCTCGTCTCCAGCCAAGCCAATAATTTGCCTGCTTTATCCCCACATTCGTAGACCCTAGCCTTCGATTCCCTGTGTGCCTGTTTGGCATCATCCAATGTTGTCTTACAGAGGCCTTCTCTGGCCTTTAAGAGGGAGCGGTGCGTTTCTGGGGCAGGATCCAGGATATATTTTGCTTGCCATTCTTCTACCTCCTTCACTGCTTCTATCACTCTCCCATGGTACTGTTTTCTTTTATTGGACATCCAGGATATTATTTCCCCTCTAAGCACCGCCTTATGGGCCTCCCACAGCGTGATGCGGTCGACCACTGCATCAGAGTTTATTTCAAAATATTCATTCAATTTCTCAGTAATATGCTCTATGAATTCCAGGAAGCCGAGATAGTAGTCAATCTCCATGATCTGGGGGGCATAGGTCTATAAATATAAATTTCCATTACCATGGGCGAGTGGTCCGAGATAACGTGGGGGAGTAATTCTGCGGTGGCCACTCTGTACATTTCTGGAACAGGGAGGAAGAAGTAATCTAACCTAAACAGGGAAGCATGGGCACCCCGAGTGGAAGGGGTAGCCCCTATCTGTAGGATGAAGCACTCTCCACAGGTCGCCAGTTTCGTGGGGGAGTTTGGGTTTCGGGTACAGATAGGAGTGCGGTCTAAATTGTAATTCATTACATCACTGAAGTCCCCTCCCAGGATCCACATGTCAGGCTGGTGTTTAGCTATCAGCATTGTTATTTCGGGTAGGAGTCCCTCCCATAGCCCCAGCAGGGAGTATATGGCTAGGATGGCTAGTGCCTCCCCCCAAAGTGTACCCTGCAACAACACATAGTGACCACTGGGGTCTTGCTCCACAGAGCGCAGCGTAAACGGGAGGCGTTTATGTAGAAGGATCAGAACCCCCTGGGATCCCATCGTGTATCCCGAGTGGCATGCCAAGCAGTAGTTTGTCCTGTGAAAAAAATTGCAAGTCGAGCCAGCTAGGTGTGTCTCCGTGAGGAGGGCCATATCAGGAGATTGCCTGTTAACAAATTGAGTAATAAGGCGCTGCTCGATTCCAGAGCCAATACCATTTACATTCCAGGTAAGGAGCTTGAGGGATCTACATCGGTCAGTGGTCCTTGACAGAGTTCAAGTGATTGACATAGGTAATATATGGTGTTGGGGTCATAACAGCCATGCAAGATGGGAACATGGTTTACATATAATGAGCGAGTGTGTGGTGAGCATCACACAAACATCGAAAAACCTCAGACAAACAATATTGAATAACTAGTTGCCTCCCACCCCATACTCCTCCCCAACGTGAAGTATCTGTCACCCGAACATTACCAGTGATCGGGAACTGCGTCGCCAGCACAAGTTAATTAACCCAAACAGTCCCAACCTTAAACAAACAAACTACTCCTAATAAGGTACAAAGATCCTGGGAGGGGGCCATGGCGGGCGCCGTCGCTGTGGCAGTTTGACGCTGTGCATCGTTGCTGCTTATGCCCCGAGGCCAGAGTAGCCTCTTTTTCTCATGCCAGGGTCGTTTCATACCCAGGAGCATTGTTGCCAGGATGTCTGCCCTAGGGGTTCATTTGTCATCACTGTCCGGTCGCTTAGGTACAGGTTGTTGATTTTAAGGACCCTGGGGATCCGCATCTCTGACCTGGTCGTTCTGTCCTTGCGGCGCAGGTTGCTGCGCTGGTCGGTCTCGGTTCAGTCGAGCTCTGGGTCTTCCCCCAGGGTCTGGACCATCTGCAGCCCAGTCGCCGTCAACGTGGCTTACGGCCCATTTCCAGGCTTCCTGCGGATCAGTGAAGTGCACTGTGGTGCCGTTATGTTGGCTCCTCAACCTGGCCGGAAAACGCAACCCGTATTTTATATTCATGGAATGGAGCTTTATCTTCAAATGTTCGAAGGATTGTCTGGCCTTCTGGACCTCGCGGGTGTAGTGTGGGAAGAAGGCGATTTTGGTGCCGTTATACATGACCGTTCCTTTTGGGCGGGCCATTTTTAGGATTGCATCCCTATCTCGATAATTGAGAAGTTTGACAATAACCGTTCTCGGGGGTGCGCCAGGGATCCGATGCGTTCCTTCTATCGAAAAGAAGTTCGAAAAGGATTTTGGCACAAAGAGGTCCGCCAGCCATTGCTCCAGGAAGATCTCCATACTGGGCCCTTTCGTCGCCTCCGGAAGGCCAAGGATACGAATATTATTATGCCAAAATCTACCTCTGCCTTCCTTCCTCCACACGGGTCTCCACGGTCTTCAGCCAGGCCATCGCTTGGGAAAGTTGTTGGCGCTTACCACAGAGGTTATCTTCCACTCCGGACACCCAGTGTTCCACTTCTCCATGCCTCGATGATAGTTTCTGGAGATCATGACGGAGGAAGGACACCTCTGTGGAGAGGCCATCTATCTTCATTTCCATCGAGGAGCAGGAGTTAGCAATGGCGGCCATCACATCTTTAAGCGTTAACGGTTCAACCGAGGAGGAGGAGGCAGCCGGCGACTCCGCATCAGTCATTTCATTGGGGGCGCTGGTGGCGTATTGGTCCATGGTACTTTACCTAGATGATTTTTCGCTCTTATCTTTGCCCATGGTGGTGTTTGGTGGTGGTCCAGGTGCCCTGGGAAGCAGAGGGGGACCCCTGAATCGGTCTGGGGGTCAGGTTGCCCTATAGAAGTGGAGGTTGGGTTCTGTGCTTCTCTGGTGCACCCCAGATTGTGTCACAATGTCCAGAGGGGCGCCACCTTCTCACTATCGACCTTTTCGGTGGCTAAGGTGCCTCATTCAAGTCTCCTAGGCACCCTCAGGCCCCATTGTCACTCAGGGGTGGGGAGGTGAGAGGGTGGGGGTGGGGGATGGTCTCCCCACTGTACCCAGGGTAGGTTGCTGGTATTTTCAACACCTGGAACAGTGTTCCAGGGGTGAGGTGGTTTGTGTACTATGGCCTTACCGCATTACGGTAGGGGAGCCAGGCGTTTCGTGGGCCCCAGTCACCACACATCTCCCCCCACGCTGTGTCACGCCTTCCAGGGAGACTTTTGCTGAGGCCCTGCGTGGATGCCTGCCCTGGGGCTACACGGCTGCACCCCTGTATCAAAGCGTGTTGTAAGTCGAGTGATCCCGGGGGTAGAATAGTGTCCCCTTGACACCCACGCCTCCTTCGCCCTGTGGGGCTCTCTTCCCTGCCTTCTCGGAGGGGGGCAAAGGGAGGGGGATGCAGCGGGTGCAGGGCCACTAGGGTCACCAGCTACACCGCGCCGCCTCAGCATCCCCACTCACCGGCACATTCTCCTGCAGATGGCGCTCAGAGAGGAGCCCCAGGCTGTCACAAAATCCAGGGGAGGGGCCACCTCAACAGAGCACACAAGTCTGCTGTGGGCCAAGTGGCAGGCCGGCATGTCGCCTCCCCTACAGTCCCAGCAGTGTCGGTTTCGCCGGCTGCCACAATCTGGCCGGTTCTCCAATCTTCCCCAACAAGGGGGGGTGCCAACATCTTCCTGCTGGCGCCGCGCCGACACCACCCAGCGCCCAATATCACTCCTGTCCTCCTCGGCGGTCAGGCAAGCCGCGTGTGCACGGACACTGAGGTCTGTCTGCAGCATGCCGTTATGGATCAGCAAGCCAATGCTAGTCGTGCTACTCCAGCGTTCCACCTCAGGACCGCAGCAAGTATAGTTGAGCAGCTTTTGGCTCGGTCAGCTTCTCTCTTCAGCACCGCGAGGTACCGGCGGCCATCTTACTAGGGCTCCTTGGCGCCCGAGGGACTCGGGAAGATTTGACATGCAATCCTTCCAGCAGGTGGATCTCAGGGCTACAACTTTGCCTGGGTGCTCCGTTCAGCTTCAGGCATTCATCAGTGCATTTTTGGCCGAATCTGCCTCGCCAAGATGATATTTTTCCAACAGGATATTATCAGCAGCCAGGGAGCTCGCAGGACTCACTTCCTTCCTACTCGCATGCTGGCCACGCCTCAGTTGGAGCACATTTTGGCAGCTGCAAGCCGGAGGGAATGAGGGAGAGGCATGCCACAGAGAACACACCATGTTGCACTGCGGCAACTGTGAGTCTTTTCTCCACTGGACTGAGCACCGGAGGCAAGGAGGGTCCAGTTGCTGTGGCTGGGTGGCACAGATGTGAGGTGGGGGGGAGTGAGCCCGCGGGCCAGAGGACTCTACAGGGGCACATATATAAGCCACGAGAGCGCTGTTGTGACAGGGGGGCTGGTGGGGTGCCCTGGCCAGCAGAGACTGTGCGGTGGGCCTTCCTGTGGGAGATGCGCCCCTCCCTGCCTCCCCTCCTGGAGCATTAAGAGCATATGGTGGGTACAAGCATCAAAGTCTGAGACAAGGGCCTGGCAGATCACGGTCCCTAGGGAGGAGATCAATGAGCAGCGGCAAGGAGTGGGGCAGCCTACCCCAGCATAAAAGCCGGGGCAGCATCAGCAGAGCCCTCTGGGGGACTGCAAAACTGTGGGTGCGAAGATCAGGGTGCACCAGATGTGCCTGTACTGGGGGACAGCAGAGGGGATCTGGCAGCGATGGCCTGGGTGTGGAGCGTGAGAAGCACCACTGCCACAACAGCAGCTCCCTGTGGCGGAAGAGAGGCGCCGGGGAGTGGGTCAAGTGGAGCAAGAGACCTGCATAATTGGCTGTGTGTCAGGAGGCTGAGGGTCGCGGGCAAGTAATAAACTGGGGAGTACCTTGTCAGGGAAGGGCTTCCTCTCCCCATGGAAGTATTGTGAAAGAGAAAGGCAAGAAAGGATTGCAGCAGAGCAAGATTGAAAAATGTATGGTCTGCCACCCTGTCACAGCACAGCCTCCCACAGGTGGTACTGCTAATGGAGAGAAACTAGACCAGGACCCGGCCATTTCACTAAGTGACATTATGGCGGCCATTGCAGAGTCCAGGTCGTCCATGGAAGAGAAAAAAGATGGGCTGGCCTCAGTTCTTCTTTTTGCAGCCGGACGTCTGCAAGCTGTCCTCGAGGGTAGGAAAGGTGGAACCGCAGATATCCGACACAGGACGCTGCAAAGAAGATGGAGAAACGAACAATTGACTATGGTATCGCATAAACTCAAGATTTTAGAAAGCAGAACAGAGCAGAGGATAGCAAGGGGAGATCGAGGCGTAACAACATCCATATCCTGGGGTTGCCGGAGAAAGCAGAGGGACTCGGCATGGGACTCTTTTTAAAGCAGTGGCTTACAGAAGAAACTCTCCAATTTCTTTTCGGTAGAAAGTGCCCACCTGGTGCCTACAGGCAGGCCAGTGCAGGAAGGTCATCCACGTACATCCAGTCTTCGCAAGACTGCTGAAATTTAGGGATAGGGACACAATTCTACAGCGGGTGACCAGTTCGATCATACAATGGCTCTCACATTGGCTTCTTCCCCGACTACACAGGCGAGGTGCAACAGGCACGAAATGATTTGATTCTATTAAAAGGAAACTACTCTCCAGCGGCATCACATATGCCCTTTTTTCAATCGCAATTGAAAATATACCAAAGGCCAAAGGCGCTCCTTTTTAACATGCCACAGGAGACGTGGGAGTGGTATGAAACTAATATCCAGCTGGCAAAATGCCCGCATGCAGCGGAATGAAAGGAAGAGATCAGGGACGGAGACGTAGCCATCGTCCGCTCCACTATTTTGCAGGAATCGACACCCTCGGAAGACAGTGACAGGACCCTAGACCAAGGGGAGGATGGATGAACTGTGGCTGGCAGGTGGCACCGTGCACCGGCGCAGTTGGGAAATGTTCATAAGCACATGATGTAGCAACTTTAATGAAACGATCTCTGGATCATAGGATGTCTGGGGCGGGTCCAGTTGGTTTGTTGCTGTATTAGCAGACGCTTCAATCATGGTTGCGTTAATTATACGCAAGCAGGTTTTGCACGGGCCCTGGGCGACAGGTGCTTTAATCGGGAGAGAAGTGCAGGGAGGAGGGAGTTTGGGGTGTTTACTACATGGTTGCCTGGTTTTGTTGGGTTATGGCTGGGGAGAAATGGCAAAAATGAAGGGTGCTTTATCCTGGGTCCTCAAAGGAGTATGGGGCCCCCAGGGTAATGGCAAGACATTTTTAACAGGGGGAATGGCACAGGTAAGGGGGTCACGTTTTTAACGTTGAATGTTAATGGGCTGTGTTCCAGCATAAAGGGGAGGCCAGTCCACCCGTTTCTGAATAGGCACTCGGACAGATTTCGCCCTGCTCAGACGCATTTGGCAGGGGTGCACTGCAGGTTCTTGCAAGATCTAATTATAAGAATGCCTTTCATGTGGGTTTTGCCAGGGGGTCATGAGGTGCTATGATACTAATACTCATGAGGATGCCAATCTGAAGCAGATAAAAAAAAAAAATAAAGAATGAGGAACAAATAGATGGGCATGACATTCTTCATTCCAGCAAAGGGAAAGAAGAACAGAGTCATGATTATTAGTATGTGAACTTCCAGGAGAAGGGGGTTGAAAAAGGCACACAGGGCAGAAATGCGAGAGTAGAGGTCAAAATAGGAGGAGAAACCTTCATGCTAATGTCAGCAAATGGACCAACCACAGAGAACCCCTTGTTTTCCCAACAATGACAGGACCAAATACTACTCCACATAGGCAAGAGAATGATAATAGGAGGCGACTGGAACATAATTGAACCCACCCTAGATAGATCAGGATTCCCCAAAAAGTCTGGCGTCAACATCAATTAGAGCTTTTCTAAGTATGAGAAATCATTGCTCCCTTGCGGATGCATGGAGAATTAAGCACACAGCAGCACAGGACAACATCTTTTAATTCCCCACCAAACTCGGACACCACACTTTCTCCAGATTAGACTCCATCCTTAGCTTAGCTCACAATCTAACAACTTTCATAAGCAAAAATACTCCCCGGCACAATCTCAGATCACGCACCAGTACTGACCAGGTTTCCCATGCCACCATCTAGGACAACAGTAACTACAACCCAGGCATATATTCTACAGACTAAGAAAAAGAGGAGACGAGTAAGGAGATTTCAGACTTTATGCAAATACATGACAATGGCAGCACTACACAACAAACCTTATGGGATGTGGTAAAGGAACACTTAGATGTCTTATGATTGAGAATTAAAAAAAGAAAACGCAATGCAATTAAGGATAAATGGACCACACGCATAGATTAACACAAATCGAGAGTCTTAGGTTACCAAACACTGGTATCAATCAATGAAGAGCAGGCATTCAACTGGCCCGAATAGACATTCCTGATCCGAGCACTAAAAGCTTGGTTTTGAAGAAACATTTCCCAAATGGGCACAGGCATAATACACAGCCCTGAATGCATCAATATCTATGGGGCAGGCAACATCATTGCCCTGCGGTTTTAACGCAAGGCAAAAGACAATGATGCCCTTTGTCCACATTGCTTTTTGCCATAGCTCTGGAACCACTAGCATGCCATAGTCCGAGGATGGGGATGCAGGGATACAAGGGATCGAACTGAGTGAAACAGAAAAACTAATGTTATAAGGATGACATTTTATTCACAATATCAGACGCAGAGATATAACCCCTCCCCCCACACACACATTTTGAAGATTGCTAAGGAATATGGAACAATATCTGGACATATGAATCTGGGACAAAACATAACTGCTCAGCCCGGGTGCAAGGACAGACATCTAAGCCTATAGACGATCCCATGAGTACAGATAAACACAACTCGAATATTTAGGGATAAAAACACACAGAGCACTTTGCCAAATGGTTAAGATTAATTATGACATACTTTGAGATGACAGAGTGATCTTAAAAGCTGGGGCAGAGACTCCCATTATCATTGGCAGGCAGGATTGCCTTGTTCAAGATGTTACACTTCATGTTGTACTTGCTTACGATGATTCAGATCACAGTCCTGACCCAATACGTTAAAATAAATGCATGGTCCCTTACATCATTTGTATGACAAGGGGTAAAAGCTGAAATTAAACCAACTACGCTATTTAAAGGAAAGATTAATGTAGGCCTAGGCACACAAAAAACAGACAGACTGGGCATCGAGGCTGACACAACTAGCAAGAAGTCATAACTATGTTTTTCCCTCACAGCCACGCAACCTGGGTTTGAGTCCCAGCCCCAGGGCAGTGTAGTTCTATGGACAGCAAGCTATGCACCATAGAAGCTAGCAGCCCTGTTTAGACACCTATGATTTTTTTTAAATTATGTGAAGGTTTTCAATTATAAAATAAGAATTTGCTGCACCCCAGAAATAAACAGCCCCATGGTGGGGACACAAACCCACGTCGCATGGCTGTGAGTGCAAACACCGCAACCCCAGTACCACACAAGTCCCTTGCCAAGAAGTTCGGTCTTATTTTGATTTATTTACATTTTTAAAGCGCTCACACAGCCCGCGGGCATCGAGGCGCTGTTACAGGAATTGTTTTTGTATTTGTTGCGTAATTGTTTTTTTTGTGGTCTTAGTTGCGTATTTATAACGCGCTTAAACACCCATAGGTTTCTAAGCGCGGACCTGTGTTGCTTTGTGTCATCTTGCTTCCAAGCCGCACACGTTTCCGCTGAGCTATCCTCCCTTTATGACCTCCATAAGACTGGCGTGAACGACACAATCCAGTCTTAAGTTACAACACTGCTGCGTTTCTTTAGCGTTACATTCTGGCAAACATTTCCTGTATAGCTGAATGAGAGAAGAAATGCCTCTATAGAGGACATGTTTGCTGTGCCTTTAGAATTAAATTCTAAAGAAACACAGAGGTGTTATAACTTTCATAAGAATTGAGTGTCTTAGGCATTCTATTCTCAAGACATGCCAGTCCTATGAAAGTTGTAACACTAAAGTGTGTCTTTAGAATTCTATGCGTTGACAGCAGTAAACAAACATTGGCTCCCACTAACTAGTCCCTGTAACCATGCTGGAGGGGGCTGGTGTTTGATTATTGCTGCAAGGGTTTTGAAGCATGAAAAACATACAAGGAAGTATTAGAAAATGGAAGCCTGCACTTTTAAAAACAAAACAGCGGTTTGGAGCGCATGAAGTTGCTCAATTCCATTGGGAAATTAATTGTAACAGGTTTAATTTAGGAGGGCACAGTTTAACATAAAAATACTGAGGGCACCCCTCCTCGTTCTTTCCCTGACATTTTGTTTTAGCAGCGTTCTTTGTTAAGGTAAACAAGGTAGGCCTACAATGGCTGTTATGAACATGTGACTCTTTGTGACCTCAACCATGCACCATTTGTAGTGGTTTGAGCTGGTCTAGACCATTTCCTGGGGAAGCCATATTGCATCCTGTGATGGTGGTCTGGGGTGATTGGCTGGTTTAGAAGTCAACCAGATTGGCTGGCTCCTGTTACCTTTGATGCAATTGGTGGGTTGGCTTAGGCCAGGCCCCTGTGCAAGTATATCCAGGGGAGACCCTGGGATTACACTTCATTCTGTACGATTTCCTCATAAGCAATGTGGTTACTTACTGTTGTAGCAGTGCCCCATTTGCAGGCCGTTGCTTCATTTTTAGAACCAGATCTGGCCATACTGCAGTATCCCGTGTCCTGGTACTATCTACACTTTTCATTTTCGACTGCTGGTCATCCTTCCTGGGCTTCCCTTGTCCTCCTGTCAACTCCCTTTCTTGGCTCGACCAGGCCTTCCACATGGGGACCAACTACAGGCTGTTTTACCATCCACTTCCTGCAATAGTGTCCCACATTGGAGGCCGTCGCCTGGAAGGGTGTTGAAATCCCAAACCCCACCTCATCTGCTCTTCTGGCCATCTTGGGTTGTCCCCACCACCCAAAGTCGTCTTCGTGATACTGCTTTCTCTGGTGGGCCAAGTTACTTTTTTTGTAAAGCCGTCTGAGCCTGCTTTACTGGGTACTCCTGCTTCTCTGGGTCATCTACACCACTTCCTTTGCTTCTGGCTTCTAGGCTCCCACTCCTAGAAGAGCGATTGTTATTTTCTGGGTTGCTTCTGGTCTAGGGTTCAAATCCCAGACAGTTGATTATCCTGTAAACTGCACCTTAAAAAGTAGAATTGTTCTTAACTGCTTGTTTAAGGCTTCCTAAACTGATTTTTCTGATACTATTGCTGTAAACAACTTCCTCCGGGCCAACATGGTGGTGGGTTATATTCTCAATACTTACTCCCATGGATCACCATGGTACAGGTGGGCCTTAATTGCATTTTCCCATTGACTTCCATCAGCACTCATGCTGCTTTGTTACATCTCCTCAGCTGGTTCTCAAACTTGCTTTTGGAGCCATTCCTAAAGCTCTCCTGTGTTTTTATTTTTTTTATATAAAAAATTTTTCATTTTCAACAAAACCAAAACATAACCATCACACCCGACATTTTCCGTTACAAGTTTTTTAGCATACAACTGCATGTTCTTTATCAATGTCTTCCCTCCTTCCCCCTTTTAACTCGAGCTTCCACCTCTTTTCCGGGCTTCCCTTCTTTTGGGGTTATTCCCCTCCGCCGCTCTCAGGCGTGTCACATCCACTGGAATTGGCCTAGGAGGTTCCTGACAATGTGGCTACCATTTGGCTCCATACTATCAGAGGTCTTACTTCGTCATCCTCCCCCCTGGTGGCTGCCTCGTACCATACCACTGTCTCGGTGTCTGCCTATTTCAAGAGGTCATTCCACCATACCTCTAATCTAGGTCTGCCAGCTGCTTTCCAGCTCATAGCTATTCTCCTTTTGGCCAGGATGTAGGCCAGGTCCTTAAGTTTACATACATGGTTCAAATTGCGTGGTCTAGTGAATCCCTCCAACAGGCAGGCCCAGACAAATTCCACATCTAGGTTGATCCCCTTTTCAGATAGCCGTATCTTGATGTCATCCCAAAATGCTCCCACCTCCGGGCATGCCCAAAACATATGGATCATCCGGCATCTACCTCCCCGCACTTAGGGCATTTTTGTACTTCTGCACTTCCAAACTCAGATCTTTCGGGGGGTCATGTACGCCCCATGAGTGACGAAGCCCCCTGGGGCTGTTTGCTGTCAAATCTGCACCTGTGAGTTAGAGTTGAGACTTCCATCTCTGTTCCTCATACACACAGAGCTGCCTGTTGTCATCATCCTGCGGACTTATATAGGGAATATTATATTCACCTGAAACTCTTCTAAAGTGCATTTGGGGGTACCTACCTGCCACTGGGCATGTTTCAATCTGAGTCCAGTGAGTTTTAGGCTAAAGACAAGAATTGTTGCTTCCCCTTGTAATTTTAAACCCATTTTCTAAGTCATGTATTCCACTTCTGCTTATATAAATGCTTGATTACAATGTAACTATTTCTGGTGACACTGTACTTTCCTCTTGCAGTGTAATGTTTGGTTCCATTAGTCTAAAATTCATCTATATTTTGGGGGCCTCTGGCGGCTTGTTAGAACTGCCCCGCTCACCCCCTAGACCTTGCATTGAAATTGAGATGCACATTTGTATTTTCCAAATACCAGCCCCTAGAGGTCTAGAAATGCTGCGTCTTTGATGTCACTATGTTTTTTTTGTTCCATCAATGGGTAGTGGGCACATATTTAAGTATGTGGTGAGAACTATCTTTGCGACACTTTACTGCTTTTATACACACACTAGGTATTTCTTTTCACTGTGGGTTATACCTTCATAAATAACTCTTTGCAGTATACTAGTCTGGTGTGTTTTCTTTGGATAAGTATGTGGACTAACTGTATTTTTGCATCAGTCTACTTCCCCTCCCTTGAGTTAGGCCGGATTCACCTGTCACAATAGCACCTTCGGAGAGGTTTGGCATGCCTTTATAGGTTGGGTGCACTGTGCCACCTAAAGGTTACTGGTTGTACAGCCCTTAGAGGGTTGGACAAGACCTGTTTTAACAACAATGGTCATAGAGGAAAAAGGCCAACTGATTTGTGCAATCCCCAGACTCAACCTATGGGCACAGTCAAAACCTAATCTCCATGTATCTTTTAAAAGAAAATACGAAATAAAGAGAAACTTGAATCTATTATCTGTGGTCTTTAGTCATCCACTGATTGTTAAGCTGCGGCGGTCGGCTGGTGGAGGCAGGTATCGGGGGCACTCCCAGCCCTGGATGAAATACTTACTTCCCGATAGATCCCATGCTCTCACAAATAGCCCATTTATTTATAATCCTAAAGAGTGGGGTGTTTTAGGGTTCATTGGTATCCCCTCTCCCTTTTAATAGTTATATATGGCTGCTGGCCAACCTCTTCCACTTGTATGGGATTATGGTTTACTCCTATTCCAGCGACAACTCTTACAATGGGTGGTGTGGAAAAAGCTGGTTGCAGCTCCTACCTTTCAGAACTGACTGATTGCCACTGATGAGTGGATGCCTGTCACTGTTTAGAGCTAAATTCTCACAAAACCAAGATCCACTTAGTTGATTGGCATGTTGGGGCGAGGGGACATCTCAGGGATGTTTCATTCTACCCATGTGTACAGTAACCTTACTCTCCAATGCCTTCCGATCCATAAATCTTCACATTTGATCAGGTTCTCTCCTTCATTGCCCGGGTTAGTGTTCCAAATAGAGAGTAAGAAACTAGGACCAAGCTAAAGAAGGCCAGATGGGCCCCACAAAGGATCATAAAGGGCATGTAACAATATACTGGCAACCAGAAAAGCTGGTGTAACACCAGAGAGATGTGCTTATTCCTGACATATGCAAGAGTGGAGTCAGGCCAAGGTGTGCGTTCTGTGTTTAATCAGGCGAGTAGCACATGCAAAGTGAATAAAGTTGCAGTAATCCAGCATTCCACAAATGGTGGCAGTTATCACCGACACCAGTTAGGTTGTAAAATGAAGAAAGAAAAGACATTATTTTCAGCATAAAACGTCTTAAAAATTCTGAGTGACGAACACATCCTTATTTCCCGCCCCATGTTCTCAGATCTAGCCGCTCACTCTTGCTTAAAGATCCCTGCTTCTGTGTGGAAACAGAAAAGGTGAAGAAGCATTCTTAATCCTGACACAATGGATTTGGAATGCCTTCCCCCTTAGTCGTGCTACACACTATAAACCACTTATTTAGATGAATCCTAAAACCCATTTGTTGCTTTAATATGCTGTTCCTCGGCTCTCCTGTCCAACAACTTTATCCAGTCTTCTCTGCTTGCACCAGCACCAAATAAGATACTTAAGTGGTGCATGAGTGCTTACGAAATGCGCATAACGTATGGTTTACCCAGGCCCCGGACCAACTCCAGAATGTTAATCTAGCTGAATAATAAAGAATGTAGTATTTTAGCTCTGAGCATCTTCCAGTAGTCCCATAACCTATATTTAAGCAATACATCCCTCAGTGAAGCGATGGCTTTAACGTTACCTGACCGATAATGCCCCCCCGCCCCATGCCCAGCGAGGGATGTATAGCTATTCGTATCCCAGCACGTTGTACCAGGACACTAGTTTTTTTACAAGTTGAGAAGCAGCGTGTTTCCTGTTTCTCAACTTAGAAACTACAAAACCAGGTGGCTGCCATGGATCAGGGAGAAGGGAACTACATGTAGTCCCTTTTCCCTTCCCATGGTGGCCATTGCTGTGATGAAGCTGTGCCGGGGGCCACAGTGTTCCAGCACCAATGAGAGACGATGGAGCGCAAGTTAAGTGGGGTGGGCAATCAATCAACAAGCTTTATTCAGCGAAATGCCATGAAAATACGAAAACACCAACACACACATTTCATTAGGGTTTGTTCGATAAGAGAAGAACCAATATAGTGACATTAAAATACATTGTTACTCCGCATCGATAACGGGTCATTATGATTGATTATTTATAATGCGCCTATACACAAGTGTTTGAAGGCGCAACCAGGCAAGGAGGGGGAAAACAGGGGAGAACAAGACAAACTATCTTACTGGGCCTAGTATCATTTAGATCGTGCAAGTGTGTTGACAAGTGCAGGGGAGGGGAAGGGGGAGAAGTGCAACCAGTGGAACAGTGCCCTGTGATAAGTGCAGGTAGGGAGGGCCTCCAAGGGGAACGTGCCAAGGAGGGCCAGGTCACAGTGCGGAGGGCCCGAAGACAAAAGCTATGGACTGGGCGGGGGGGGGGGGCAGTTGTCCTATATGACAAAGAGGAGCACCAGGCAGCCAGTCAACATAACAGCAGGAGGAAGGGAGGGATAGCAGAGGGAAAAGGAAGGTGGGGGGAAGGTTAGCAGGAGAGAGGCAGAGAAAAGTAAGAGGATAAAAGGAAGGTCTTGAGGAGCTTCCGGAACTTAAGGAGGTCCAGCTCACTGCAGAGAGTGGCAGGTAGGCCATTCCAGAAGGGGGCACCTGCAGAGGAAAGAACTACCACCCAGTCTCTGCTTGGAGGAGCAACTCACCCATAGAGAATTGGCGGTAGACGAATGGAGGGCTCTGGAAGGAAGGTACTTAGGAAGAGAGCGTTGGAGATAGTGCGGGCCCCGGGCCTAGAAGGAGCCAGTGTGGGGATTTCAGAGCCGGAGAGATAAGGTCCCTGGGCTTGAGGCCAAGGATAAGCCTTGCGGTCCTGTTTTGGATGAGTTGCGGAGGGTAGAGTTAGGTAGATTATGAAAGAGGCTGTTGGAATAGTCAAGCTTTGTGAGAACCAGGGCTCTGGCGACAGTGAGCTTCTAGGGGAAGGTGAGAAAAGGTAGAATACCTCTGAGGAGGTGCAGTTGGAAATTGGATTTTTAGAGACGTCTGATGTGAGGAGAGAAGGCGAGAAGGGAGTCAAAGATGACCCTGAGTTTTTTTGCCTCACAAGAGGGTGAGGGCACAGGGCCAAATGAGGCCGGCCAGAGTAAAAGGGGAACGGCAGGAGCAGGGGTCACAATGAGAAGGATCTCTGTCTTACTGGCATTAAGGCAGAGATCATTAGAGGCGCACCATCACATAATAGTGGAAAGGCAGCCAGGCATGAGTGAGGAGGAGGCTGAGGTTAGCCTGAAAGAGAGCTGTGTGTCATCCGCATGACACTGAAAGTTAGAGGAAAAGTCAGGCCAAGGGAGCCAGATAGACAATGAAGAACCAGGGCAAGAGGATAGATCCCTGGGGAATACCACAAGTAGAGAGTGTGATGGAGAGGAGGAAGCAACCAAGTTCAACCTGGGAAGGACAGTCCAAAAGGAATGAGAATGGCCACGCCAGAGCCTGATCCGTGATGCCCAGTTTATCTCGGAGACGGGTGATCAGGATGTTGTGGTTCACTGTGTCAAAGATAGAAGAAAGGTCAAGGCGGATGAGGACAGAGGGAAAGTTAGAGTCAAGGTTAGAGAGCAAGTCTTTGCGGGTGTTCTAGAGGGCAGTTCCTGGGCCTCTGGCTGCTCTGAAGACAGACTGATGGTCATGGAGACAATCAACATATTCCGTGTGGAGGGTTAGTTGGGAGATATGCAATTTCTCAAGGAATTTGCCCAGGAAAGGAATAATAGAAATTGGGCGATAGTTTGCTGGGAAGGAGGGGTCGGCAGAAGGCTTTTTGAGCCAGGGGTGCACAAGGGAGTGCTTGAGAGGAGAGGGGAAAACTCCAGTGGTGAAGGAGTGGTTGCTGGAGCGAGAGAGTCAATGTTGTCCTTAATGGTTCTGGAGGGGCAGAAAGACACCTGTTTGGATGAGACTTTCCTATACAGGACTTGTCTGGAACCCTCATCAGGTGTGACAGGAGAGAGGGAGGGGAGGGGGAGGGGAGGGAAGCAGATGAGAGTGAAGATAGGATGTCCTGAGTTTTTGTGGTGAAATGAGAGGCCAGGGCCGAGCAGAGGACCTGGGTAGGTGTGGTAGAGGATGATACTGCAGTAGGATTGGCCAGCTCCTTGCAGATTTTAAAAAGTGTGGCTGTGTTACTTGCTGCAGAGATGCAGGCTTGAATGTAGACTTTTATTTTATTTTTAAAGAGGATAGAGAGTCTATATTGCCTTTGAAGTAGGTGGCAGGCCAGTTTGTCAGAGGGTGAACCTGAAGCTGCCCATTTCCACTCAGCTTCTCTGTACTTTGGTTTCGGGGAGCCAGGCCAGAGTCGTACCAAGAATCACTTTTTGGCAGGTTTCAGGCCAAAAGAAGGTGTACATGCAGTTTAAAAATAAATTTAGGCATAAAGGGTCTCAAGTCTATGCATCCATGCACAATGAATATATTTAATAACTGGGAATACCAGGGTGATATCAAACGACTGCCTTATCATTTGCATCGCTTTGTTTATATTGTGAATATTCATGTATGAAAACAGGGGTCTCAGGTATTTAGCTCTTAATACCTTATAACCACTGCACAAGAGCAAAAAGCGAGCTGGTGTCTCAAACATATCCGCAAACTGGGCACAAGGAATCATTCTCGATCCCCAGCGGCTGGTAAAAGTGGCAAAGCTAAAGATGTTAAGTCTCAATTAGAGAAAAACGGCTTGTGCTATGTGGGAATTGGCCACATCAAGATATGCTTCTAAATTCAGTTCAGATTTGCACCCTAAATATGCATAGCCGGTTTGAAGTGAATTGCAGGCATTAAACAGTTTCCTCAAAGTATGATCAGCAGCAATTTTTTTTTACATTCGCCATGTGCGTTTTGTTAATGGTGTGTGAGTTAGTCCAGAATAGTTTGAACTCCAAAACAAGCAGGGTTGTTTTTACAAATGGTGGAACCAGGGCAGTGCCTTCCCTCCCTCCAGGGCCCATTACATGGGTAAATGCTTCTTTGTACTTGATTAATGAAGGTGTGCACCAAATCTTCAGCCAATACCAAACTCGTCTAAAACTTGCTTCCAGCGCAATTGGAAGAAGGACGAGCTCCAAATGGAGCGGTGTGTTCAGGCAACCGGACGGGAGGGCGAGTAATTTCTTTAAGAAGGAGTTTTTAGTAGAACTAGGTTAACCCCAGGCAGAAACTGCCAAATATTTCAGCACCATAAAGGAAGGCTGCACATGCTTGGGTGCTATATTAAGTTAGTGCTAGTGATACCGCCCTTCTCCCATGGGAATTGAAGAACTTCAAGGTCACCCCACTTATTTGCTGAGGGCAAGGCAAGCCTCGTCGACGTGCACTGACCAAAGGCCATACTCAAAATAATCTTACACCAAGGTAGTCTTAGTGTTTTACCTGCTCCAAAACACTTTTGTTTATGCGAACCATAAGTTTGGAAGTTTTGGAGAATCTGGGTCTCAACACCAACGCCTTATTTACCTCAAAATGCAACTCCTTGTATTTGTCTGAAAAGTTGTTCAAGGCCACCCAGGAAAAACAGTCCTAGGACCGACTCCTCACCCAATTGTGCATGGTCCAGGAAATTTGCAAGTGCTCCTGTAGCATAATTAAAATTTATAGAGAGAAAAGGAGGGGGGCAAGGACACAGCCTTGCCTCACCTCATTCTCTACCAAAAGGGTTCCGTGGTGCCCTCCCCCAGGCCCAACGCACGGATGCAGTGTTTAAAGTATTCAGCTGCTGAATAGACGATATAGCATTTGGGACTCCCCTTTTGGACAACACCGCCACAAAATACTTTGAAAGCCATTTTGAGATCTTAAGTGTGTAAGGAACGCATGGTGGCAATAGTAAGACAGACACAAGTGATAACAGTTTAAGGGTGTTTATTGAACTTTTGCAGCGGTGTGATAAACGCCTATCTAAACCTAAATCTAAAGATGGGAGCAAGCTAGAACCATCATATAATAAAGAAGGCAGTCCTAGTGGACTCTTGTCAACATAAAAGGGCCTATACAAAAGCAACTATTGCCAATCCTTACTACTAAGTTACAAATAGTGTGGGGGTGAAGTTCATGAAAAAGAAAGAAGTGTTCACAAAATGATAAGTCAGGATAATTGGGCCTTGGCCTCCCTTCCCCACGTTTTCAGCACTGGCCAAGGCGGTTCACTCGAGCAAAGCGCACACTCTGGCTTCCGCGGCCTGAGGATACAGTTCCATTTTCACAGTTCACAGAACTCAAGACCTTCTGTGTCCAATTCCCTTTACTTCTCACAAGTCTCTTGATGGAGGGTGCCTGCTGTACAAAAAATGACACACAAACGTTCTCTGTAGTATACACAGTATTCAATTCGGGTGTTCACCCTGAATCCCCCTCTTCTGGGCTCAGATCCCTTTCCAAAACAAGGTTCAATTAGTCTCCCTCAGCCAGGCTCAGACCAATTGGATTGACTTTAAACTATCAAAGACTTTTGCATGTGAACAGGGTTTAGCTTGCCCTGTTGCATGACCACTTCGATCTCAATATTTCTTTCACACTCTGCATCAGTTGGATACCTAACAGAGACTTTCGAATGAGCACCCACCTGGTGCCAGACCACTCTGTGTAGGCTCTCTTTCCTTGTTTTCCCCAGAGTTCAATTATGAAGTTCAAGTAATTCTTTTTGAATTTCAATTGCAGTTGCGTCACTCATTCCAAACGCTTCACACACTGTTCCCTTTATACAATGTTGCTGCTTGCAACCTTGGTTCAAAACACAAGCTGGTTTGGAATCAGTCTCTCCAACTCACCAGCTGTGTTGCCTTTTCAGACACCGCTTTGTTGTAGGAGCCTAGGACAGTACCACTGCAGCAATCGCTCCTCCCCGCCTTGTTTATCGACATGGGAGAGCCCTGGGTACCTCCGACACACTGTAGGTTTGATCAGCCTTAGTTCCTAGTCTTAGTTTTAAGAGCCTTGGAAAGTAATAAACCGAACAGTCTTTATAGGTCAAGAGTCTTCCCTTCTTCCAACCCTCTCCGGTCTCGCTGCCTTTCTTCTTGTATTAAACTGCCATCTTGGAATTGCTGTTTCCTTGTGTTTTGTGCCTCGTTCAGTGTGCTTTCGTGCTCCGCATTTTATCCGCTTGGGGAAGTGCGATGGAAGTCAGGTGTGTGTAATGATCCGTAATTGCCCGATCTTGCCTGACCGCAGTGTTGCGACATGTCAGGTATACGGCTCTGGTGTTAGTCCGTTGTCACTCACAGTGAACTGTCCGTGACAAAGTGTTGGTGTCGGGAAAGGGGGGTGGGGAGGGGATGAGTTCCTAGGTATCCTACCTGGTAGATTAGGGAAAAGGTGTTACAGGGAGGGGGATACCGCGCCTCGCCGTCCCACATCCACTCCTTGATGACTTCTCAACCAAGGTGATCCTCTTGCACTGGTCCAGCCCCAGGAACTGGATCCAAAAGCGATGGCCATGTCCTGGCTATCTGGATGACAGAAACCCCCGGAGACTGGCGGGTGAGACACCTTCAGGTTTCTCACAGTGGGGAGGTGAGGGTTTGGTGTGGAAATTGGGGGTGGGGGTAGGGAATAGGGGGATGGGCTCCCATTCTGAGCCTCCTGATTGGCTGGGATGCCACCACACCGCCCGCTGCGAACTAGTATTGTTTATTCTCCTCAAGTCATCTTTCAAAGTTTTCCTCTTGGAGCAGACAGGCCTATAATGTTATCTGAAAGATTTCCCAATAAGCAAGTTCTCCCAAGAGGGCAATAGTTAGGAAATCTTTCACAGCCAGGCATGTAGCCGACTTGTCCCAGCCCTATTGACCTAGAAGAAGACATCCCTTCTGTTGTGTAGTCTTCAAATTTCCAAACATCCTTCTCACCTGCCAATTTCAGAGATCATGGACTATGTCGTCACACCTACCCATCTATACTCTCTAGCAGACTGGCCCACAACCACAGGTGAACTGGAGAGGTCTGACAACATGAAGCTGCTCAGAGGGACCACCTAAGCTTGGGATGTCACTCTGGCTGAGACACACTAGCCTGACATACAGGCAACTACCTTAGCTCAGCACTACTGGATTTCCATTACCTGCTGCAAGTTCTTCCTATTTCTCCATCTGAGTTTCTCATAGGAACAAACCAAGCTCACCTCTTCTCTCCAATACATCTTCTGACAAGCTGGCCTGTTGCCTTCTGCAAAGGCAATATCGGCTCTACATTCGCTTCAAGAAGAGGGCCCACATCCAAGCATGCATCTCTGGAGCATTCAACAACATGGCTGAACTCTTCAAGGAACTAGCCAATAATTCATCATGCTCCACTATGCCTCTTCACTCACAGGCCCTCTGCACTGCATTGGCCACCCACTACATTGCAAAATCCCAGGACATCCTGAGCACTCCTTCTTCCCCCTTGCCCCTCCCCCACTCCCAACCCCCTACCTCCCATCCTCCCTCAGCATCTCTCTCCTCCTCCTCTCCCATCTCATCTCATTGGACAACGTCACTAGGGTTGTCCGCTCTATGAAGGTCTCTTCCAACCCACCCTGTTCTTCAAGAACTTTTAAAGGACAACATTGGCTCCCTTGCCCCTGCACTTACCGACTTCTGCAATCACTCTTGCTACCAGTGTTTTTCCCTCCTCTCTCAAGCATTCTCTTGTGCGCCCCTACTGAAAAAGCCATCCGCTGACCTCTCATGTCCCGCTAACTATCGCCCCATCTCCATCAATCCCTTCCTTGGGCAACTCTTGAGGTTGGTCTTCCCCCAACTGACCCAGAACAGTGAGCTCGTTTGTTGCCTTTACAACCATCAACCGAGATTCCGAGCATCCAGAGGCAGAGAGACTGCTCTCCTGGACACCCATGAAGAATTGCTTGCATCTCTTGACTAACTCCCCTGCTGTTCTCATTCTACTTTTATCCCTCCTCTGCATTCAAGATCCGGTCAACCACTCCATACTCATAAAGCGACTGCATGACACCCTTGGTATCTCAGAGCGTGCACTCGACTGGGTGACCTCTTTCCTCACTGACTGCCCCTCATGTTATCTTGGGCCCCTTCTCCTCTCCCACCTCTCTCTCCACCTGTGGCGTACCCCAGGGCTCCAAACTCTCTCAGTAGCTCTTTAAGGTCCATCTCACCACGCTTGCTCACCTTATCTCCAATTTCTACCCCCCGGACCTCCATTTCCAGTGTTATGTAGACAACACCCAACGTTTCTTCAAACTTCCCTCTGATCTTCTCCGCTCTTCCTCTACCATTCCTGACTGCCTATCTGCAATTTAGTCCTGGTGTTCCTCCAACGATCTCTGACTCAATTCCAGCAAGACTGAGATCCTTCCCATTGGGACTCCTGCTCCCTCTTTCCCCCCTTCACTCTGGCCACCTGCTACGAGCTCTCCCCCTTCTACCTCATGTGAAGCCAGAAACCTTTGAGTCATCTTTGACTCCTCTCTCGTTCCTCCCTCACATCCTGGACCTTGCCGAGAAGGCCAACTTTCAACTGCACCTCCTTAGAGGCATCCTTCCGTTTCTCACTTTTTCCCAGAAGCTCAATGCCTCTAGAGCTTTGGTACTCTCCAGGCTGGACTACTGCAACAGCCTTTTCCTTAATCTTCCTTCTTCCTCTCCGTCCAATCAAGCCTATCCAGAATAGGGGTACAAGACTTATCCTTGGCCTCAAGCCCTTGGAACACATCTCTCCACTGGTTCCCAGTTGTTGCAACAAGCATTAAATTCAAATCCCTCAGCATCGTCCAATAGGCTGTCTGGGGCCAGGGACCACGCTATGTACAACTTGCCCTCACTAAATACTCTCCCTCCAGATCTCTACGCTCCTCCGGCTCCAATTCATTGCACGTCAAGCGTTTCTCTAAGCAGCAAGCTGGTGGCCGTTCTCTCTCCTCAGCTGGTTCTCTCCTCTGGAACAGCTACCCCCCTGCCACTCCACCTTGAGCCATATCTCCTCAAATTCTAGAAGCTCCTCAAGACTTTCCTCTTCACCTCCGCCTTCCCTCTCTCCCTCCTCTGCTAAACCCCACTGTTGCTGAGATTGGTGGCCAGGGCCTTTATGGATCCCTCTACGTCCGGGCCTCTCTCCCAATCGCTTACAGCCTACGCCCTCTCTCAGCACTTGCCTTTTTGGGCACCCAGTAGCCTATTGCCCCACATGCCTGCATTTAATGTAGTAGTAGGTGATCACTACTTACCAAGTAATGACTGCCATGCACTTATCCGTTTGCCTGCAACTGGCTTACTCCATGGCACTTCCCCCCCCCCCCCCCGACCCCCCCCCCCTGTGGATTCTCCTAGCATTTACCCCCCTCCCTTATCCCTCTCTCTCCCTCTACACTTGCACTTTCTGAATGCTCACAAGGTCTAGTTGGACCGCATCTTTCCTGACCATCAGTTTTATTTCTACCTGTCTCTTTTCCACGTTCCCTTTCCACATTGCCATGTGGGTGCTTTGAAACAATTTTATGTTATACAAGTGCCTTACAAATACATATGTACCTTCCAACAGGAATGTGGTCAGACAATGCTTAATTCCATTCCCTTTTGCAAGCTGTGCTCCATATTTGCCTCTTTGAGGTGACAAAGACGTCAACGTATTCAGCACAAGACGTATATCATGTTTAAGCCAGAACTTGGCTGAATACTAATTCCGTTCCAAAGTTTGGTACATCCCTAGTTAAAGGCTAAAAAGATGGCACCCTACCAAAGACAATACTACCATGTGGAGATCTCAAACATCAGGAATGACACACCAACTTAACATACATCAGTCACATGATAGTCCAAAAATGGCGAATAAAAAGGTTTATTAAAAGAAAAACAATGATACTAAAAGCAGCAATATGATGGTTTATATGTGCTATTGACGATTCTACAAGAAGCATACAAACCTACAGCTGGGGTAATGTTGCTTGTGACTAAAGCAAAATGCTTGGGTATCTCCACCTGGTCAATTTGAGGCAATCTGCACCGCAGCGAGTGCCCACCATCATTGGGAGAACTTTGGTGACTTTGGAATTATGTAACAGGGGAAGGCCCTTATTGAGCGACAGTTGACAGGACCAGTGATAAGACACTGATAGAATTTGTCAGCTTTGTCGCTGTCAAAGGAAAAGCGGTTGAAGCCAGTGAACAGCAGTTGATTTATGGAAGGAAAACCCACTATTACCTAAGACTAGAAAGATTTACTTGGTAAATCTCCAACCCGTTCCCCTCCTTTTGGGATGAAGCCCCCCACTATACAATTCAATCCTTGCTGCATTGCATGGCTTTTAGTCCCTGAGTGAATAGCAGAAAGCTTGGGAGAGAATTAGCTCAGGTATAGCCCCTGGCGTGTGGCAACAGTGAGCTGCAAGAGAGGACTCGACTGCCTGATTGAGACAGACTGAAACATTGGTGGGTAGGAGATCCATAAGCCTAACTGGGTCCAGAAGGCAGAGTGCAGTATCATTATTTAGGTTACGGTTCAAGGTTCCCGAGACCACCCCCATCCAGCCCTCACCAAAGTATTCCCTGGGGAAAACGCATGGCAATGACACATCACACAAAGGGATGTGGTTTAACATTTCTTTAGTATATACTCTGAATAGCCAAGGAGGGGGTTAGACAAATGCCTATAAGGGAATCAGAGGAAATAAACTAAAGAAGGACTTTCGGATAAACTGATGGGATGAGGCAACACAAAAGGGGCCTCATTGGAGTCCCCTATAGGCCCTCACCCCATCAAGATGGTAAAACAAAAATAAAAAAAGTCTTAAACCTTCCAGGGAAACCCTATTCAATAAAGGAACGTTCTAAAGGTCTGGCTAAACAATAACATTCCAAGGATATGAAAAGACGCAAAGCTACACTTAAGTCTTTAGCCTCCTGCTTACCCTACGTAATTACCTAAAAGTTCCAATCTTTGGAGTAGTAAAGAGTTCTTAATATATTCTCAAAGTCCATCCATAAGCTAATCAGACCTCTAAGAGGTACATCCCCCCCATCAGCACGTCTTTCAGCTTCTTTGCCTTCTCAAGGACAACGACCTCACCCAGGTTGATTAATTGACTTTTCCTCTCGAGCCTCCCTTGGTTTGAATGGCCTCCTTTCGCAGGTAGCAGGTTCCTCCTGAACCTTTGAATTCTCTAGTAATCACAACGGGCCCCTCATCTAGCTTAGATTTTGGCAGGATCTACAACATGTCACTTCTGGACATAGGGATTCGTCAAGATTCACAACTGGTTTTCCACGGACTGCAGGCTTCTACATGATTCACAGAAGGTCCCTCCTGGACGCTGGGTTCCTTCTAGACATTGGGTTTGTAGTGATACACAAAATTGCAACCTTGCCAATCAGGGCTTTAGATGACAGCATTAGCCGCTGAAAGCCAATAGTGTATTCAAAGTATGTGCTAAAAATGCTGACAGTAGTCTGTTGTAGCACTTCCATTATGCAGTAGTGAGCTACAAGGAATATGCAGGCCTAGTATGAGTGACAGGTCACATTATGCATTGTTGATAGACAGGCAGGGAGAGGGCCCTAGCTCTGTAGCTAATAGGTATTTTATGAGTGTTTGGAACATTATGGCACCTATATAGCGCTTAGATAGCCAGTCTTAAGCGCTATAAACACTAAGCTATGAGTGCATGCCTTTTAGAGCTTGCAGATGGGGTTAATACATCCCTGCTTCCCTTAGAATATTCTGCCTCACTAACGGTAGCCCTGCATGGCCCCAAGCTAATCTCCTTTTCTCTGGGAAGGCACTGATAAGACATTCCTGAGCTTTGGCAGATGGGCTCCAGGGAGCCAGGGAGGGGCTCAGAAGAAGGAGCAGTGGAAATTAACAGAGTTGGGTTTTTTCCATGAGCCAGCCTATATTTTGCACAGGGAAAGTTCTGGAACTGTGCGTCACGGACGGGCAGCACAAGATTATAAAATACACATGCTCACATGACTCGGGTGGGAGATCGTCCTGTGGACTTGGTTCGTGCAAGATCAAGTGCCTGGAATTTTGGAACTCTGACAGCATCCCGACAGCGCTGTCCTCTGAGCGGGGCTTGTTACAGCTAGCTTATGAGGGCCAGGGTCTCCCAGTGCTGATTGAAGGGGCGTAAGACTGTGTTTCTCTATGTTTATCTAAGTTCCATGTTTCTCTATATTTTGTATTTCTCTAAGTTTTGTGCTTTGTAATCTTCTCTAACTTGAATACCAAATGTATATGAAATTCACTGTTTAGAATAAATACTAAAACTTATTGAAGGTGTCATTTGTCACTAGCATGAGATCACTGCTCAGCACAATAGAACCTGTATTTTGGGCTGAATTGGGTATTTTTTGCTCTCAAAGGGCTGGCCCGAGGAAGATTTTGCCCATATCAAGACAGGGTTTCTGCAGGATTCACAATAGTTGCACTGAGATTTCCTCCCAAACTTATTAGGGTCCTTGTCAGGCAGGTGATCGTTTGCTACCCTGCCAAAGACCAGTCCCCTCTCGTAAATGCCTCAGACGAGAGGATGACCCGACGTCTAGGCTTTTCATACACTCCTATTATGGATTACCACATTATCAAATGATTGTTTTTTGTTAAAGAAATTTAATACATAACAAATTTGTATCCAACTTAAAACATATTGTAGGATACTCAAAGATTCACAGACCGTATCTACATATGATACATTCAGTGCTCACCCAAGACAAATAGCTCGGATTGTGATACAGAACATATACATATCCTTGAAGGATCACATGGGAAACAAACGTACAACAATATATAGTGCTTAATTGCACAATTCTAAACAGTGTATGAGTTAAGACACTGGGACCTAGATTCAAAACCTCAACATGACTGTTTTCAGCCATATGGAGCGATGTTATGTAGCTGCTATTATGTTGGCCTTCACCAGGACGGAACAAGTTATGATGAGAGGTTCCTGTAGGCTTGTGTTCAACAAGCTGGAATCACGGCAGTCCAGAAGCTTTTAACTCCCCACATGGAGGCTAAATTCATATTACTTGGTTTTCCCTGAATTCGCAGAGGATCCATCGCAAACTGCACAGGAATACTTGTGGACAGCCCAGTTGTCGTTTGGGAGGGTTTTAAAACGGTCCTCCCGGGAAGCGATCTTGCGAGTGGTTGCACGGCGCAAGGAACATAAATTGGCGTGGAGGGAGGCAGAAGGGGTAGTGGAGAAAGCAGAGGCTGAATTTGCTGACTCAGGAAAGGGCGCACACCACGGTGGCTGCAGAAGGCGCAGGAGAGGCTTAAAAGTGTAGCATTAGATATGGCTAAACAGGTGCATTGGCACAGAAGGAGCCAGATCTATGAAGTGGGGGACACGGCGGGGATGATGCTGGTGTGGCTGGAAAGAAGGGAATAGGGAGGTAACCACGTGCAAATGATACAGTCTGACACGCGGGAGGAGCTCACCGAGTCAAGGGAGAACGCGCAGGCATTCGTGACATACTATAAAGGCTTATACAGGGCTCCAGGGGGTTCATTCCGGGTGGATAGAGCAAGGGTGTTCCACTCGACGGTCTTGCCGCAAATGTCGGCGCAGCAGACCCCGGACATGGAGGATGATATAACTGAGGAGGAGATCGTGACGGCTGTGTCCCAGCTTCAGTTCGGAAAGTCCCTGGGACTAATGGCTTTACGGTAAAGGTGTGGAAGAAGTTGGGAGAAGTGGTGGTGGAACCTCTGCAGCGGTTGTTTCAGCAAAGCAGCCGGGGTGGTATATTTCCTGAGGATTTAAGGTTAGCACACAGTGGTGCTTCCTAAACTGGGAAATCTGCAGCAACAGGCCTATTTTGTGCATAAATGGAGAAGCAAAAGTGTTAGGGAGGATCCTGGCCAACCGCCTACTAAGGGTTATCGGACAACTGGTGCATCCGGACCGATGTGGGTTTTTACCATCTAAATCCACTCGCATGAACATTCGCAGTGTTCATATGGCCGTAGACCAGGCCTCCACCATCGAGATTCCCTTGGCCCTGTTGATTTTGAGAAGGCATTCGACTGTACTGGGAAGCAGTGTTGGACACAATGCAGTGCATGGGGTTCAGGGAGAACTACTTAGGCTGGTTTGATTGTTATACAAGGTGCTGATAGCTGAAGTCAGAGTCAATGTGGTCTAATCACGTACGTTTCGCCTAGGGTGTGGGACGAAGCAGGGGTGTCCCCTTTCTTCTTTACTCTTCATGTTAGCGGTAGAGGAGTTGGCAGTGGAACTACGGTCCAGTCCGGACTGGGTGAGTTTTCGATGGCCATCGGGAGGGGAAGAACGGGTCTCCCTCTATGCTGACGACCGCCTTCTATACATGGGGAATCCACCTGGTTCATGCCGTACAGTAACACGAATACTGAAGAACTACCCAGGGTTCAGGAGCCGTAAAGTTAATTGTCAGAAGTTTTGTTTCCGTGCAGGGCCAGGTGGGGGCCGTTCCAAGGGATGTCTGTACCAGGTGTTGACGTTGGGATTCAACTATCTGGGGATACAGGTAGGCGGTCGCCTCGCAGACTTTCTTGGACTAAATCTGCATCCAAGATGATGGCTGCCTAGTGTAAGAGCTCTGCTAACGGACCGACACAAAACCAAAAGTGGTAGCTTACTGAAGCTAGAGCACTCTACCTTGGGCCATCGATACCCATCACTGGGTGGGGTGTGGCGGGGGTGGGGGGGTGGGTGATAATTCGGCCCAAGCGACGGAAGAAACCGTGGAAACCAGCCGTGGTCCACCAAAGATCCCACGGTGCCAGTGTGGGAGGAGCTGGTGGAGTTTAAGCGCGGCGCTGCACTGAAGAGGGGCTACAGTCTGACACGGCTTCTGCATTGATCCTGAGGACATGAGCAGCCCACAACCAGGGACAACGCGCAGCGGGGGAAGCCCGCAGCTGTGACGCAGCAGTGCCCGTAGCTGCGCCTGGACCAGTGAAAGTAGATCCGACCACACACCCGTATGATGCCGCCAGTGAGTGGCCGGTCCCCGGGCTGGGAGAATCCTGTTTGCAGCTCCCTGTACTCTTACCAACGCTATCCTGGGATCCGGGCGCCGGCACTGCAGAACACTGTACGGTGGCCCTCCCCGCGGGGATTTGTGAAGCTCACCGGCCTGCACCTGAGCCGTATCCCCACAACTCTCTGCCCTAACTGCTGGCGCACCCAGATCACTACGCCTGCAGCTCCATACACTATCGCCGGCGCTGGCCTGGGGTCCGGGTGCCAGCATCACAGAAGACTGTGCGGAAGCCCTACCCGTGCCTTGTGACAATTTGGGTGCATCTACCAAGGCGCTGGGGAGCTGGGGTAGAGGTGGCCGTTACCCCGGGGCCCGCCTGGTGCTGCTATGCTGATGGCCAACTGTAACTCAACAGAACATTAGCCCCAAGCACTTGCATACGCGAGGACTGGTGGAAGTCACTGGCCTGTACCTGATCTGTGCCCCCATGACTCTCCTCCCTACCCGCTGACCCACTGAGCTCACTACTATTGCGAAGGCGTACGGGCGGCCCGGCAGCTGCCCCAGTGTTCCTGCCCACTTGCCTAAGCGACCTACCAAACCCAAGCCATCTTGGTGTACCCCGGAACCCCCAGCACCCAGCGCACATTGGCTGAGCTAACCACTGCTCTCTAGGGACGCTGCACATATTTGTGGGCATTGATGCAGACCGAAAGAGCGGGAGCCCCCTGCTTAAGATCCTGGTGCCACCCCCCACCCGCTCACCCGCCATGACTAGAAGTGCAGGCAGTGGGAAAAATGACAGGGCCATGGACATATTAGCCAAAGTTGCTCCCCGCGAGGGCCCTGAGCCTTCAACAAGCTCTCACATGGAACAAATCCAACCAAGCATGAATCCACCTACAGACCTCACTCACATGATGGAAGCCATGACCAAGGGCTTTGCAGCTGTCCAAGAGAAGCTGGAGGACATAATGGCCAAAAGTGGCACCCATGAGGTCACAACTTGCTACGGAAGCCATACGCATCAGAGGCAAAGACAAGGATTGGAACGATAGAAGACACAGTGCAAGGCCTCCAAACCACAGTGCTAATCCTGGTAAAGGGTGTGAAAGTCGTGAAAACCAAATGGGACTACCTTGAATCACGCTCCAGGAGGAATTACATTAGAATGGTGTGGGTCCCCGAGGATGCCTTGTCTGGGGGCATGAAGCAGGTAGTGGAAAATCTACTTAAAAGATCTACTCTGAGCGCTAGTGCTCTCCCCCTTTTTTGCGGTGGAGCAGGCCCACCGGGCCCTTACACCCAAACTAAAAGCAAGCGATTTCCCTCGACCCATAATCCCAAAGATACTAAGTTTCTGCGACAGAGATCATCTTCTGCGCCTTGCCAGAGGAAAAAAAAAAAAGGCACTACGACTGGGCACCCAAACAATATAGACTTTTCCTGATTTTTCACTTTCAGTTCAGCATGAGAGGTGCCAATTTATAGGAGTTAAGAAATTGGTCTGAGCCCGAAACATCCAGTATGCAATGCTGTTCCATGCCCGCTCCAGATTCCATTTACGAGGCAGTAAAATGTATAGAAGCTCAGATACCAATCCCGGACCATTGGGAAGTAGATGAGGATGTTTGAGGGAACTCGCCAGCGCTGCATTATCAGCTATCCCTAATTTTCGGATGAGCACATAGCATCTGATGTGTAACCTACCGCCGCCACATGTAAATTTAAATATGTGACCCTATAACTAAACTGTGGTGCGGGCCGAAGCGGCAGCAGTTAGCCCCGTAGCAGCTGCTAAATTAATGTTAGGTGAAGGTTGGGCAAAGTGGTCGTGCTGGGATAGGTCATGGGAGAGGGAGGCAAGGGGGATTCACACTGCTAGATTGAGAGGCGTTTGGAGGGGATTGGGATCTGTGTTATTTTCGGGCCCAGTTAAAAGTTTAAGTGCCAGTTGCGTGACCAAGGTGGGTTGGAGAGAAAAGAGGGAAAATTATTTGGCAGCAGAGTACAAGGTTGGGAATGATCCAATCTGCAAAGATGGAACTAACGGAGATCTGGAGGGTGCCCACCAAAAATGACAAATCTACTGCTATGGAATTGAAAGTGATGAATATTAGGGGGATGGGGAACGTCACTAAATCACGTAAAATCATGGCTTATGTGAACATGCATGGGGTAAAAGGCCTTCTCCTACAGGAGACACATGCCAAGGAGGGCGTTGCACCAACATGGGGGTCAAATAGGTTTTTCACCTCGTACTCAACCCAATCTAGGGGGGTTATGAAACTAATCCAGAAATCTGCAGTCTGCCTTAAAAAAAGAAGTACTTGGACCCTGGTGGGCACTGTTATCCTGCACTGCTTTATGGACAGAATCAAGCTGCTACAGGTCAACACCTATGGTCCCAACATCAACTCTCCTGAATTCTTTGATGAACTAGAATCAATTCTCACTGGTTACATCGAGATCCCAGTCTTATATGGAGGGGAGGCGGTGAGAGGGGGGGGAGGGAGAGGACACAATCTAATACTAGGTCAGACTATGGACAAGACTGGCATGGCCCCCAGACCACAGTCGTGAGCGGCTTGGCAACTCCTGGCACACATGGAATACCTGGAGCCGAGGAACACATGGTCATCACTACACCCACAAGGGTGAGAGTATATGTTCTACTCATCAATGCATGACATCTCATCACGCATAGACATGTATCAGACTTCTGGCTTGTTGATGAGCAAAGTAGGGCACACTGCACTACTACCCCCACACCCTCTCAGACCACTCCCCAGTAGTACAACCCTAAACAGAAATAGACCCCCTGGGTCAGGCAGCGCCTGGTGTTACAACTCTGAAGCCCTTAATGACATAGTATTCAAGGCGAAGATCTGCTCAGATATAGAGACATACTTTGCCTGTAATGAGGTAGGAGCTAGTACGGCTGGGGTATGCTGGGAGGACTTCAAGATTTACATCTGTGGAATGCCGATCTCTAGAGAAGCAGGGGCCATAAAAACTACAAGGAGCGACCTTCAGCGTTCCGAAACCAAGCTCAAATCCCTGGAACAGGAATACTCCTAACACTCAAACCCACAGGTGCTAGCACAGGTACACTCCGAATTCGTAACAAATTCGAGGAGCATGCCCTTAGGGGGGTACGCTACTTCTCGTGTCCACAAGCAGCTAAGAAGTATGGGGAGGGGGAGAGGCCGGGCAGAATACTAGCAAGATTAACCAAATCCAACCTGTGCACACCCAGGTTGATGGTATCACAGACCCATCGGGAAATCCCCAATGGTCACACCAGAAAATCCTAAATGCTTCTGAGCAACAGCATGATGCACAAGCAGCGCATTCCCTCCTCGAAGAGATCTCCTTATCGCATCTGTAACCCAAACCAGGGAGGAGCTCGAGGCCCCCATGTCGATGGACGAGATACTTGCAGTAGTCACCAGCCTGCCAAAGGGCAAGGCCCCGGGCCCGGAGGGTCTCTCATCCAAATTCTACCAGGAACACAAGGCCCTACTCACTCCACGCCTTCTCGAGGTATGGATGGAGGTGCTGCATGGGGCCATCCTGCCTATAGTTGCACAAGGCTACTATAACCATCCTCTTCAAACCTGACAAGTCAAGTGACAAATGTGGTTCTTAAAGACCCCTTTCCCTTAATAATGTGGACACTAAAATGTATGCCAAGGCTCTCGCAAATAGACTTCTTCCTCTCATGCCCCACATTATACATAATGACCAGGGGGGCCTTGTCCCGGGTAGGTCAACATTGCTGAATATTAGATGGCAAGAATTGACCCGGCGGCAGAGGCTGTGGCAGCGACGCTTGATGCCCAGAAAGCATTTGACATGGTAGCATGAGATTATCTATGGGTGGTCCTCGAAATAAATGTGAGTTGGCCAGGAAATGCTTTGCTATATCAAACTCCTTTACACATGCCCCACTGCCTGTGTCTTAGTCAACTCTTATAAATCTCAACCCTTTGGTCCAGGCAGGGGCACACGGCAGGGCTGCCCACTCTCCCTGATCCTCTTCGCTCTGGGCATCGAACCAATGGCTGATATGATCTGTGCCGGTCACGGTCATCAGGGAATCCATCTCAGGGACCAGCCCGAGATAGTATCACTGTATGCAGACGATGGGCCCCATTACAAGTTCGGCGGTAGCCTTGCCGGTAAAACCGGCAGGCTGTTGCCAACCTTGCAAATTTTACCAGCGCGCAGGAATGGGCAATTACAGGGTCATTATGGCCTTGCCAGACCCGGTAATTGCCCGTTCCCGGGCCCCGGTAAAAAATGCTCCCCATATCCATTCCAGCCCCATAGGGCTCAATGGGAATGGGGAGGCCGGATGCACTGGCACCATTAAGAATTGTGCAGGTGCATCAGACATGCTCTGCTCGTGGGTGCCAGTCCGCCCATCAGACCTGATCTGGCAGGCGAAAAGGCAACCGCAAGCAGAACTCGTAGCTTGCCGGTCCGGTAACTACGGTACTGGCAAGCTTACCGGTACCGTAGTTACCGGACCGGCAAACTTAATGAAGCCCGATGTCTTGCTATATGTAAGGGACCCTCCGATAAACCTTGATCCCCATCCTTTGGGGCGTTATTCACTTGGGAGGATTCTCCGGGTTCACAGTTATACTAGATCAGAAATATTCTCACTCACCAGTAGCACTAAGCAACAGAGGAGCATATATCCTCTCCACTGGTCACCCAAAAGGATTAAATACCTAGGAGTGAAAGTGTCAGGGCGAAACCATCTCTCTTGAAAGATAACTATGGGGCAATGGAGGACTATGCGGAGAGCAAGCTGACCAGATGGCGAGCACTCCCACTCACGATTGCTGGTATATTGTCCCTGGTGAAGATGGTGCTGGTGCCAAAACTCCTATACATATTTGCCAATGACCCAGTTTGGCCGGGAAAGCCCTTTTCCAAACACACAGACTCGTGCACAATTCCTGTAGCACTCAGGACAGTCCAGAAGAAATGGCTGGACATGACTGCCATAGGACAAGGTGGGGTTTTGGGACCCCCAACCTCGAACTATACTGGTTAGCTGCACAGGCCCAATATGCCTCTTATTGGTATGGGTAAAATCAACAACCACCTCATGTCAAACTTGAGCGCCTAGCATCTGGCGAATCGGAGCTTAGAAAACCTGTCATGAACCGCACATACAAAGATGACTGTTAGTATGATCTAGTCTCCTCTACTCAACTGGCCTGGCGTTACTTTCTAGCAGCAAACACAGAGGTACACCCATATTACAAATGGCTTCTGATAGGGAGATTCTCCCTACCTGGGACACTGCACTGATGGCACACTGGGAGAGACAAGGCTATAGAGTGCTAGCTGACCTGTACCCAGACAGGAAATTCATTACACCACAAACATGGCGGGGGAACACACTGGCTCGTGGTTATAACTACTACAGTACTACAGGATACGAGCAGCGGTACAATCACTGTGCCCATGCTTCCCTTCAGAGCCCCAGGTAACCGAAGAAGTGGTGCCAACTCTAATGGCTCCCGCAGAATACGGTCAACACTATACAATATGCTCATGAACAGACAATTTTACCTCACTCCGAGGGCGCGCAATAGTTGGTCTGATAATTTGGGGTGGATGTGTGCACACACTAAACAGGTCTCCCTGAATTTCAGCTTTCGATGTATGCAATATAAATTATTGAACAGACTGTGTTACACTCCCCTAAAACTCAGCAGAATTTCTCAGGGTGCAGAGCAACTTTGTCCTAGATGCCACACTGACCAGGCCGATCATGCACTGGTCTTGTGTTTGGCTAGAGTCATTCTGGGATAATGTATTAAAAACTCTCTGATGTTGTGGACACCACTCTCAATCGCTCTCCCCTGGGAGTTCTGTTTGGAGCATGGGAAAATCTCCCCAACCAAAAAATGTGTGCATTTGTAAACATAGCTTGTATGATCGCCAAGAGATGCATTCTACTGGGATGGAAACGAGCTGCGCTCCCTAACAATAAAGCTTGGATGGCTGCACTAACCTGGGCCCAGGGCTGCAAGAAAAAGTAGGTCAACTCACAGACCCATCACGTCACGCCCCAGCAATATATGGTTAGAGTTTTGATCATACCTGTCCAACTTTCCACATGGGGTGCAATCAAACAACTGATACAAGTTAATATCACTAAACGAATGGCTTCAGGGAGAAGTGTAATGTAAGTACGCTGGATGCCACATAACAAATCTGGTGTAAAGTATTGCGTCTATCCTCAGGATTGTTTTGCAAAGTCATATGTAACCCGCTGTATTCTGCTAAGTTTGCCAAATAAATAAAAATATTTTAAAATAAATAAATATCTGCACCTGATAACGGAGAAGTTTAGGTTCACTACCACCCACTGGCAGACCCTTCCTCTGAATCTAATGGCGGGAGCCACCCTCTTTAAATTAATATTCTTGCCCAAATTCCTCTACGTCTTGCAAAATGCCCCATTGCCGATTCCTGGGCTGGTCTTTCGGAGAACTGAGGAGGTCCTCAGAGAGCTCCTTTGGGGAGGTAAAAGGGCGTGCATAGCTCTGGCGACCTTACAGCGTTCAGTGTGGGAGGAGGGGATAGGCCTGCCATGCTTCTAAGGCTATTACTGGGCGGTCCAATTGGGAGTGTTGAACGATTGGCTGCATGGGGAGCCCGATCTACCACAAATTGCAGTGGAACGGGGCTGGATGCCCGGGAGGCCTCTGATGCAAGTGCTATATGGGGGAGAGGGGCTGGTTGGCACTTTAGAGCATGACGAAACATGTGCTGCCAGTATGGGCGGAGGCACACAGGCACGTGGGATGGGGGAGCGACGACCCACTTAAAGCCTGTCTCTCTGGAACAACGCGCACCAATCGGAACATATCAGGATGGGGCATTTAAAAAAATTGCAGTATTGGGGTATTCGAACCTTGGCCGATGTAATACAGGGGATTAGTCTGCTCTCATTTGGGGTACTGCAGGAGAGGTTTGGTCTACGGGGCTGCGAAGGCTTCAAATATCTGCAGTGAGATCACAATTCGCAGACCTGCAGTAGGTACCACAGAGCTCTTCCTTTGAGGCCAATCTACTTCCGACAAGAATGGAGACCATGGTCATCTCAAATCTGTATCAAGGGTTGTCAGCCTTTGGGTCCCGGGAGCTAGCTCATCTAAAAGGCAGGTGGGAAAGGTATGTGGGAGCATTGGATCCCAAAGAGTGGGTGGAAGCATTGATGTGCCCTAGGAAAAATCGGCTAGATTATGCCGTGTCCTATATAAAAAAGGTACTGCACCGGGTCTACTGCCCCCGCACACTGTGGGGGGAGGGTCGAGTATGATGAATGCTTGTGGTGTGGGAGGCCCGGAGGCACTTTTTTCCATATACTGTGGGAGTGCACACAGGTGCAACTCTTCTGGGGAAAATGTATTGACAGACTGACTGCAATATTGGGATCGGAGATCCCCAGACACGCGAAATATGTGCTGTTGAGAAATGGGGGGCTGGATCCTCCAAATATGAGAAACAGTTGCTGTCAGTAGCTCTGGGGCAGAAGAGTTATAGCGTCACTCTGGGGGCACAGGAACAGCGGAGGATGGGCCGATGGACAGCAGAGGTGGACCTACTTATGGCCCTGGAAAGATGGGTGTATAATGTACGGGTGTCAGGATAGTAGTTCTAAAATGGTTCTCAGGAGTCTTGTGAGGCAATACAACACACTCAGGAGGAACCCTCTCACAGGTAGTTAGATTAAATACACTATGTCCTCCAAGGCGGGAGTGCTACTTGACACATCCCAGATCTTTAATTGCAGACAGAAGCTGCAGTAAGGGTTACATAAAGCATATGGCCAGTAATACAGTTGTAAGTAGGTAACAAAATCCCATAGTCTAACAGTTCCAGCCAGTACCTGAACACAAACTGCTGTCTTCCTTTACACCTAGATGTCCAATTCACAATAGAAAGCAGGGAAAAACTAACTGAACTAAACACCTAAATCCCTAACACCAACGTGCTTCTTGGTTCCAGCGTAAACGACTATTGCTATTAACAGGGTCTTCCGGTCATGGGCATCCTTAATACTAATCTACTAAGCGGCGAGCAAGAGCGGGGCCCCACAGATTAGAGTAAAGCAATTTACTGCAGGGCCACGCTCCACAAGCTGTCACGCTGGCAGGTGTTGCCATGGTTCCCTTTGGACACCAATAAGCATCACAGCACTCGGAAAGCCCATAGAAATGGGTTTACCCTGTGCAGATTCGAGCGTGGCAGTGCTCCAATCCTAACAGCATTCCCCCTCCCAGGCAATCTACCGGGCACGTTCCCTGAGGAACAACCAGGCTTATCGAGAAACCTGGCATAAAGAGAAGGAAGGAGCCTTGGGGCCATGACAACATCCTGCCAAACCCACAATCTATCCTCTACACCATAGCCCTTCCAATGGACCATATATTGAACCTTGCGTCGGTACAGATGGGAATCCACTATACATTGGATCTCTTATTGCTCCTGAGGGCCCACTGGGGAGCGGGGGTGGGGGGGCAATAAAGGGGTATTGAAGCGAACCAGACGTAGATACAGGGAAGAACTCTGAACAGGTTTGAACAAGTAAACAAGGAAAACATGGTGGATGCGATAGTGGGAGCATAGCATCAATTCCACTGCCACACGTTTAATGAGTTTTGACAAGGAAGGGACAAATACAACAGGGTTTGAGTTTCACACTGAAAGAAGGGAGTGTGATGTGGTGGGTAGAAAACCAGACAGAATCAGCGACCTTATAATCAGGAGTGGTTCTACTTTCTTATTAGCATAGAGACTAGCCGTTTCCTGGGCTTGAGATAAGTGTTGTCTTGCTTTGCAGAGACATTACTTAATTTGTTTCATGAAGTCACTGGCCGCAGGGACTGGGGTCTTCATAGAGAGGTTGAGAGGAAGGGAACTAGGATGTATACCGTCAGATATGTGAAAACGTGTGTCCTTGATGGCGGTGTGGTAGGAATCATAAGCTAATTCAGCCAGTGGTAAGAGATAGGTCCATCCTTGTTCACATTCCGTGACGTAACATTTAAGATATTGACCAATCGTCTGGTTGGCCCCTTCGCTTTGACCATCACTCTCGGGATATTTGGATGAATAGTTCAATTGTATCCCCCCATTTCCCTAATCGCAGCCTTCCAGAAGGCAGAGACAAACTGAGACCCTCGGTCAGTAATAATGGCCGTGGGTACGCCGTGAAGACGAACGATGTTCAGTGTGAAACATGTTTTTTTTTGGGCGCGGATAGGACTTTGAGGGCAATAAAATGAGCCATTTCTGTATAGGAATCAACTACAGTAAGTATACAGTATAGTCTCCTTCACAGGGGAGGTCTGTAATGAAGTCCATATAGAATGTATGCCAGGCTGGTTCGGGGAGGGGTAAGGTTTGCAACAATCCATATGGTTTTCCCCTGGGTGTTTTAGATTTCCCACAGACTGCACATCCGTGAATATAGTCAATATCACTCTTAAGGGTTTTCCACCATGCGTACAACTGCACTTTTTGTAAGATTTTCCAGATACCAAAATGCCCCGCTCCTGGGAGATCATGGCACCAATGAAGGATGGTGTGTTGGCTTTCTCGTATCGGTAGCCATAATCACTATTCATGAAAAATGATGCCTTGTTCTTCAGAGTGTGTCATGTCATCTTTTAGGAAATAATCTTTCGTCTGATGTATATGCCTCTTTCAATTTCTCTTTATAAGGCGATAAAGGAGAAGTAATTACAGAAATGATTTTCTCTGGACGTATGAAAGGAAACGCCTGTATGTCATCTTCTGCTCCTCGATAAGCTTGAGACAGGGTGCCAGCTGTGGTATTTTGGCTACCAGGTTTAAATTTAACCAAGATATCAAACCGAGAAAAGAAATTAAGACAACGATTCTGTCGTTGACTTATGGCTTGGACTGTTTTTCAAGAAGCCTAGGTTGCAATGGTCCATATTGACCGATTGTGCATCTGGCCCCTTCCAATAAATGCCTCCAGTTGAGGAACACATCTTTTATCTCCAAGAGCTCTTTCACAAATATTGTACAATTCCTCTCTGCCGGGTTCAGGGTCTGGGAATAGTAAGCCAGAGGATGTGACTATTTGGTTTCAGTAGCTTTCTGTACTAGAATTGCTCTTAATGCATAATTGGACGCATCGGTTTCTACGAAATAGGGTAAGCTATGATCAGGCAACCGTAAGACGGGAGCTGTCAAACAAGATTTTTTAGAGCATCAAAGGCTTGACCAGTATCATGGTTCCAAGCAAATGGAATTACTTTCTTTAGTAATTGTGTCAAAGGAACGAGGATTTCAGAATAATTTGGAATGAACCTGCAGTAAAAATTTGAAAAGCCTAAGAATCTCTGGAGTTCCTTAATAGTTAAGGGTGCAGGCCATTCCCACATGGCTGAGACTTTTCTCGGGTCCATTCCAATACAACCAGGTGTCAAGACATAACGTAGGTAGGTAATTTATTGTTTGTGGAACTCACACCTTGATATGTTAGCGAATAGATGATGGGTAGGCAACCTGAGAAGTATTTCTCGTACGTGTTTTACGTGTTTTTCATATGAGGGAGAAAATATAAGTAAGTCATTGAGATAAATGACTACATAAATATCTAGAAGGTCACTGAAAACATCAAGAAAGTGCTTAAAGACAGCGGGGGCATTAAGAAGCCCGGAGGGCATTACCATATATATTCGAAATGTCCAAACCTGGTTCAGAAGACCGTTTTCCACTCATCACCCTGGGCCATTCGAACCAGGTTGTAAGCTCCTTTTAAATCGAGTTTGGTATAGATGTGGCTATCCAAGAAGAATTTGAATCAAGGGCAGGGGATATCTATTCTTGATGGTGATAGCATTAAGTTGCCTATAGTCTATACAAGAACGTAGTTCTGTCTCATCTTTTTTAGGGATAAAGAATCAAAGGGCCCCTCCAGGAGATGCTGAATGACGAATAAACCCCCTTTTTCAAGTTATCATTGATATATTGTTTTATTATGAGTTTTTCCTTCTCCGAGAGTGCATAGGTATGCCCATTGTGAATTCTGGTGTCTGGATAGAGTTCTATTCTGCAATCATATTCTCTGTGTGGGGGTAATCTGTCTGCCTCTTTAGGATTGAAAAAGTCAGAAAAATCATGATATTCAATAGTTAGTTGAGGAGGTATTACCAACGCTGGTTTTGAGGATGGAGCGAGACAACTCCTTCCAGGACTTAGATTATACCTGGGAACATAGGGGCTCAATATCTGAGAACAGGAGGGTGGACATTGGTCTCCCTGGAACGTACGTTTCTGGTTTTTCCATTTGATCAGGGGATTGTGCTGGCGTAACCATGGAATACCTATAATTATTTGTAAGTGGGGAGCAGCGATAACGTTGAATGAGAAATATTCCTGCTGGTGTGTAACACACACCATTAAGAGAGTATTGGTATGCAAGGTAAGAGGTCCTGAAATTCAAGGTAAACCATACATTGATATGATGGTTTTGTTTCTGTGTTTGGATTTGAGAGGGATTAGTCGACGATGAGCATAAGCGATATCAATAACATTTCCTGTAGCACCGCTATCTATCAAGGCAACATTTTCCGACCTCTTGTGTTAAAAAAACAGATCTACTCGTACGAAAGTATGAGAATGACTAGGGGCCATATGATATGATATGGTATTTGTAACACGCCTATACACAAGTGTTTCAAGGCGCGACGAGGCGGGGGGGAACAAGGGGAAGACAGACAACAATCCTACTAGGCCAGGTGTCATTCAGATCGCGCAAGTGCAAGGGTAGGGGGACTGGGAAAAGTGCAGGGGAAGGGGAGATGGGAAGTATAGTACATGGTTAGTAGAATACAAGATAAATAAAAGGGCCAACTGGTGGCAAGTGCAAGGAAAGTGCGGTACATGGTTAATAGAATACGAGATAAATAGTAGGGTCAGCTGGTGGCAAGTGCAGGGTAAGTGCCGGGAGAAGGGGCTGTAGGATACAGATACAGTCCTGTGATGCAGGTAGGCAGTGCAGGGAAGAGTGGCCGGGCCAGGACACGAGATCGGTGAGCGGCCCAGTTGTAGATTCAGTGCAGGATCAGTGATTGTAGTAGGGGAGAGAGGGAGAGAAAGCGGAGGCAAAGAGGAAGATTTTGAGGTGCTTCCGGAACCGGAGATGGTTCTCCTCAAGTTTCAGGGAGGCAGGAAGGCTGTTCCAGAGGGAGGCCCCTGCTGCGGCGAGAGATCTACCCCCAGCTCGTTGCTTGGAGAAGCGGCTGACCCTGAGGTGGTTGGAGGTGGATGAGCGAAGGGCTCGAGAAGGAAGATATTTATGAAGAGAGAGTTGCAGGTATTTTGGCCCAAGGCCCCAGAAGGCCTTGTGGACAATGCAGAGGGTTTTGAACTTAATCCTTGCAGCCACTGGGAGCCAGTGTGGTGATTTCAGTCCTGGAGAGATACGGTCCCTGGGCTTGAGGCCAAGGACAAGTCTCGCAGTCCTGTTCTGGATGAGTTGCAAAGGGCGGAGAGTAGAGGCAGGAAGATTTAAATAGAGGCTGTTACAGAAGTCCAGCCTAGAGAGAACCAGAGCTCTGGAGACAGTGAGCTTTGGGGGGGAAGGAGAGGAAAGGAAGGATATCTCTGAAGAGGTGTAGCTGGTAGTGTGACTTCTTAGAGACGTCAGATGTGAGGAGAGAAGGAGAATGTGGAGTCGAAGATGACCCCAAGGTTTTTGCCGTGCAGGTAGGAGCAGGAAGAGGGCCAAGGGAGGCCGGCCAGAGAGCTGCAGGGAAGGAGGGAGTGGGTGTGCCGATAAGTAGAATCTCAGTCTTACTGGCATTAAGGCAGAGGTCGTTGGCGGCACACCATTCCTGGATAGCAGAAAGACAGTCAGAGATGAGGGAAGGGGAAGAGGGGGCTGAGGGTAGCCTGAAAATGAGCTGGGTATCATCCGCGTAGCACTGAAAGTTGGGACAGACAGCGGCAATGCGGTGAGCAAGAAGTGCCAGATACTGGTTGAACAACCAGGGGGAGAGGTTATATCCCTGGGGGACACCACAGGTAGAGAAAAAGATGTCAGAGAGGAAGGAACCCAGTTGGACCTGGGAGGGTCGATTGGAGAGGAAGGAGGACAGCCACGCCAGAGCTTGACCAGTGACACCCAGGTTATCACAGAGACGGTTGAGCAGGATGGTGTGGTTAACAGTGTCAAAGGCAGAAGAGAGGTCGAGCAAGATGAGAACACAAGGGGTGTTAGAGTCAAGGTTTGAGAGCAGGTCCTCACGGATGTTCAGGAGAGCAGTTTCCATGCTTCTGGCAGCTCTGAAGCCAGACTGATGGTCATGAAGACTACCAACAGATTCAGCATGGAGATTAAGCTGGGAGATGGCCAGTTTCTCCAGGAGCTTGCCCAGGAAGGGAGTGATAGAGATTGGGCCATAGTTAGCTGGGCAGGAGGGGTCGGAGGAGGGTTTCTTAAGAAGGAGGTGCACAAGGGAGTGCTTGAGGGGGGATGGGAAGACTCCAGAGGCGAAAGAGTGATTGCAGAAGTCAGCCAGGGCAGGCGCCAGGGAGTCAATGTGGTCCTTGATAGTTTTGGAGGAACAGGGGTGGACCTGTAGCAGATTCAATTTCCAGGGAATGCTGTATTTGTGCGCCCAACCCTAGATTCCCTATTATGGACGGGTGGACTTGTTTCCCCAAGGCTTGCGATGGTCTTCGGGGACATAGCTGGACAGTATGCCCCGTGTCTCCACAATAGAAACATAGTTCACCTTTATCCTTATGTCTCGTTCAAGAGAAATGGTGCCTTGTGTGCTGCCCAGTGGTGTCATTTGAGAAGGGCCATTCCTTCTCTCGTGAAGGGCCTGTTCCTTTTACTTCCTATCTTCTCCGTTCTCCCTTTCTATCATTAGAACGCTGTTCTTGATGAAAGACTAATGAAATGTAATCATCAAGGGGCTCTAGGAGGGTGACACCTTAAAACAAAGTGTCCTTTAGGTCATCTCTAAGCCCTTCAATGAAATATTGCGAGTTGGGCATCTTTGGGACATTCCATTTGGGAAACTAGACCACGTAAATGAGCTACGTAAGCAAATGATTCACGGTTTCCTTGCCCGATTTATAATGGTTGACTAATATTTTGCACTGTAAAATGCCAATCAAACATGGCCTGAAAGGTTTCTAAAAAGAGGTCATAGTTAACTAGTAAGGGACTATTGGGGTCAATTAATGGGGTAGCCCAAGACAGGGCAGTTTTCTCTAAATTAAATAACACAAAGGCTATTTTAGCTTGTTCGGAAGCAAATAACTGTGGCTTGTTAAAAAAAGATCTGAACTCCTTTGGGTCCCCCCAACATATTTATTAGGCATGGGAGGAGAAGGAATACTGTGGAATCCCCCCTACTGGGACGGGTAAGGCAGTGGTGTAAGAATGGTTCCGTTATCTGTCCTGGAAGTGGTCCCCGACCCGGAAGAAGCAACGTCCTGTCCCAATCCCCAAGAAGTTACTACCGGGACCAGGTTTTTTAACTAGAGTATCAACCGACTTTTGCAAGACGGATATGAATTGAAAAAGCATTGCATTTTCCTTGCAGGATGTAGTAACCTTCTCCCGTAATTTATGCATGGCCACAGCTAGGTCTTGTATGATTGCCTCCGTGACTCAAGAACTAAGGTTCTAGCAATCTGCCAGGATCGCAGTTCTGGAGTGGTTCTCAAGAGTTTTGAGAGGCAATAAAACGCAAACTTGGGAGGAACTGTCTCACAGGTAGTTAGACTAAATACACTATGGGATAGGGTCCTCCCAGACGGGAGCGCTACTTGACACCCCCCTGATCTTTAATTGCGGACAGGAGCTGCAGTAAGGGTTACATAAAGCATATGGTCAGTGATACAGTTTTAAGTAGGTAACAAGATAACAAAATCCAAAAGTTTAACAGTCCCAGTCAGTACCTGAACACAAACTGCTGTCCTCCGTTACACCTAGACGTCCACTTCACAATAGAAAGCAGGGAATAACTATACTGAACTAAACAGCTGAATCCCTAACACTAACCTGCTTCCTGGTTCCATTATTAACTACTATTGCTAGAACGGTGTCTTCCTGTCATGCGCAGCCTTAAATACTAATCTACCGAGCAGGAGCACGGCCTCGTGGATTAGAGTAATGCACCCTACCGCATGGCCACGTTCCACACAATGTCACGTTGGCAATGGGTTTGCCATGTGCGGTTTCGAGCGTGGCAGCGCGCAGATCCTAACAGGGTTGTTTGGGGAAATTTGTGAAAATATGGGACAAATGGGATGGATTAGAGTGGTTTATAAGGGAGAGGGGAGCAGTAGCTGGGCGGGAATGAGGGCGAGTACCCTCGGGTTCAAAGTAAAAAAAGTCATCTTATGTTATCACTCATGTCGGACTTCATGATGCTATGCCAAGCAATGTGTTTTTGTTGGTTATGTGATATTAAAATCAATAAAATGTTACATGAATAAAAAACCAGCAAGGAGTATATTTTCAGCTATGGGCACCCCACCCAAACCTCTGCCTGGAAGTGAACAACTGGATTTTCAGGAAACCGCTAAATACCTGGCTTTTCATGCAATTACTTTGAAAGACATTACGAAAAGCAATTTTCAAAACTCTTGGCACTACCATCAGTGGGAAACCAATTTGATCAATGAAACCTCTGCTGTGGGACACTGGTCTGCTCCTTAATCTCAGTGAAATCTACAACCAACAGCCTGGAAGCAACACCCCCACGCCCCCCACCCTCATTCAACTAACTCCTCACCGCTAAAATATTGCAACCTTACACCTCCCGCACTCATTTAGAAAACCAACAGGTCTTGTGTACTTAACATATTCAGACCCTAACCATCTTCTATCAATAACTATGCTTTAAATGTTTGCACTTCACAATCCGAGGGCTGCCCTTATGGTTAACCTGTCTGGTCGCTACCAAACACAGATGTTCATACTGGCACAAAGGTAACAGGTACTTCCGACCTGTACCCAACACCACTAAAGGTTTCTGCAACTGCCTTCCTGCTATGCGACCAACACACCCTGCCCTCCTTTTTTTACAGAGAAATGCTCAACAAGGCCAACATTATTGGCAGAAGGGCGCTTTACATTCTATTACTTGGTGTGGCTGTTGCAAGCTCCCATTGTTTCAAGGAGGCACAAGCGTATAACTCCGTTTCCTCCAGGGTCAGACAATTAGGCTGTGTCTTGTTCTCCAAGGGCGGTCTAGATTGGTTATTAGCCAGGAATTCTTGTGGCCCGTTCTGTGGTTGGCTATTCCTACTAGGCTCATCAATGCAAGGCAGAGATTAGATCATGGAAAAGCCTTCCTGATTTGATTTTCCTCCGATTCCTCATAGGTTGTGCTCCATTTGGTTTGCACCTGGGGATCCAATTAGTTATTCCTTGAGACAAGGTTACTCCTCCCATCATTATGTTATTATTTCCCATCTTTCGTTGGTTATATACCCAAAAGGTTTGATTAGCATAAATGAGGGTCTGTAAAGAGTTGAAAGGGAGCACAGTGTTTGACATCCTCTTCAAAGTCTCTTGCATTCAGAATGAGAGGCTGTGCAGTTCAGCCTTCTTGCTGGGATTGGCGTTGCATGGGGATCACAGGATGCTGGGGGTGCACTCTTCCTTTCTGATCCTTTCTCCAACTTATTCTTGCCTTGGGTTCACGGCTAATGTATTTAGCAAATGTTCTGTGCATGCTGCAGGCTTGCAGTTATGACAACAATCATGTGTTAAGCTGAGTGGGAGTTACACAAATGTCATTTGTTCAGGGCCGGACATCAAACACGTGACTTGGGCATGGCTCCTGATTCTGGGACCGCTTGAAAGGTCCTGTGGGGATTATGGGATTCAATGCACTAAATCCCACTCTTTCACAACAATGTTGTATGGGTTAATACCACTTCTCATTGTGGGCAAAAGGCATGCAGGATCTCGCCTCGTCCACTCACAGAGGCAAAATGGACAACACCCAGACCAACCACATCACGATTGGCAAACTACTCCCATGTGAAGACAGAAAGTTTGGAAAAATCGCCAAAAGTTCACCACACTAGTTGGCCTTTCAACAAGGTGTGGATTCAGCAGCTACCTGTGTGATAAATGTGATGCATTTCATTAGTTTTATCTGCAAGAATCTAGAGAAAGTGGTTATAGCTGCCTCTCTAGCCTGTGAATCTTGGTGAAAGTGCCCATAGTTACCAATTGTCTAGGAAGCTTTCACAAGGTTTAAATGAAGACTTAATTTCTACTCATCGCAGTGTACAATATAAATGACTTTGAAAAAGGGCTTCACTCACCTTAATCAGCCTAGCAATTCTGAGGTACTCGTCAGCAAACAGCTGATGGTTCATTGCAGAAAGATACAAAAGGAAGACACCAGGTGATAGCTATTTTGCAGCTCGGCAGTGCCGCATCCAAGAATTGCTTTTGAGGCAATAATGCTAGCAGCAAGCTCTTGCAATTTTAGTGCCATTGAGAAGAACAAAGACATTGGCGAAAAGTGCCACAATGTTTTGGCCCAGTTTCCAATTAATTAGTAAGGCTTTTTGTATTATTGAAACCATTCATCTCCATATAGAATTGTTTTAATATGTATAATTAATTGTGTCAATTTGCCAGCTGGTTATTTAAATATATGAACAAACTTGCAGAAACAAAAGCCCAATTTCTTGCTGTAGTGTAGTTTCTGTCTTCATTATTCTAAGTGTACTGTCCTTGGGGACGTGGGGCACGCACCAGATCATCACTTTTGGAATGTAGAGATAGGTCTACACAAAAAAGATCTTACAATAAATGGGAGGCACCTACTGAGATGTGTTTGATCTTGTGAAGATATTATATGGATGCCGACAGGTTAAGATGGGAATGGAGGCGACAAGGTGAAGCCATTGAGGAAGCCCTCAGATAACCGGGCAGCCATCCTCCTACCTCCCCCTTAGTTAAGGGGGAGGAGTGGGCAAAAGCCTGGGAAGCCAGGCACCAAGCCCGGGAAAGGCTGCAAAGGGCAGGAAGCCCGCCAACAGGAAGAAAAAGCTTACAAAATGGCCAACAAAAGAAGGGGGGCGGGTAACAGGGAATATAAGCAGCATGGAAGACTGGCAGGAGCATATTTGCAGCTAGCAGCGCCGGATCTACGAGGAAGCGAGCAACATATTTGCAGCCAGTGGCGCCGGATCTATGAGGAAGCAAGCAGTTTTTGCAGCAGTCGTGAGAGCAGTTTTCTTCGTTCGTCGCCTTCATGGGGAGCCTTGTTGCGGAGCTGTTCGGTGGAGAGTGCAGGATCGAAGACTGCATCATCTCACTACAGCAAGCGCTGCGTGTGCCCAAGGCCGCTGCTGGGGACCGGTGTGATGCAAAGACGAGAACGGAAGAAGTACCTGCAGGTGGTTCTGCGCAGTTAGTGAGGACGTGGGTGTAGCAAGACAGAGCCTGCAGTAATGGTGCAGCTCTTATCCACGTTCCTCGCAACCCTCGCTTCGCTGATTGTGCGAACCTTTAAAAGCAACAGGGGCCGCGCCGGTGAAAATCAAGCTGTATCCGGCAGAAAGATCCTCATACAAGGAGAGGATTTGGCAAAAGGAGTACATTCATATTTTTAGCTTGCTAGATATTGAACCAGTGGGGCTGGACCTAGGAAAGATTTCAGAGAAAGAAAGGGAGAAGGACAGAGACAGAGTTAAAAAAAGAGGAGAGCATTCATAATTGGTTAGCGGCTTTCAGAATGCTGGCATCCATCATGATACAGAAATTCCCCAAGGATGCTGGGGCACTATTAGTTTATGAGCAATATATCTATACTGCGTACTTGACCTAAGGCAGGGAGGCATGGTTAAAATATGACCGGGGTTTCAGGTTAAAGATGCAGATTGGGCCAGCTAGATCATGTGAGGAGGTGGACGTGACAGGTTACATTGAGAAGATGGTGCCAGCAAAGGAAATTAGGGGGAAAAAGCACAGGGGGAGAAGCCTTATTTTAAGAAAGAGAAATGGTCTTATGGGGTCAGGAGGAGGGGATCCTTTTGCAGGTGCTCCTCCTGGAATAGTAGACCCAGACACCAGCAGGGGGAGCAAGCAACATGCTGGAAATTTGAGCAAGGCTATTGCCCCTTTGGCAAAATCTGCAAATTTAAACACGCATGTGGTAAATGTGCGGGGAGTCACAGCACAGCCTCTTGTGATCAGGGTAAAAAGAGCAGTCGCTCAAAACCAGAAGAGAATGCTGAGCTTTGAGCAGAGGTTGAGCAGTCTACAGCAGGCTGCAGCGTTTCTACTCTTTTCTTTGTGGGAGGACCCACATATACCTACACACACCACGGAGCGGTGCGCAGAGCTTTGAGCAGAGGTTGAGCAGTCTACAGAAGTCCATGGCTGGAGCCTGCCGTGACCGTTCCCCCCCCCCCCCCTTCCCCACCCCGCACCCTTCCAAAACTCCTCCATAACCTGCCACAGAGGCCCGGAGACTAAGGAGCAACTGCAAAATATCCGACTCAATTCCACAGAATCTCCCGCCCAAAAGAGCGAATGAGGTAAGACTAAACATTAACACTAACACCAACACTTCTGCAACCAAAAAAAAAACAACGTACTGTTTGACTTTGAAAACCCCTTTGACATTAACCAACGTTCCCCCTTCAGTTCTCCAATGAATCCATTTTCTGAAACCATAAGCAACAATCTTCAAAATGCCTTCTCAGATGTTAACACTTCTGTACCATCAGTCCCCTCAAACAACCCACCTTCTATGTCACCAACAAACGGTCTCGCAACATCCCAGACCGTTACGCCACCTGCCCTACCTGTCTCACCTGTTTCACGTGTACCGCAGACCATCGATTTGGAGGCGCACCTTTCGTCCCTGTGCTGCCCTCGCCGGCGATCCTCTCCTCCTTCCCGCGCGGTGCGTCTTGTGCCCAGCCTGCTCAGCCACCCCGCCAGTTTCTCGTAATGGCGAGGGGTGCCCAGGTCTCGGCTGTCGGAGGACGGCCGACCTCGGCCCCTGTGCGAGCTGTGCTGGGCGAAGGCCCTTGCAGACGTGAGTGTGCAGGCGCGGGCTGACGTTGGAGACCAGGAGACGGACGCGTGTTCCTCTCAGTTCTCGCAAGCTAAACCCCTTCCATCAGTCGCTGCCACACGCAGACTCGGCAGTGGCTCAGCTGGGGTGCTCCCAAGGGGGTACAGCGACGGCCTCGAGGCCAGCACCCACGCAGATCTTCGCTCAAATCCATGCTGCAATGGAACCTCAATTGTTGAGCAAAACTGGCTCACTTCAGTCACCTCTTCAAAAAAAAAAGCAGAGACATTATGGTCAATTATCACGTCTCTGACCTCGTATTAACAGATACGCGAGTCGCCCATCCCCTAAAGAGCCCCTTCACGCCACCAAAAACAATGCACATACACTGCTGCCAAAACAAAGGGACGCTGGAGCAGTCTTCTCTGAATACACAGCTACAGATCCCCCTACCTCAGAACGAGTGAACGACCTGTAAAGCTAAATCAAAAAAATATCAAAGACAAAAAGGCTGACATACACAAAAAAGGATCAAAAAGACCACTAAAAAAATCACCAAAGGAGTCAAGAAACCCCTTTCGCAAAACTCAACACAGAAATAAAGATGCAGGAAAAAAAAAAACTCCTCGCCCGCTTCTATCCAGTGCTCTTAAAGACTTCTTCATTACTATTACCCTGAAAAAGACACCTCCTTGTTCATTACCTGTAAAACGTACACCTGAAAAAAATACTGCAATAACATTTTCTCCGCTAGCAGCGGGTGAACAAGACGCGACAACCACAATCATACCTTGTACACCCAACACTAGCAACCTTTCCGACAAGGTGACCCAAGAAGAGAAGTCCAAAGCAGGCCCAGAGTGCTTCGAAAAGAAAACCCATATGGACGAATCCAACAAAACTACGACACAAAACGAAATAGAGGCGAAGGAGAGCCTCCCACCATTCGAAAATGTGAACAAACCAAAAGAAAACTCATCCGCACAACAAAAATCACCAACTCTAGCGGCTCTGAGACAGCTCTATATTCAATATCCCACGCTGAAGAGCAAACCCGAACCCGGCCACTCTTCACTCCAACCTAAAAACTATGACAGGCCTACTCAAACAGACGAGAGCTCATCTGCTACATTGCCACCGATACCAACTACACCGCGAGGTCGATCTCCTCCAAAAAAAGAGGAGTCTAAGCGAAATAGCTACACCAATCAACAAGGAATCACCCGCAAAATAAAACAGATCTCACAACCATCATGTCAGCTATAACAATAGCTTTAGCTCCATTTGGGAAGCTGTACGAAGCCATTAATGACTCTGAAAGACAGCGTGACAGTAACAGCGATGATGCACACCAAGCTGATCTTTGTGGAAGGCTACATTACAGCACTAGACCAGAGAAACAAGGATCACAGAGACTCAGGGTAAATCAAAGCGGACACTTCTAGAAGAAAAACTAAAGCTTCTCAACTTCATTAGTCCCGCTAAAACCTGGTCCCTTGATAAAGAAACTCGGACAGCGCCACAGCCTCCATCTGTAGAACTGGCTCCTCGGTTTAAAAGACCAAATGATAAACACCTTTGTCAGTCAACCACGCTCACCAATTGACAGTCAACAAAAAGCCTCTTCCATCACCAAAAACCAACCACTTCTGAAACTTGCTAGAAGCGGCCAACTAGACACCATTCACTCGGGAACAGTGACCGCCTTGGACCCACTGCTGCCCTAAAAAAAAATAAAACGGGGAGAGAAACAGTGCTCCACACCACAAACAAAGTACAAACAACGCAGAGGTACACTGTACCACCTCACCCAAGACAGCGGAGGAATTCATGGCTCGAAGCTCTTTCATCGACTTATCTCAACACTGGGACACAATAGACAGCCCGGAACCTCAAACCGAAATCTTAAACGAAGCCAAGACACAAGATCCGAGCCAGTCACTCTGGCCCACAATGGACGAAACCAAACCTGCATCCTTAAACTCTCAACCAGACCTTATAGACATCACAGCAACACCGGACCACCTGGGAAGCGATCAACTCCCCCAAAATAAAATGCCAAACCCAACAACCGCCCTGGCCACTACCATCCAAGCCAAACAACGGAAAACCTCACCAGTCCACTCAAAAGAGGACCAACAAAGACCAAAGGAGTCAACAACAAGACCTACTCGCCTCTTTAAAATAGAACAAAAAGCAACAGACGACCGCTACATGATCCTAAACAGAAAAACAGTCCTCAAAATACTAAACCAAGTGGACATGCTACAAACCTTAAAATCAGACTATTTTACCATGATCGAGCCTTATCATAGGAACAAACAAGCAAAGGCTTACCTTTAAATAAAAAAACCAGGCACTTTGTCTGATCCCCCAAGACGTCTACACAGAATTAGCCCACCTGGTCCATACCCTTTATGAGATTTCAACCGCGACCACGATCGACAAGCAGGTAGACAACCACAGGAAAACTAAAAAACTACAGATATAAATCACGAACAGAAGACCTATATAGACCCACCAGAAGGGGAAGAAGCCCACTACCACCAAGAAAAACCAACTACATACACAACAGACCAACTTCGGAATGGGCAAACACTAATCGACCAACCGAAACACGCTTCGACTGACAACGGAAGAGACCACTCAAGAAGAGAAGTCAGAAATTACGATTTCAGGAGACATCAAGTACACCTAAACTCACCATGCGTCCGGCATCAAGAACACAGCTCACCGCAACACGCAAGAGACCGAAAAAACCCATCACAGACCCCTACAATCTGCCCAAAAGATGCACTAAAGAAGGGCAGTTGGTCATGGATTCGAAACGCCCTGAAACCAGGCCTCAAAAGATAGCAACCACCAAGGGGCGATGTCCCATCACCACAGCTACCCCGACCCAATCACGAGGAACACCCAAAAACCACTTGGAGTATAGCCTCATGGAACACCAGAGGCCACATCCACCTAACTAAACCCGACAGTCACGACTTGGGAGCCTACGACGTTGTATGCCTCCAGGAAACCTGGTTGTTTGAAAAAACGGTGCTCGATGGCTATTCTATCGAAATTTCACTGGCATTCAAAGGGCCACTAGGCCGGCATTCATCAGGTCTACTGATAGCTACCCACCTAGGATCAGGCATAACCACCATAAAGAAAATAGCAGAATGCTACGAAATCTTGGCAGTCCTCACTACATGGACTCACGAAATTCCAGCTGATCTCCCTCTGACTATTTAGCTATCATCAATGTCTACTGGAATCCCCAAAAAGCATCACCAGTGAACTTCTGCGACAAAGTAGCCAACATCATCGACGAAATTGCGATCAGACACCAGACCCCAAACATCCTTAACTATGGAGACCTCAACGCGAAATGTACCGCCTCTAACCTGCCCAAAGACAAACCCACTCCCCCTTACCCTGACGGAAGTAAGGGGACTGGCTTGGTTAAACCTAATGAAGTCTAGGAATCTTCGTAATGCAGCAACCATAAGCAGTGACCACACCATGATACCTATGTGGGAGCGTGATAGATCATCAGCCACGCTCGACTACATTTTCGTATCTGAAACCGTCCATCTTCGCATAAACTCCTTTGAAGTAATCAGACCCAGGGACAGTGATCATAATCTGCTGAATCTTACCTGCAGTACTAGCTCCCGATTCCACCAAACCTACAAAGCATCTATTGAGACCAATTCCCAACAAACCCGTTTGCGTATGACCAAAGACATCCAAAAGCGATCGGACAAATACAAAAGCTTAACGTCTGACACTGAAGCTCAAGATGCAATCTTCAGGGCTAGTTACATCCCCCTGCTCCTCGCCTTCAAAAAGCCTAGAAGAAATCTACACAATCCTATCTCTAACCACAACCATATGTACAATATGAACTTGGTAACTAAACAAAGACTTTTAAGGAAGCTGTCATGATCACTACTTCCAAGAATGCAGGACCTGCCCAACATCCTTGGAAGCAGGCTCATAACCTTCATTCCGGGCACCAGCCGGCCCCTATTGGGACCTTTTGGACCTTGTCCTGGCGCCGGTGGCGCCAGGCTCATAAAGATCATCGGTCCCGAAACTGGAAGCGTCGGGCTCATAAGATGTGTAAAAGTGCTTGGGTGGACCTACCTACAGCAGACCATGCTGCATACTCACCAACAAGATGACGTCCACATCCTCTTCTGACAGGGACTCCTTTCTTACCTGGGTGGGGCAGGCTCCACTCCTTGGATCAGGAACACTGGGACTCTTCTGGAAACTGGAACTCTTTCCTTACCTAGGCGAGGCAGTGGAAGAAGACGCCTAAGCACTCCTGCACACTATTTAAACCACGCCCGATTGATGCAACGTGCTTCGCGTTATTCTGCATCAGCAGCAGGACGCTCACCGAGTCAGCTCCAGTCTTCCAGTGAAAACTCCAGCTCCAGCACCTGTGGGAACAAACTCTTACCTTCCTGGGATCCTGTCTTCAGCCGCACCTGCCAGCACAAAAAAACAACAGGTTAGCAAAAGCCAACTTAAAGCCAAAAGCCAGCATTTTTACTAACCCGATCCATCGGCATCTTCCAATCCTCACGCCGCATTCCTTGGCAGTCCATCGATCCCTGTAAAGGCAAAGAACATTGATCAGTCATTTTGCATATTTTGATTTGCTTACCTGTGCGACGCACGCTCCGGATTCCAACAAGCGCTGCATACCCGCACCTGCAAATAAAGAAAGACAGTAAGGAGCGCTTTTAAAACCATCAGCCGCCATTCCACTTACGTGCCTTCACGCGTGCCATCTTCCTACTTGCGCGCTTGCACGAACTTTGGCGTCCATGAACCAACGCCTACCGCATCCAAAACCTGCAAGAGAAAAAGAAACATTAAAGAGTGCATTTAAAACCATCAGCAGCCATTCAACTTACGTGCCTTCACGCGCGCCATCCACCTACTTACGCGCTTGCACGTACTTTGGCGTCCATTAAACAACGCCTACCGCATCCAAAGCCTGTAAGAGAAAAGGACTTCATTAAAGGTGTTCAGATACATATAAGGAACCGATCGTGCAGTTAACGACGGCCTCGCGCTCAAAGTTGTCCTCTGCAAGTAAGAGGTTTACAATATCACCAGTGGAGTAACTGGTACCCTCGCCCCTGCACCAGTCGCAGGATGGAGAGCCCAGCATTCACCTGCTTAAGGTGAGCACACCTATCCTTTGGGCCTCAAGGAAAGAGAGTGAGGAAGAGAAGTCCGTCCAACCACCGTTCATTAACCCCTTGTTCTTCTGCCTGCAGACACCTCACTCTTCAAGTCAGGCATACCGTGAGAAGAGGTCCAGCCCAGGGAACCAGACGAGTCCTGCGCTTTACAATTGAAGACACGGTAACAACCCAGTCAAGATCTGCGCCTCTGTGGGAATCAGGTGAGCGTTACAGAACGCGAAGCCTACCGCAAATCTCCCACCCGGGCGCAATGGAAACCTCAGACACTGACCAACTAGCCCAGTTATTAGGGGAATTAAGAGCAGAAGTACAGGCAGCCCCGTCAGGAAACAAATGCTCTGAGGAGAGAGTTAATTATATCCAAAGAGCGAACAGATGATCTCGCTAGACAGCTGTTACAAACGCAAGCGGGTCAAACACCCCCGCCTGCTTCGGGGGGGAAGTTATACTTCAGCAACCTCACCTAATCCGGTACAAATTAATCTACCCGGAAATGTGCCTTTGGCTCCGCCCGAACGCTTCTCAGGTGATCCAAAAAAAGTTTGCAGTGTTCATCAATCAGTGCCGCTTGCACTCTGTGTAGACCAGCTGCTTTTCCAACGGACCAGACTAAGGTAGCTTTCGCGCTTTCATATCTTAGTGGCAGTGCTGCAGACTGGTCAATTCCTCTGGTAACACAGGATGATCCAATTCTCCGTAATTTCCAGGCCTTCCAGACCAGTATGGAGAAACTGTTTGCAAGACACTCACAGGGGCAGGTCTTGGATAATGAACTCCTTTCATTACGACAGGGTAATCAGGATCTCCTGGCTTATATTGCGTCATTCAACAGACTAGTAGTTGAAACCAGATGGCCCGAGAATAAGAGGATTACGCTTTTCTACAGAGGTTTGCGTGGAGAACTCAAAGATGTTCTAGCCAGGTAGTGAATCCTCCACAAGACTGTTCTGAATATATTGACTTGGTGGTTCAACTGGACCACAGATTACAGAATAGGAAAGCAGATCGTTCCAGGTTCGAAGCTCGAGTTTTTTCAAGACCACAGAGTTCCACCAAAGGAGTTGATACCGTAGAACCTATGCAAATAGGGGTCGTAAAAGGACCATTAACCCAAAAGGAACGAGACAGAAGAAGACAACTGCAATTGTGCCTCTATTGCGGAAACTCAGAACATTTCCTTCGAGAATGCCCAGTGAAACCTTCAAAGAAGACAGTGGGTGCTTCCGATAAAGGTACCGAAAAGCCAGAGCCGGGAAACGACCTCGCCCGACAAGTGTAGAGGTCCGCTTGCCGAGCGTAAAAACCAGTTCTTTGACCTTGCATTTCATAGTGTCAATGGTCCTCATAAGCCCAGAGCGACCGGATCGTTTGCATGCTATTAAAGCATACATTGACAGCGGAGCAATCGGTAATTATGTGGACCGCGAATTGGCATCCAGGATGAATTTGCCTCTTTGTCCCAAGGCAATTAAAGACGTTATTACCACAGTGGATGGCACGGAAATAGCTTCCGGACCAGTAACTCATACCACCTCGGAAGTGACGTTAAGCCAAGATGGACATCGTGAGGTGATCGTGTTTGATGTGATCAAGGCCCCTCAGTTTCAAGTTATCCTGGGAATTCCTTGGTTAGAGAAACACAATCCCCAAATTGATTGGCGAGCAAAGACAATTCGGTTTCCGGAGTGTGTCCCCACTTGTTATCCTCGGCTCGACATTAAGCTGGCAGCAACTACTTCCGAGGATCCCCAACTACCTCCAGACTACTGGGAATTCCAAGACGTCTTCCAGAAAGATCAAGCTAACTCTCTACCTCCTCACAGGTCTTACGACTGTCAAATTGATCTGATACCCGGATCCACTCCTCCTTGCAGTAGAATTTATGCCCTGACCGAGCCAGAAAATCTTCACCTGAGACAGTATTTGGACCAGTATCTGGCTAATGGGTTCATCCGTCCTTCAAAGTCCCCAGCCTCTTCAGCTCTGTTCTTCGTCCCGAAAAAGGAAGGGGACCTTAGAACCTGTATAGATTACCGTGCCCTGAACCAGATCACCGTAAAGAACAGATATCCTCTGCCGTTGATCCCTGAACTCCTTGACCAAGTTAAAGGCGCCTGTATCTATACGAAGTTAGATCTCAGAGGAGCTTACCACTTGGTATGAATTAAAGAGGGCGATGAATGGAAGACGGCCTTTCGCACCAAGTATGGGCTGTTTGAATATCAAGTAATGCCCTTTGGCTTATGCAACGCACCGGCCGCCTTTCAGTACTTCATGAATGACGTCTTTAGGGAACTTATAGACGTGTGTATAGTTGTTTACATTGACGTCATCCTTGTGTACTCATCCTCTGAGGCAGACCATCGGAAACACGTCAGAGCAGTTCTTGAAAGGCTTCGCCAACAAACTTTTTGCCAAGCTGGAAAAGTGCGTTTTCCATGTTACCAAGGTCGAATTTTTGGGATTTATTCTATCACCCAACGGAGTCCGCATGGATTCAAGAAAAGTTGACGCAATCATCAAGTGGCCTTCACCAACTTCTGTAAAAGGAGTCCAAAGCATGTTGGGTTTCGCCAACTTCTACCGCAGATTTATTCCAGACTTTTCCCTGAGTAGTCCAGCCCATTACAGCCCTTTTAAGAAAGAACAAACGTTTCGAGTGGTCTGCAGAAGCGGAGCAAGCTTTTCAGGAACTAAAAGCCAAGTTTACCTCCGCACCTGTTTTAAAACATCCCCGCCCGGAGCTTCCTTACATCGTTGAGACTGACGCCTCCAGTCTTGCAATGGGGGCAGTGCTATCGCAGAGAGATCCAGAAACTAACCAGTTACACCCCGTGGCATTTTGGTCCCGCAAGTTCTTGGCTCCCGAAATCAACTACACCATCACAGATAAAGAACTTTTGGCTATTAAGTCCGCCTTCAAGGCCTGGCGGCATTACCTTCTGGGAGCCAAACACACAGTCACAGTAATCACAGATCACCGCAATTTACAGTATCTAAAGACCGCCAAAGCTCAATCCTCGAGACAACTCCGCTGGGCACTATTTTTCGCTGAGTTTGACTTTGTGATCACTTATGGACCAGGCAACAAGAACGGCAAAGCTGATGCCCTTTCATGAACACATGGTCAATCCTGAACCCGTACCTATAATTCCCGAACAAAGAATTCTAGGTCTGGTCGTCGCGCAATCCATTGAAGATGTTGAAGCAAAAGTCAAACAACTCGTAACTCCGGCAGATTTACAGAACTGGCCACTTAAAGGAGAAAGCTTCACAGTGAATAAGAACCTACTGTACTTCCAAGGACGACTATATCTACCTTATGCAGAGTTACAAAAACAGGTAATCTCTTGTTATCATGATTCCTTAATGGAAGGGCATCCCGGTATTGCCAAAACCTCCGAGAAAATCAAAAGACACTTCTGGTGGCCGTCTTGGAGGAAGGACATTAGAGACTTCGTAATTTCCTGTGGTGTGTGCGCCCAAAATAAGAGTCTGAAGGAAAGACCAGCAGGCCTCTTACACCCATTAGACATTCCACCATGTCCCTGGCATACCCTCTCCATGGATTTTATCACTGACTTACCTCCGTGCTCCGGATATAACACAATTTTAGTAGTTGTGGATCTATTCTCCAAGATGGCTCACTTCATCCCACTGAAAGGTCTTCCATCAGCTTCAGTTCTGGCCCGAGAATTCCTCGAAAACATCGTTCGGTTGCACGGCTTCCCCTCAGTGTTGGTCTCTGATAGATTTATCTCCCACTTTTGGCGAAATTGCTGTCGACTAGCTCAAACTGACGTAAGGCTTTCAACCAGCCACCACCCCCAGACCGACGGACAGACCGAGAGGACTAACCAAACTCTGGAACAGTATTTACGCTGCATGCTGCAGCAGTCAGAAGGCACTTGGAAGGACATCCTTTGGATCGCCGAGTACGCTTATAAAAATTCAATCCATTCTGGAACCGGAAAGACCCCTTTTTTCCTCTTATATGGAATCCATCCTCGAACCTCCAACCTTGATTCACCCCAGGATCTCGGAACGCCCGCCGTAGACCATCTACATTCTGCTATCACTCAAGCCTTTAAGGAAGCCACTACTCATCTTCAACGGGCTAAGGAGCAATACAAAAAAGGAGCAGACCAACATCGAAAAGAGGCCCCCCAATATCTAGTGGGAGACCAAGTCTGATTGTCCACTAAACATTTACCATTAAAAGGACCACGCACCTTCAACCCGAAATACCTGGGACCCTATCCTATCACAGCCATAATAAATCCAGTGGCAGTTAAATTGGGCCTACCTTCCCACATGAAGATATATCCAGTTTTCCATGTATCCCTCCTAAAACCTATGCAACCTGAGACCCGACTGACCAGATCTCCAGAACCTATTCAAGTTAATGGAGAACTTGAATACGAAGTTAAAAATATCCTGGACTCCAAGATTTCCAACTCGAAGCTATACTATCTGATAGACTGGAAAGGTTACGGTCCCCAGGAAAGGTCTTGGGAACCTTCAGAACATGTCCACGCACCTCGGCTGATCAAAAGGTTTCATCGAACTTTCCCCAACAAACCAAAACCCCCGGAGAAGACAAGCTTGGGAGGGGCCTTGAGGGGGGGTGCTGTCATGATCACTACTTCCATGAATGCAGGACCTGCCCAACATCCTTGGAAGCAGGCTCATAACCTTCATTCCGGGCACCAGCCAGCCCCTTTTGGGACCTTTTGGACCTTGTCCTGGCGCCGGTGGCGCCAGGCTCATAAAGATCATCGGTCCTGGCACTGGAAGCGTCTGGCTCATAAGATGTGTAAAAGTGCTTGGGTGGACCTACCTACAACACACCATGCTGCATACTCACCAACAAGATGACGTCCACATCCTCTTCTGACAGGGACTACTTTCTTACCTGGGTGGGGCAGGCTCCACTCCTTGGATCAGGAACACTGGGACTCTTCTGGAAACTGGAACTCTTTCCTTACTTAGGCGAGGCAGTGGAAGAAGACGCCTAAGCACTCCTGCACACTATTTAAACCACGCCCGATTGATGCAACGTGCTTCGCATTATTCTGCATCAGCAGCAGGACGCTCACCGAGTCAGCTCCAGTCTTCCAGTGAAAACTCCAGCTCCAGCACCTGTGGGAACAAACTCTTACCTTCCTGGGATCCGGTCTTCAGCCGCACCTGCCAGCACAAAAAAACAACAGGTTAGCAAAAGCCAACTTAAAACCAAAAGCCAGCATTTTTACTAACCTGATCCATCGCATCTTCCAATCCTCACGCCGCATTCCTTGGCAGTCCATCGATCCCTGTAAAGGCAAAGAACATTGATCAGTCATTTTGCATATTTTGATCTGCTTACCTGTGCGACGCACGCTCCGGATTCCAACAAGTGCTGCATACCCGCACCTGCAAATAAAGAAAGACAGTAAGGAGCGCTTTTAAAACCATCAGCCGCCATTCCACTTACGTGCCTTCATGCGTGCCATCTTCCTACTTGCGCGCTTGCACGAACTTTGGCGTCCATGAACCAACGCCTACCGCATCCAAAACCTGCAAGAGAAAAAGAAACATTAAAGAGTGCATTTAAAACCATCAGCAGCCATTCAACTTACGTGCCTTCACGCGCGCCATCCACCTACTTACGCGCTTGCACGTACTTTGGCGTCCATTAAACAACGCCTACCGCATCCAAAGCCTGTAAGAGAAAAGGACTTCATTAAAGGTGTTCAGATACATATAAGGAACCGATCGTGCAGTTAACGACGGCCTCGCGCTCAAAGTTGTCCTCTGCAAGTAAGAGGTTTACAATATCACCAGTGGAGTAACTGGTACCCTCGCCCCTGCACCAGTCGCAGGATGGAGAGCCCAGCATTCACCTACTTAGGGTGAGCACACCTATCCTTTGGGCCTCAAGGAAAGAGAGTGAGGAAGAGAAGTCTGTCCAACCACCGTTCATTAACCCCTTGTTCTTCTGCCTGCAGACACCTCACTCTTCAAGTCAGGCATACCGTGAGAAGAGATCCAGCCCAGGGAACCAGCCGAGTCCTGCGCTTTACAATTGAAGACACGGTAACAACCCAGTCAAGATCTGCGCCTCCGTGGGAATCAGGTGAGCGTTACAGAAACTAAAGAGAAGCAGTCACCTTGAAAACAACGCTGTGGGAAACTCTCCATTCAGAGACGAGAAAATACAAAAAGTGGCTCAGAAACACTAGATTCGCCCTATACCAGACCGATGCAGAAGACATGCTTAAGGCACTATCCAACAAAAAAATCCAGTGAATTCTGGTCACTCATCAACAAACCAAATACACACCCTAACAGCCAAATGATCAACTCAGTCTCAGAAGCAAAATGGACAAAGCACTCCTCAACTCTTTGAATCCCCCACAAAGAACACCAACCCAACCAACTGACCAGCAGATGTAAATTGGGAGGATCTCTCAGATAAAGAAGAGATTAAAAAAAGTTATCCTAAGGCTGAAGTTGTCGAGAGCACCGGGACCTGATGGACTCACATCTCCGACTTAAAACAACATCCAGACGATTGCTCAACTCTAATCAGCACGATCTTCAAGGACTGCAAAGAAAGAAAAATAATCCCAGATTCCTGGACCCAGGGTATTAGAGAAGAGCCTTGCAACTACCGGCCCACAGCCCTTCGACATCAGTAAGGTGTTTGCAACAATCCTTCTGAGCCACTTCCACAAATGGGTTCACACATCACTGAGTGCTGATCCACAGCAAACGGGGTTCCAGAAGAACGCCAGCACAGGAGCCAACATAATGCTTCTGAACATAATCAAAGAAAAAGTCCTGTCAGGATCATCGCGTGTTTTTCTAGCATTTGTCGACCTATCTCAAGCCTTTGATAGAGTCGACAGGCAAAATGTATGGACATAATTAAAGGCGTGGAACTGTCCTGAAACAATCCTGGAGCCTATATTCGCCCTTCACTCCAATACCAATGTCACTGTTTGCTTAAACCATCAAGACTTACTTTCAGACCAAATACCCTCTGACCGCGGAGTGAAGCAAGGTTGCCCCCTGGCACCTGCTCTTTTTATATCTTTCCTCAGCGAATTCAAAGAGAGCCAACTCAAGATCAGATCCTTTGCACCCAAAGTAGGAAACGTGAGGGTCCCAAGACTTCTATACACGGATGACTGGATATTATTGGACCATACCCAGATCGGTCTCCAGCACCAACTTGACAACCTCGCGCAATACACTGAAGACAACAACATCGAGAACAAAACAAAAATCTTGATCTTTCAAAAACCGGGGGAACAAAAAGTAAGAACCTACAGTGGTACCTACACCAGACCAAAATAGAAATTGTCCCAACTAGGGGTGTACCGAACTTCGGCTTCGAGTAAGTATTCGGCCGAATTCCAGCTGAAAAAAGCTATTCAGCTCCGGCCGAATAGTTTCTTGCTATTCACCTCTTGCCGAATACTTGACATTCTCATTTAAATACAATGCAACATGACCTCAGAAAGGCAAATATAGTCTTCAGTTTGCAAAACTGAATAGAAGTAGACCAGACAAACTGCTATCAAACAGCTGAAAAATATCTTATATTGTAATCTGCTATTTAGGGCATGTTTTGTTACAGATTCTTAGACATAAAAGGTGCTCATCTTTTATACTTAGCCTGCAACAATACAGTAAAATTGTTTCTTTTGGCGAACGTTTTTATGCAATGTGCACTTTTTTCAGTTGGAAAAGACAAACTGAAAGAAAAGTGAATAGATACTTTCAGTTCCTGTCATGTCACTTCCCACTGCGTACATCATATTCCCCCCTATTCTTTTTTTAAGGACTTGAGTGCTGAGTTTAACATTATCTGATATTTTATCAGGAATGATAAGTTGCATAGGTTTGTGTATTGACGAGGAGGAGTGGCAAAGATAAGTGAAAAGTGAGCAGCATTTGTTTGGGTGGGGTGAATAGTTGTGAGATGGAGTTCACGCATTTCAGATTTCCTCTTGACTCGTGTCCTGCATGAGCCGACATGAACCATTTTATACATTTCTATGCGAGCTGCAAAGAAGTTTCGAAACTCGACTGCATCGACTTTGCAACTGGATATAGAATGCAATGCATCCGATTCACAAATGCAGTCCTTTTGCATTTGTGGAGCCTCCTACTTTAACTGGCACTGAATATGCAACAATCTTTGTACATTTGGTCCCTTCATTTTGGTTAAATCTGCTTTATTTCTGGCTTTTATGTTTTAAATAAAGATGCTACATTAATTACAATGAAGAGGAATAAAAGTACAGAATGCATTTAAAAAGGTGCTTTTTTTTTAATAAGTGTGTTTTTTGAAGTTTGGAACATGATTTATTAAATAAAGCAACTATTCGGCTTCATATTCGGATTCGGCCGAATAGTTGACAAACTATTCGGTATTCGGCTGAATACTAAATATGCTATTCGGTACAGCCCTAGTCTCAACATTCAAGTACCTGGGAGTCCAAATTGACAGCATCAAGAAAGCACTGAGCATGCAGCAAACACTCTGGATCAAGGCCAAGAACCCAACTACCAGCAGTTGATAGAAAATACGGCAAATTCTCCTTAGTACCTGCCATCTAGTTTTACAAGGCAAAAGTGATCCAGTCACTGACCTACGGGATGGACGCAATGAGGGCAATCCCGCCCTTGCTGTGGCTAAAGCTGCAAGGTTTCATCTCGAGAACAGTACTAGGGCTTCCCAATTCTACATCTCCCGCTGCAATAAGACGAGAACTTTGTCTACTCTCACTAAACGCAGTCGTCGGCCAAAGCAGCATGCAACTGTTCAGAAAAATCCAACATCCAGAGAGCCTCCAAATCTACCGAATGATCGCAGAGGAAATCGCCAAAGGAACCAACCAGTTCTTAAACGACTGGGTTAAGATACAACAACACAAGCTATGGGAGATCGCCTGCTCAGAAGAAGAACTACTGCAAAACCCATTAAGAATCAAATCAAGAATGGAATGTTTAGATTAGATAAACACAAACGAGGAAGCAATTGCTAACAAACTTCTAAGCCATCTCCCACCGACCTTCAATAAACCGAAGGAAACCATGACATACTGTGCCAAATACCCGAGCAAACCCTTAATGAAAACCTTACTGAAAGCACGTCTTAACCTACTACCTACTCAGGAAATATAAGCAATCAGGACAGCTAGTAAAGAGAAAGCGTGTAGACTCTGCAAAAACCCTCAAAATACAGAATCGATCAGACACCTTCCGATGACATGCCCTGCACTAAACCAAGAAAGGAAAGCTTTTCTCAGGCCTCTGCTCCTAAACTCTTTTGTCCACGACGAAGAAACATGGTGGAACCGTCTCATCACAGGAGCCCAAACGAGATTGTCAATAGCAACGGCAAACCTCCTGAACGTTGCCATGGAGAAGACCAAACTATCTTCTGATCTCCCTACAACTTCAATCTAAAAACCTATTCGAACAAGAGACTCTTTACTCATTTTTAGTGTTTTTCTTTTTCTTCTTTTTCTTCTTTTTAGTTCTGAACAGAAAAAGCTGGTATACTTCATGATCTTCTCTTCTCCCTTTACGGCTGCAATTATTCTTCTAAAAATCTAAATGATTATACACAAGTAATACAAAAAAGAAATGCTAAGCATAACTGATACCACTTAACCCACGCCAAAATGATCCCCTTCATGAACACATACCACAATAGCACAGATGCAAAGCTGCTTTGGGAAGGTTTCAGGTGGGGTTTCATAGTTCCTTACAAGGGCGCAATGGGGGGCAGGGAAGCAGACAACCTAAAGTCAGCACTAAAAATGCCTTAGGTAGTGAAAGAACAAATTGCTAAAGAGATTGGCTTGGGTAGGGTGGCCGGTCCTTTCCCCACCCCTCCTTTGAAGAACTTTTGGGTCTCTCCCCTGGGTTTGGTTCCAAAAGAAGCGTGGTAGTTTTGCCTCATTCAACACCTATCCTACCCTGAGGGACTATCAGTGAATGATGGCATAGCAGAAGAAGCCTGCAGGGTGAATTACACTACCTTTGACGATGCGGTTGAGATAGTGAAGGCCATGGGGAGAGGCGCACTGATGGGGAAAGCTGACATTGAGTCAGCCTTGCGGTTACTGCCCATCAACGAGGGCAGATATCATTTGCTGGGTTTCAAGGTCTTGGGCTCTTACTATAATGACAAATAACTACCAATGTGTTGCTCAATTTCTTGTGCATACTTCGAAAAGTTTAGCCCATTTCTGGACTATGCGCTAAAACAGACAACAGGGGTTGGCGAGGTGATGCACTACTTGGATGACTTCCTGTTTGTCGGTAGGAAAGGTACAGACGAGTGCGCATCTCTGATGGGGAAGTTCAAGTCATTGATGCAGGAGATGGGGCTGGTGCCACTGGCCAAGGGGAAGACGGCAGGTCCACTCATGAGATTGACTTTCCAGGGAACAGAGATCGATTCAGTAGAAGGGAAGTCAAGGCTGCCAAATGACAAGGTGAAGAAACTTACGGAAGCCAAGGAGTTGAGGGACAAAAGTAAGGCAACATTGAGGGAGCTCCAATCCCTGGTAGGAAATTTGAATTTCACCGGCAAGGTAATTCAGGCAGTAAGGGTTTTCTCCAGGAGCATTGAGTTGAAGACTGTGGGGCTTCAAAATGCATCCCTGCATTTGCGGCTGGGGGCTGAGGTGAAAGGATCTCAAGATGTGGGATGGCTTTCTGGATAATTTCAACCTTTGGCGGGACCAACGGGCCAGTAGGGAAAAATTTAGACTTTTCACAGACGCTTAAGGTGACCACGGTTTTGGGGCAATTTTGGGGAATGGGTGGTGTGGTCCGGCCTGGCCTGGGGCGTGGCAAGAAGGGGGCATACGAAAGACATTACTTTGAGACACTAGCTAATAAAAGGGTGATTCTTTGGTCAGACAACCTTGCGGTGGTGCAAATCATAAATCAGGGGTTGTCCAGCAACTTGAGGGTTTTGAGGTTGCTAGGGGAGTGGACGACAAGCCTGCTCAAGTTGAACTCTGAAGTAAGAGCACGACACATACCAGGGGTGAAGAATTTGGCAGCTGACTCTCTCTCGTTTACAGTGGGAAAGGTTTCAGGGAGCAGACCAAAGACAAGCGAGAGGATGACCCCATTCCAGGGCCAGTGGTGGGGCATGATTGGGAGGATTTGAGCTCATTAAAATCGACACAGCACTGGTGCCAGGCACAGGAAGGAGTTACAAAGGGTGTTGGGAGCGTTATCTGACCTTCAAGGAGCAATTTATGACTGAGCATCAACGGGGAGCGGCAGTGCGCGCCTTTGTTGGAGGGGGCTGGCAGACCGGGAAAACCAGATCCTGGGTATCTTATCACTTGGTGGCTATTGCGCACAACCACAAACTAGGGGGATTGCCTGACCCTACCAAAGAGCATTACATCACAATGGCTACGAGAGGTTGGGGGAAGCACACTGAGAAGATGCCAGACCCCAGGCGTCCCATAGATATTATGAAACTGCACAGTTTAATAGGAATCATGCCTAAAACCTGCCGGGGCGATGGAGAGTGTCTTATTCACAGCAGCATTCACACTGGCCTTCTTTGGGGCTTTCAGAGTCACCGAGCTGGTCCCACAGAACAGGGAGGGCAGGGTTTTTGTGGCTAGAGGATGTGGAGTCGGCAGGGGATTGGGTGCACATTCATCTAAGGAGGTCCAAGACTGATCAAAAAAAGGCAGGGGTAGAGTGATCACGCTCTATTGCATCAAGGAAAGCACCGTTTGCCCAGTAGCCGGGCTAGCTGCTTACCTACGAGTAAGGCAGCCCGTTGGGGTGAGGTCACCCTTATTCTTGCACAGAGATGGACGGCCCTGAGCACGTACCAGTTCAAGACGAATGGGCATGGCATTGAAAGACACAGGAGTGACAGAAGGGGTCTTTGGAACCCACTCATTTAGGATTGGGGCGGCCACATGAACAGCATGAGCCCCGAGGTAATTATGAGAATAGGGGGATGGAAGTTCGGCTGTTTCAAGAGGTACATAAGGCCGGACAAGATGGAATGTTTAACATGCCACGTTCTCATCTCCTCCCAAATAACAGCAGCTCGAAGGAGGAGGCAGTCCGTTTGGGTGGTGGGTCATTCTTTTGTGACAAGGGCCAAGGCCAGATGGACGATAGACAGAGAAAGGATGACTGCTGGCGAGAATCGGATCTGGTGGCATGGGGTGCCCGGGATGAAATGAGCACAGCTACAAGGGCACATGGAAAAAAAATTGTTGATTAGCCATCACAGGCCCGACATGTTGATCATTCATCTAGGGGGAAATGACCGGACAAGCCTGGGCACAGGGGTATTAATGAGGGAAATAATGAGCACTCTGCAGGAATTTGCTTCCCAGTTGGGAGACACAGATCGTCTGGTCTGAGATCATACCAAAGCTGAAAGTCATTCTGCGGTGGAAAAATCTAGAACAATGTAAAATGGCGCAATGGCCAAATTTTGCAGGGGCAGAGGCTTCACCCAGGTCAGGCACAGCTTGATCAACCTGAAATCTCCGGAGTGCATTTTTCTCTGGCGGGCATGGGTCTGTTCTTTTGGAACCTGTGTACCAATCTGCTGGAGTTATGAGCAAGGATGAAGGGAGCCACAGCGGGCGTGGACCCTCTTGTGGCATGGCAGTGTTTTGGCGACCAGTGACACTGTAGAGACTACTAACGAGCCAGGGGAAAGTGGGAATGGTTTTTGTTCTTCTTGAGATCAGCACTCCCTTGAGGCCTAGCTGCAAGGGCGCTGGAGGTATCAACGAGGGCTCGGCTTCCCCTAACAAAACGGCACTCCCCCAGCCGAGGATCACCTGCAAGGGCAGGCAGGGCATAGACAGGAATGGTTGGGGGCGCTTTGGCCTAGAGTGGTCTTGGCTGTGAAAGGCGGAAGCAAGGTTTGGACATGGAGCAGTCGGCTGTTCGCTGCACCTGGAGAGCTATTTCACAAGTTTGGTTTTCAGTGACGAGAAGCTTGTAGAAATGTAGCATTGTTTTAAAAAAAATAAACCTGCAGCCTTTTATGCCAACAAAATTTATGCCAACAAAAGAAAAATGGCTCTGTTTGCACCTTTTTCCATAAGAGGGAGGTAAGGGTGGAGAATGCAATGATGCTGGTATAATTATGGACAAATGCCCAGGTTATGGAGGCGAGACAGGGTGAAGCCATGGAGGAGGCACCCAGATAACCGGTCAACCGTCCTCCTCCCTCCCCCCTGCTTAAGGGGGAGGAGTTGGGTAAAAGCCTGGGAAGCCAGGAACCAAGCCCGGGAAAGGCTCCAAAGGGCAGGAAGCCCGCCAAAGGGAAGTAAAAACCTGTGAGTGGGCAACAAAAGAAGGGAGCAGGCCACAGGGAATATAAGCAGCACAGAAGACTGGCAGCAGCATATTTGCAGCCAGCGGCGCCAGATCTCCGAGCAAGTGAGCAGTTTTTCCTCCCACCCGTCCTATATTAGGTATGCTGTAGTAAGGAAAGTACAAGGCTGTGCCATTTCAGCCGCAGAGCGGCGAGGCAGTGTTTTGGCGACCAGTGACACTGTGGACACTGCCAAAGAGCCGTGGGAAAGCAGAAGGGTTTTTGCTCTTCTTGCGACCAGCGCTCCCTTTAGGCCTAGCGGCAAGGGCGCTGGAGGTATAAATGAGGGCTCAGCTTACCCCGGTAAAATGGCACTCCCCAGCCCAGGATCACCTGCAAGGGTTAGGCAGGGCGTAGACCGGAATGGTTGGGGGAGCTCTGGCCTAGAGTGGTCTTGGTTGGGAAAGGAGGAAGCAAGGTTTGGACATGGAGCAGTCAGCTGGTTACCGCACCTGGAGAGCTATTTCACAATTTGGTTTTCAGTGATGAAAAGCCTGTAGAAATTGTAAAAATAAATCTGCAGCCTTTTATGCCAACAAAGGAAAAAAATGTCTCCTTTTGCACCTTTTTCTAGAAGAGGGAGGTAGGGTGGCGAATGGAGTATGCAATGATGTTGGTATAATTATGGACAAATGCCCAGGTTATGGTTTTTGCAGTGCTCCCATCTGCATGTGTTGGAGTGGTTAAGGGCTTGTGGTGGCAACACAGCACTTAAGGCGGTGTGAGGCACAGGGTTTTTTTGCTGGAGAGCTGACATGGGGGGAGTGGGTCGGCTAGTGCGGATTGTCCCCTTTGCAGTTGCAGTGTCCCTCAAAGTCACTCTGTTGCACAGGGAGTGAGGGAAAGACGCCCACTGTTCAAACACAGTACAGTCCACCACATGTATAGTGATAAATCTAGTACTTGCGAGGCCCCAAAGTGCACTTACTGTTACTTGTTTTCAGGCAAGCAGTATGTGTGGAGACTCAAATGGTAATCCTGATTTATAAACCTCTACGAAAAAAGAAAAAAAAATAGTGAAAGTTCTTTTAGCTGAATGAAAATAAAAGAGGAAACACTTTGAAAGAAATGGAGATTAGCCCTAGCTTTAAAGGTTGAACCTTGTTCTGATAATGTTTCACTTTTTATTTTATATCCCTAGAGCTGGTGATGGTACTGTGTAACAGACGAAATAGAAACAGTTTACACAAAAAACCAACTTGAAATATACTGCTCATTTTATTCCAGTACTAAAATGTATTAGAGATGGCTGAAACGTCACTTATGGGAAGGGACACATGTGCAGGACTCCCAGTCTAGCTGGTACGACCTCATCACGCATGCGCAGATTTCAGCCCAGTTGTAGCAACGGGCCACAGTTGCCTGCCCGTCGCTCACAGCGTACCGTGTCCATCCATTCTGGATGCCCAGGAAGTAAGCCGCCACCCTCTGCTCCCTTCCAACCTTCCTATGATGGATTTACATTTCGGATTTACTGCTCCTCACATTGTTACTTCCACAGCAACCACCGGACAGATACTTGAATGTATCTTTACCACTGAGCTACAGAGCCATCTCCAGACTCCACTTTCAGTATCGTTAATCGTGAAGTTCCAGGTACTTCCCTTATGTTTTACATAATAGGGAGCGGTCTCTAACCTTTACTGCTCGCCTTTTTATCGCTCTCCCCTCGTCCTGCTTAAACATGTGGTTCGCGCCCCCAGCATCATGTATACATAAAGTCGCTGTGTGTATTCCAACAGAGATTTCTTTAACACACGGCAAGCTTCACCACCCCACATGGGCACCCTCAACCACTACAAAGGAGCTTCTCCAGAGTGGCTCATTTTTGAAGCCATGAGCGAATACCAGTACCAAACATATGTACTTTGCCCCCGCCCCCTCCAAATACTGTGTGCGGTGAGTGCCGCTTTTTTTTGGAAGGCATGTCTTCGCCACCCCCACCTACTGGTATGCCCATCACTTTAGAGTAAAATCCCAGGACCCCCCTTGTTAGATATTAGTCCTGGTTGCGAGAGCCTTACCCAGATTCTTTAGCTCACTATCTTTCACAGAGGAGACATTTCCAAAACATATCAGTCTTTGTCCTGCCCCAGGGCAGTCCAGCACCGTAATGGTAGGCAATTCTCCTCTGAACAAGAGTACCAACAGCAACCCCAGACACGTGTTTTGGTCTGGTTGGAACTCATCAGTAGGGTGGACCTGTGCCTCTCTAAGAAAAGTGAGCAAGGGGTCCACGTGTGGATTCCCCTAGTAACTTAGGGTGAGACCCCAAAGCTACTTAAAGACAGATATGCTTGGGATATTTCTTCTCTGTGAAAGATAGTGAGCTAAAGACTCTGGGTAAGTCTCTCATAACCAGGACTTATGTCTGGCAGAGGGACTCCCAGGACCCCCGTTGTTAATTTGCTTCACTTTAGAGCCCACACTCTGGGATCCCCCCTTTTTTATCCTAAGTAAGTATATCCATGTGTTCTTCCGTTAGAGAGACGATCCGAGGCCCAGAAGAAGGCGCCCCCAAATGTAGCCGAAAAGTCCATGGACCCAGCAACTACCTGTTTGCAGAGTCCTCAGTACATCTAGGCATTTCCTCCCTGGTGTAGACCCAGGATTGGTCACATTTTTGTATTCAGCCTGACCTATGTTAGGTCTTTACCAAGGACACGTACACATACACAATGGTGATGTCGCACTACTGTACTATGCTAATTTTTGCCTTTAATTGTATCAAAATGTCTTATGAACTATGCATTGTATTCATAACAATGCTTTTAAATACCGCTGTTAAACACATTTACGGTATTCAAACGTTGTACTGTTCACTAATACATTAGTTTTGTGGTGCATGTATAATTAACTTCAAGTAAAATATATGTTAAGCTGCTAAGAATGAAATAATTAGCATAATACTTCACTTTGTAACTAAAAACAGGAATACAAACCAATGATGCAACCAATTTCAGGATGTCCTGTAAACACATTTTGTAGCTAAATTCATTTACTTATGACTCCTTGAACCTAGAATCATGTTTGTGATGTGTTTCAAAGGGCAGATTAATTCAAGCCACTACTTCTGACTAATATCACATTCCCCAACTCTGGTATTTTTAAAAATCTTTTGAGTGGTAAGACTCTCAGTTCCGTATATTTCTATTTTGAGCCCTCAGTCCTTCCACATTGGGCTTTCCCTCCAGTTACCTTCACTTATGGGAAGGTAAATATGTTGGCAGCCAGATGGATGCTTAACTTCCTTTAGGTATTGTTGCACTCACCTAGTCTCTGCTGAGGCGTGCGTTGGGGCACGGTTGCAGCCCTCCGGGGGCGTGAAGTCACTCGGGTCCGACTTCGCCCTCTGCGCTTATGTGGTGACTGGTGGTAATAGGTGATGCTGCTCGGGACTGCTCCTGCGTGGAGAATAGGGGACGTGGGTATGGCAGTTTGTGCACCTGATCCCCCTCCAGACCCTTTCTCCTAAACTGTGGTACCCGTGGGATGCGCTGTCCCTGGAAAGCTTACCTGTTAATTAGTTTTGGCGAGCACTCCATCCTGCTGCTTCTGGCAGGGGCGCTTGTAAGATCTGGACCGAGTTCCTTCACTGGTCCCTTGCACGTGTTAGTCCAGTCCTGCTGCGACTAAGCCACTGTACTTCAGGTAAGTGTTCCTGTTTGCCTTGGTCGTTCCTCGTCTGTTTTTGTTGCATTGTAAAGTTCGTTGTCTTGTATTGCTGTCGGTTCCACTTTTGATGTTTGCTCTTTTGCTTTCTTCCCTTGCAAGTGATGTTGCCGGCCCAGCAGAAGCAAAGGAGCTCGAGGCGGCAGCTGGAGGGAATGAGGAACGAAGCTGCAGCGATACAGTAGCTGGTAAATTGTTAACTAGGGGGCGCGTGGGGTACAAATGCAGCGCGGCCCTAGGGCGGATGTTCTTTCTTCTTCACAGGGTCAGAGTGCGCGGATGCGGAGTTGCAGCGTCGGGATCAAGATCACTGGATGTCAGGAGATGAGTCTGCAGATGAAGCACCGGTTTCCTGGAGGTGAGTATGCAGGCAAACACCTGGTTTCAAAGGTAAGTAAACTGGTTCAAGCGGCGGTGAGCGTCCCGTTGCACGCGAGTGCACAGTTCCTGCTCACCTCTCTATATGAGCCTGGCGCCAAGGGGGGGCGTGGTCTGCACGCATGCTGTGAGGACAGGCTCCCGTGGAGCTCCGTCCGTGATCCTTGCAAACACAAATAATATCGCTTTCACAGGGCTGTGAAACAAGAACAAACCAAACGATATTGGAGGGGAACCGCATCCCACCACTCAACACGATTCTGGAGGCGAACCGGAGTGAATTTACTGGTAAACGAGTACTTTAATCTGGTGCCCCTGGAACCTACAAGATGGCGGCGCCCGCTGCGGAATGTATCTGAAGGCGCGGCCGGCCCGGGTTACCCTCCACAGCGCCGCAACACAGGACGCGCTGCCTCGCCGAAGCTGACAGGGCGGACCGTTTGAGCCTCAGCTCCACCCCAGCTTCAGAGACTTTGCGGTGGAGTCGCCGGGGCTGCAACTAGAGCCCGACAGCGTGAAAAACAGCCCAAGGAAAGCACGACATCGAGGAGCGAACTAGGCGGGTCGCCTGCCCCTCGGGCCGCATCTCAGCCCATGCTAACGCGTATGGCCGCAGTACCTGGGGACCAGGACACCGAGGCCAACTACGCTGTCGTCGGAGGAGGAGCTCAGGAGAGCTAAGCAACAGGAGGCACTGCAGGACGTCGAGGGACCGGGATCGCCAGCCAGCACGGACTGCGAGGAGAAGGCGCCTGCGACGGCCGTGTAGGCAGAGGGAGAAATAGCGGGGATCACCGGAACGGAGGAAGCGCATTCGCGCCCCGGCGGGCTGCGGGGGCGGCAAGTGAGAAGAAGTGGGCCCCCCCCATCCAAGTAAGTCAGACACCCCGTAAGACAGCCAGCACACTAGGGGTAACCACTCGACCCACCAACCCCGAACAGACCGCGGAAGATACGTGCTCGCACGGAGCAGGAAGACCAGAGCCGGGGCAGTGGTTCCAGCTGCAAGAGCTGGGCTACTGAAAGGGCAGAACGCAATAACCCCCGGTTTGGCCACACCCAGCAACGAGGAACAATCATTTTTTAACATCTTTCCTCCCCGCTGCACCGCGGGGCTCTTGTACCTGAATCCACATTTCAAAGGGCCCGAGAGTCATCGAAGTAAGACACTCCCTGCGACTCAGCAGCAAGCAGACGCACCACTCGCTGGGTTGGTGTGGCAACATCTGGTTAACTGACGCTTGGCCTTCCAGACACACACTTTCAGCTCTAAGCCCATAGTGGGGCAAGATCTACAAGGTAGGAGGGATGCAAGATGCAGTGACCAGCTAAACCCGGGCGAAGTGGCCACCTAGGCGGCACCCCAACCACTTGATCAGGTCACCAGGTTAGCAAGTTAGGACTGGTCGCACCAACTGAAGTCGCGGCAGAGCTGGGGCAGGGCTCCTGAGGCCAGGGAACCGTTGGGGGCTACACCTAGCCAGTTCTAGCGGTCAGTACAGCTAAGGTAATACCCCAACTAATCATCCTGAAAACATAGGAAACTGTGTTGGGCTATTACGGTCACACCTAAGCCACCTGTCACTGTTCTGTTGGATGACCCTGTCTAAAGGGGTCATAGCTCCCGCTAAAAGAACTGAAACTCGAAATAGGGTCAGCAGTATAGACCTTCACACCGCACGGACCCGACCCTGCAGATCCAGAAGCAGGGGATGTCTCCCCCTAAAAGTAAACTGAAATTGGTCACAATGGATTCCTTCACGACAGTTAGACCCCAGAGACGGTCACAGCAGGACCGGGAAGCCTCGGAAGAACCGTCCCAACAAGGGGAGGACCTTAGACATGCGCAAGTCCTACAAGCAATAGCGGCCCTCCGCACATCACTCGAAGGGCGGATGGAAGAGATGAAATTGGACATTCAACTTATGCGCCAGGACGCCCGCAACCTGACTGAAGGGTCACTGTGGCCGAAACTACCCTGCAGGATAATGTAGAGAGTACCCGAGATCTCAAGACAAAGGTCCAAGAGCTGACACAACAAGTGGCAAGGCTGGAGGCGCGCTGAAGGGCGAGCCCGCCGAAATAACATTCGCTTACTAGGGGTCCCTGAAGATTTGGAAGGCCCAGATCCGACAGACTTTATAGAAACATTGTTGCTACAGGAAATGGGACCCGGGAACCTCTCCCAGGGGTTCTCTGTTGAAAGAGCCCACAGATCCCTCCAGAAGCGTCCCCCGCCTGGATCCCACCCTCGCCCAATCATAGCCAAAATTCTAAATTTTCGAGACCGGGAAATCATACTGCGATACTCCAGGGACGGAGGAGAGATCAAGAGAAAAGATTCAACATTAGTCATATATCCTGATTATATCCCCGCAGTGCAAAGGGCGAGAAACTCCTTCATCCCAATAAAGGCTTGACTAAGGAAACTCAACTTAAAATACATGCTGCTGTACCCATCACGCCTTAAAATCCTCTATAAAGGAAAAGCGATATTCCTGGAGACCCCAGCCGCAGCAAACATGTGGCTAGAACACAACAATCTGGCTGACGACAAGGAAGATCCACCAAGATCAGATCAGGGCTGACCCCACTCTCGCCAAAATAGGTGGTTTTTCCCCACATGAAAACAGGCAGCAGACAAATATACCACAATAAAGTCTTATTGCAAAGTAAGCTAAACCGGACGAGAGCTCGGAGGAACACACGAGCGAAGAAAAGTCGACCCCCCCCCCCCATCAGAAACTGTGTAGGCGGTTTGCTTACACGCAACCTGATCCGGAAGGCCAGGAGTGGCCTGGAAGGCTTAGGATCCCCTGAGCGCTGCAAGTTAAAAGCACCTGCTAGGGGGCAGTTCGAGTTGTTTTGTTTGTTTTCCCCATTCAATACAATGGGAGTTACCCAAGTTAATAAATCTCCAACAAGTGAAGCAGAAGATGCTGGGGGAGGGAGACGGGGGAGTGGAGGTGCAAGGTCTGGGCGAACATGCTGAGGACGCTGCTGTTGTCCGGTCTGAAGCAGTGGAAATCCCATTAATCCGATATGGCAGCGAACGCTAAAATAAAGATAATGACTTGGAATGTGAGGGACCTGGGAACTTACTTACGTCGGAACAGAATCAAGTCCTATTTGAACCGAAAGGGAGTGCAAATAGCACTGCTACAAGAGACCCATTGCACGGCGGACTCCCTGGCTAAACTGGGTGAACACTGGGGAGGACAAGGGGTTGGCACCTCCTACTCCATATATGCTAGAGGGGTATACACTTGGGTTCACCCCCAACTCCCATTCCATTTAATTAGGTCCGAAATAGACCCGGAGGGCAGGTTTACAATTATATGGGGCCGATTGGAACAGGAGGAGGTATGTATAGTGAACTCCTACCTCCCCAACACTAACATTCCAGCATACTTAAATTCCATGTATGCCAGAATTACACCATAGAGACATGGCATCTTTCTCTGGGGGGGGAGACTTTAATTGTGTCCGTGACCCGACCCTTGATAGGTCCTTGCCTCACCCGAAGGGTCCCTCAGCAGCAACGTTGGCCCTGTCCCTATTAATTGACAGACTGAACCTCGCTGACACTTGGAGAGAGCAGCACCCCGACGCCCGGGGTTACTCGTATTTCTCCTCCCCGCATGGTCTTCATACGAGACTAGACTATGTTTTCATAGGTAAAGAACACCTGGCACAAATAGAAGGAGCACAGCACCTAGGGAGAACCATCTCTGACCACTCGCCACTACTAGTAGAATGGAACCATGCTGGCCCTAGACCCCCTATTCCTATGTGGAGAATGCCGATAAATGCCCTGGGAGATCTAGTGTTTAGGGAGGAGCTACTCGAGTTCATAGACAGCTACATTGAGAGGAACACAGGAAGTGTTGACCACCTGAGCATGTTGTGGGACGCCCTAAAAGTAGTAACGAGGGGGGAAATCATAACGAAAGCTGGGGGCATTAGGAGACAGCTTTGGGGAGAATTAGACCAGTGGGAACAAGAGATTGAGCAACTTGAGGCCACCCCAGTGAATACTTACCAGAGGGAGGACAACCTCCAAAAAATTAGAGTTAAATGTACCTTAGCATGGGATAGGCTAAATAAATTGGATTATGCCACCAAGACTAATAGAATACACACAGAAGCCGACAGACCAAGTAGAATGTTGGCCTGGCTCTGCAGGAAAGAACACCCCAAGCACACAATCATTGCGATACAAGATGATGCAGGGAAGATAGTGCAAACACAGCAAGATATAAACGTGACTTTCAAGAGCTTCTATGAGAACCTCTACTCTCACAAGAACCAGGTCCCCCGAGAACAAATCATGGACACCCTTGAGGAGGTAGGACTCCCCAAACTGATGCCCGAACAGTCTGAGGCCCTGGACGCAGATGTTACAGCTGAGGATATAACGGAGGCAATTAAGTCACTGGCCACCGGTAAGACCCCAGGGAATGATGGGCTACCCACTGAGTTCTATAAAACATACGCGACCTCCTTAACACCCCCTATTACACGCAGTCTTTCAAGAAGCACATGAGAGAGGGATATTGCCTGACAGTATGAAGGAGACCCTATTGATCCCGATCATTAAGCCTGATAAACCCGCAGACAAATGCGACTCTTACCACCCAATAGCTATACTAAACTATGATGTAAAAATATTTAACAACGGTATTAGCAAGTAGATTGGCCAGAATCATGGGGGACGTAGTACACAGGGATCAGTGTGGCTTCATACCGGGCAGGAACACGACCATGAATTTACGCAGAGTGCAACAGATTATTGTTCAGACTGAGACCAGCAAGGAGACATATGCACTGTTGTCTCTTGATGCCATTAAGGCGTTTGATTCTATATTTTGGGAATGGCTCGTGGCGGTTTTAGAGGGATTCGGCTTTGGTCCGGGGTTCACTAGGTGGATTAGGATACTTTATACCAAACCTAGGGCCAGAGTAAAAACAGGGAAATACATATCTGAGGCCTGGGACATATGTAGAGGCACCAGACAGGGATGCCCACTTTCCCCCATGCTCTATGTACTGGGACTGGAACCTATTGCTATCTATTTCCGAAAACAATTCTTTGATGCTGGGATACGACTGGGAGGCATAGACCACATTATCTCTCTTTACTCGGACGACGTGCTACTATATGCCAGGGACCCATACAACAATGTACCCACGATGTTGGACGTCTTAGACAACTTTGCGAAGGTTTCGGGCATACAATTCAGCAGGGTGAAGTCCTGCCTATTCCCTCTGGCAGCCCTCAAGGCAAAGACGTAACAGAACTTCCTTTAGTGGGAATATGGTGGGAGCTAACCTCGTTCAAATATTTAGGGATACACATAATGCATACCCCCACACTAATGCATGAACACAACACGAAGGCCGCAATCCCCGTCCTGAGAAAATCCATGAACTTCTGGGCAAAACTTCCCCTATCCATGATGGGCAGAGCCTCAATAATTAAAATGATTGTCCTCCCCAGATTTTTGTACGGGTTTCAAAATGTACATTATTACATCAATGCGCCTTTTTTCCGCCTATTAGAAAGGATACTCCGGGATTTTCTATGGGGGAAGGGAAGACGTAAAATAGCACTTACCACCTTGGTGCTACCGTACAGCCAGGGGGGAATCCAACTCCCAAATTTTGAAAAATACTATTTGGCAGCACAGCTCAGCTTTGTCACCAAGTGGTTGGCAGATGACGCCACATCTGAGACGCCATTACTGCAATCCTTGATCTCTCTGTTGCACTTGAAAGAACTTATTTGGTCCCCCAGTCACCTGATGCGAGAAGGCCCCTTCATGGCCGTTCTAGGTAGAAAAATTTGGCGCAGAACAGAAACACTTGCCCATGCAAAACACCAGTACTCCCCAGACATACCATTGATCTCAGATCTTTGCCAATCTGTTGTAGATCTACAACATCTCAGACACTGGGAAAAGAAAGGGATATACTCATGGGGTGACCAATATGCTCCTGGCTCTTTTAAGGAATTTGAAATGCTCCAGGAGGAAGACGGAATCCACACAGGCCAGTTCCTATGGTATCAGAGGATAAGAACTACTGCACGTACCAAGTGGACAACGTGGCCGGAAGAACCAGAACCAAACCCCCGGATTACATTATTGTATAGCTTGGGAGAAGGATGGAGACCGGTGTCCCAGATCTATGGCTACCTGAGCGACACCCCTAGCCCCCGAAGTGCTGATCTGAAAAGAAGTTGGGAATAGGACTTGGGCCGGGAAGTAACGGATGGGGAGTGGGAGAGGGCTCTGGCGCATCCCAAGTCAGTCTCCAGAAACCATAGATTTAGGCAAATTCAACTGAACCTGCTACACCGGACATACCTAACCCCATCCAGGCTGGCAAAATTTAATAAATCACCACACTCCAACTGCACATGGTGTGGAATGGATAATGCGGACCTTATCCACATGTTCTAGTTGTGCACTAAAACGCAGTCCCTGTGGGCCACCATACAGCAAACAAGCGAGAAACTAGGGTCGACTGGATACAAATGGACCCCAGAGGAATGCCTACTAGGCACGTACCACAGGCCGGCCAAACTCAAGCACCTGGTCAGGCTAATGGACATTATGTGCATACTGGCAAAAAGGACAATCGCAATGTCTTGGAAGAAATCAGCCGGGCCTCATCAGAAAACATGGTACAGTGAACTGGAACGTTGGGTGCGAGCAGAAACAAAGGCCTGGGAAGACAGTGTTGCCAGATCTACGGACGCCTCAAGCATGTCCCTAACGGCCTGGAAAGAACTCACAAGCTCTCCGTTTTACCCCCTCAGACGACAAGCCCCACATGAATGGAAACAAACCCGCTGAAAAAACGGATTTAAGAACCAAATCAGAAGTCCCCAGGACCGAAACTTACTGTGTCCTTGCGGGCCCGGCCCCCCCCCCCCTTTTTCTACCAGCTAACCTAACCCCCCCCTGGATCACCAATCTGCTCTGGCATACGAAGCAGAATATTTGGAGACAGTTAAAGTTGTATTGTTAACCTGTTAATGTGTTATTTGGAAATGTTTATTGTCCTCTATTCAATGACATAATCTGAGTCATGTAACTGTAAAACATAACAAATGCCAATAAACAAATTTTAAAATAAAATGAGCCTGGCGCCAAAGGCGCCAGGACCAAGTCCAGCCAGGGCCCCTGTGTTTATGGGTCCCAAAGGGCGAGTGTGGTGCGAGTGTAGCCACAGCGAAAGCTGCTGGCGTAGCTAGGGTGCTTGTAGGGTTGGATTGTTGTGGGTGGGATGATGGTGGATCAGGAAAGCCACAACGAAAGCTGCTGGCTTACCTGAAGATTCTAGACCTCGGGTAGTGTTGATTGAGCGGAGGGTGGTGTGTCTCAGGTGAAACCGCTGTGAGAGCTGCCGGCCCCAGAGTTCTGATTGAGAAGTGGAGGGGGATTATTAGCAGAGTGTTCACGGGGTGCAGTGGCTTAGGAGAGTATTGGAAAACGCCAGGTTTTAAGGGCCTTCCTGAATTTCGATGTGAATGTGTAGGGGGATGGAATTCCAGATTGGTGCTTGGGCGGATAAGGATGAGCCACCAAGTCTAATGGAGCTATGCGGTGGGATCACTAGGTGAAATGCATTGTGCGATCTGAGGTTCCCGGATGGTTTGTAAGTGACAATTTTGTCTCATAGGAATTCAGGGCCAGTGTTGTGGATTGCGAAATGGGTGATACACATGGCTTTGAAGGTGGTGCGTCGAGCAATAGGGCGCCAGTGGAGGACTCTCAGGGTAGGGCCGATTGTGTTCTCTGGCGGGAAGGTTGATGAGCAGGCGTGGTGCCGTATTTTGGATTCTTTGGAGTTTCCGTAGTTGGGATGCGGGGGCTCCTAGGTAGAGGCAATTCGTATAGTCAAGGCGGGAGAGGATGATGGAGTTGATAGCCGAGAAACAGTGAGGAAAGATGAGGTAGGGGAAAATCCACCTGAGGATAAACAAATGAAAGAAACCGGTTTTGGATACGTTGGTGGTGGGTTTGGTGAGGAATAGATCCGAGTCGAGTTTGCATCCAAGGTTTTTAACCACGTTTGAGGGTGCTGGTGCTTGTCCTAGTGATACAGGCTAAGCGATAGGTTAGGGGATGAGGGATGTTTTCACGCAGAAAAGGATTTCGGTTTTCCCAGGGTTGAGGATGAGGTGGTTGGTCGTCATCCAGTGATCAATACCAGAGAGGCACGATGACAGGTCTGGGCTGCCGGATCCTTCGGAATGTATGATTTTGAGGATGATCTGAGTATCATCTGTGTAGTTGTAGCATGTAAGGTTGTACGAGCGGATGATTGCGGGAAAGGGTGATATGTATAAATTGAAGACTAGCGGTGACGTGGATGCTCCTTGGGGAACACCTTTGCAGATTGTACGCAATATGGATGTGAATTGGTCGAGGTGCATGATTTGCGACCGGTTGGAGATGAAAGAAGAGATCCACGGCAGGGCTGTGTTTTTTATTCCTAGCGTTTGTAGTCTAATAGATTGATGTGATTGATGGTATCGAAATCTGAGGACAGGTCGAGAAGGATGAGAACCGCACCGCCGTCTGCGTCGGCTGTTATTTTTAGGTCATCCCAGATGGAGACTAGGGAGGCTTCTGTTCCCCTTAGTGGTCTGAAACCTGATTGGGCTGGGTCTAGGAGGTTATTGGATTCAGCAAATTGGCCAAGCTGTTTGTAAGCCGCGTGGTCAATCAGTTTGGGGATGAAACGTGTATTGGAGATAGGTCGGTAGATTTGGGGAAGAAGTGGGTCAAGCGTCGGTTTCTTGAGAATAGGTTTGGTATAGGATGTTTTAGGGATTTCAGGAAGGTTCCTGAGGTGAGCGAGTGGTTAAGGATTGTGCGAGCGACGTTGCTTGCATATGTGGCGCTTAGTATTTTCTTGAGCAATGTGGGTGGGTCTGGGTCTTCCGCAGAGCCTGACGGGCGGCTGGCCGCCAACAGTGAGGAATTCTTGGTGTGTTATGGGAGAGAAAGAGTCGGAAAAGAAATTGGAGATTGTGGTGCGGTTTGTGTAGGGCAATGAGGGTGGACGGGTGGTGATGGTAGGATTTTTAATTTGGCGATGATGGCGTTGTGTCTTTCATTGGCAGTATTGTAGAAATGGAGCGAGAGGGTGTCGCATAAGGCTTGTGAGCTTGGGATGGTCAGGCGAGAACATGGTGATTTGAATTCTACAATGATGTTATGTAGTTCCTTACTCGGATTGCAGGCATTTTGGATTCGGTTACTATAATATGATTTCTTGCTTTTTTTAAATTTCTGATCTGTAGGTTCTGGTTGTCTTTGCTATGGCATTTTTGTTTTGGGCTGAAGGGTCGGCTCTCCAGGCCCATTCTGATTGAAGTTGCAAAGGGATGAAACACGTACACCAATTTAGAGAAGCGTTTAAAGCCAATATGGGGGTTGATTGAAAGTTGATGTTGCCAAAATGCATACAAGTCACGCAAATGTTAAGTATTCAAAAGTAGAAAGAGCACCAGAGGGGAAAAAGGCTACAACGTCTCGGACAGATTTGCACCATGCCATTGCTATAAAACACCAGCAGTTTAATGGCTCTCTTCATCTCAGTTTTTCAAGATCTACTTTTTTCTTTTCAGAAATGGGGCCCTCCTACACGAGTGCCTAAGATCCAAGGAATGGTAATGGACAGATAAACACAGACAGTGACAGTAATTAAAACACACTTCCACTCAAGGTTTCTTGATTAAACAATTATTAATTTAACAGTCAGTTCAATAAGCCTTCTTCAGAAGGGAGCAAGACATGTAACAATTATAATACACTTCAAAACACACTTTCTCTAAATCAGACGATATCCATTGGGGATGGCACACAGACACTTCGTACACCCCCAGGTGACAAATAGATAGGACACTGTGGACATTGATTTATCACTGGTACATTTAGAGCAATACTGAGTTTGGGGTGCAAAGGATTCGATGAAGGAATACAACAAACGTTAACAAATGATTCAGAAACTGTAAGTACTTTTTAAACCTTCCAATCCAAAGTAAATTAAATTAACCCTTTTCTGGGGAAAAGGCATAATCACCAAGTCAGAGGTAGAAGAGTCTCAGGGAGCCAGCACAGCCAATGTTAGTTGAACAAATATCTTCTTTGCAGGTAAGTAAACAGTCTTGCACAATGTTTTTAGAAAGGTTTATAGAAATAAGATTCACTTGAAGGGCCACAAGCTGGGAGGCTTGTGAGTGGCAAAGCTGCAAGCAACTTTGCGATGGCAACCAAGACAAGTCTCAAGTGAGAACAAGTAAGGCTACACAACAAGAGTCCTCTTAGGTTTACAGTACCTTTGGTTAGAAGAAATGGTTCTAGTTGGCTTCTGTTCCTGTGTGGCTCTGCAGATCCTGTTGTTCCTGGGCCTCAGTCGTGGGAACAAGACTTCTGGGGACTCATGCAACACAACGGGAAGGTCGGCGGCAGCAAAGGTCAAACTGTCACGCGCCTTGCTCGTTTGCCGTGCTGGCGCTTGTGGCAACGAAGGCGAGTGGTCCGACATTGATTCTTTCCAACCTGTTTACGGATTACCGGTCTAGTCTTTCTCCTCTCTGCCTGGTTCCTGTCTCTTAACCCCACCTCTGCCTCCTTTGCCGGCGCGTTGCAACCCTCTGCTTTGCTTCAGGTGCTGACGCTGCCGGCTGCTGTTATTTTCTTTGCCTGCCTGTTTTTGCTTTCGCTTCGGGCTTCACCCGCTATCTCCCGTTGTCGGGTCTCGCCCCGCTCTCCCTCTTTCACGGGCTTCGGCCGCTCCGTCTCTTTCCGGGTCTCTCCTTTCACAGGCTTTGCCCGCTCTCTCTTTCTCCGGGTCCCTTCCAGCTCTCTCCCTTCACGGGCTCGCCTGCCATCTCTTTCTCCGGGTCCCTTCCGGCTCTCTCCCTTCACAGGTCTCGTCCCGCTCTCTCTCCCCACAGGTTTCTTTCCGCTTTTACTTCCTCTACGGATCGCTTCCTGCTACTTTCTTTCCCTGATATTCTTTCTGTTTGCCTCTTCGTGCCCAGTGCTACTCCTTTCTTACAAAGTTCTTATACTGAAAAGACCAGAAAACTTGCCAAAGTTTCTTCGTGGGATACCTACCGGATAATCCACTATCCAGTGATCCTTTAATTTACCAACCACGGATCCACATCAGCCTGGACTTTCACCAAGAGAGGTTTTTTTTTTTAGCTTACGCTTTTTCCTCTCTCTCCAGTCCTTCCGGAAGGAGGTCACTTGAATCCCTGTTCCACTAGGGAGACAGAGTGGCTTCCATACAGGACAGACTATTCCTCTTCACAAAAAAAAAAAAGACACAGAAGAAGAAGGGACGCAGGAAGAAGTCATCTGAAGAATCAGGTGAGGAGGATCGGGGTTTGGAAAGGGTTGGTGTGACTAAACTTGACAAACTTCAATTCAGCGTCACTTCGCAATTTCAGCTCCTTGCGTCTATAGCAAATAGCAACACTGTGGTTCTTACCACTTCAGACTTTCCTCGCATCCTGGGTCCAGCACTCTTGAGGTGGCTCAGGCTTGGTCAGTCCTGCTTCAGGGCAGTCCAGAGGATCTTACTGGCGCTCGAGTCTGACTTGAAAGTGATGCACTCGATCTGGTGTTCCTCTCCATGGCACTTCGGTTCCAGCAGCAGAAGGACAGCCAGCTCCGAGAGGATGTCCAGACAAATTCACTTTGGGGTTGATTGGTCCCACCAACACAAGGGGAGAAGTCATCCTTGCAGTGCTTCTCTAGTCGAGGCAAATTCAGAGCTTCAGCACAGCAGCAGGTCTTCACCGGGCAAACCAATGGTGCACGAGTTGCAGCAGGCATCTCTGCCAAGTTCTTCTTCGGAGTCCTTCGTCCATTGGTCGACTCGGCCTTCCGAGCCAAAATGCCTATGCAGGTTTCTCCCATTCATTCCAGCCTAGCTGTCAATCACAGAGGAGGGTGGCTGTCCCCCAAGGACAGCTAGCTGGCCAATCACCTTTGGGTGCATTCCTGTAACCAAGGGGACTAAGTACAGGGTGTTTCGGGCACCTCCATCACTTCCTGCCCCTGCCAGACATACTGGTGCCAGAGGCGGGCTTCACTCGTGAATCCCGCCAAAGGCAAAACGAACAATGGGACCAAACCTGGTTTGGCACGCAGAGTAAATCTTAAGAACCACCTTTCCAACAAGAAATGGCAAAAAAAGAAGACCGGGCCATTTTGACAAAATGGGCACCCATGGCTGCCTTACTGCAGCTGCAAACACAGCCTGCGGTAAAAACACACAACGATAGTAAAAAGTAAACCACTGCCACCAGCCATTAATTGTAGAAAGGGTAACATAAAAATGTTATATGAGAAACTAGACAAAAGGGGATACGAAGTAACCCCTCCAGTACCCTATTGTAAGATAGTGTGTGCTTGGTCTAGAAAGTTACAACATGTAAATAAAGTCAATTTCACTTCACTGCTCGTGGAAACAGTAGTTTCACCAAGAGAAGGTATTTAAGCCTTTGGGAAATCTAAGAGACTTCCCTGTGCCACTGCAGTGAAGGTGCTGTGCATCACAATGTAAAGATGATGCCTATGGAGTTTGTCAGATTCCAATGTCAAAAGAAACAGAGTCCAAACCACAGAAAAATTCATGAGAGTCGGGAAAAGGTCTCACTCGCTTCAGGTGAGAAATTAAATGTCCTAAAGTCCAGCAAAAGAGCTGGAGTTCTCCAAGGAAGAGCGGAATTAGCACATTTCGGAGAATTCTCCCTAAAACCCACCTCACCTCCATTTCTGAAAAAGAGTGACCTTGTGTGCAGAATGTTCATTCGGAATCTGAGAAATAGATCCCTATACCCAACACTTGGTAATCCCTTCAGATGAACAAGTTGCTTATTTTACCTGGTAACGTTCTTTCGATGGGACATTCCACATCTTTGACAGTAATTACCACAGCTGTGCTGCTTCGGAAAACTTTCGGCATAGGCGTCCTGCATCGATGACGTCGATACGCTCCCTCGAGGACCTCCGTCGACGTCACTGGATGTTATATCTGTGACGCGCGACGCCTGTAGCCTCAGTTGTAGTTTTTTCCCAGAACGTGTGGCACCAATCACCTGCCAGTATGACTGCAGAAAACCTTGCGGAAATGTAAGCTGCAATCACATAAGAAATTCTGTAGTGGTGCAGGCTGGGAGGGTACGATGTGGAATACGTATGAGGAACATCCCATCGAAAGAACGTTACCAGGTAAAATAAGTAACATGTTTTTCGAGGGGATTGTGTCCTCCGACGTATTCCACATCTTTGACAGACTCCCAAAGCAGTACCAATGTATGGAAGGGAGAAAATAATTTACAATTCCATCAATTTAGAATGCCCAATCAAATTGCTGAATAAAGGCCTGCCTTACCAAAGGCCAAATCTTCTCATGGATAGAGGCCAGGGAATAATGTCTCACAAAGGTATTACAGGAGCCCACATGGCTGCTTTGCAAATACTGGGAATCAGAACGCTCCTCTGTAGACCCGTGGAGGCAGCCACACCCCTAGTAGAGTGAGCCCGTAAGCCTACTGGAGGGTCCTTACTCACCAACCGGTAACACTCAGATTGTCAAAATGATCCATCTGGACAAGGTCTGTTTGGAAACAGCCTGACCTAAACGCCTTCCAGCGTAACCAACAAAGAGCTGATCATCCACTCTGACCCGGAACATCCGTGAGAGATACAAACTCAAAGCTCTCCTAGGATCCAAACTATGGAGCCTCTCCTCTTCCTTACCAGGATGCGGAGGAGGATAAAAGGCCGGAAGAATTACCTTCTGGCTCAAATGAAATTCCGACACAACCTTCGGAAGAAAAGAAGGATGAACCCTAAGGACAACCTTGTCCTTATGGAACACCGTAAAAGGTGGCTTGGCGGAGAGTGCTTGCAACTCACTCACTGCGTGCGGAAGTAACCGCAACTAAAAATACAGTCTTTAAGGACAACAGTCTCAGCGGGTAAGAATGTAAGGGCTCAAACTGAGCTCCCATTAGGAACTTTAAAACCAAATTCAAATCCCATACCGGCACCTGGAAAGGTGACGGTGGAAACACATTAGTTAGCCCTTTTAGAAACTGAGAAATCCAAAAGGGATCTTAAAATAAGAACATTCCTCAGACGAGCGCTTAAATACAGACAGCGCCATCAGGTACCCTTTGATGGTACCTACTTGCAGGCCCTTGTGGGCTAAAGAAAGCAAAAAAGAAAACCGAAGGAATGGAACATTGAAAAGGATCCACATTCTGTACCCTGCACCAGTCGCAGAACTTTCTCTAACTGCAACGGTACAGGTATTTTGTTGCGGGCCTTCTGGCTGAAAGCAACACCTCCATCACGTCGTCAGGGAGGTCCCAATCCTTATATCTCAGCTTTTCAGATACCAAGCATGAAGGCTGAGAGACTTGACCTATGGATGGAGAACTCGACCCCCCCTCCCGTTACAGGAGATCGTCTCGGTAGGGAAGACGACATGGAGGGCAGATGGACATGTCTAGAAGGTCCGGGTACCACGCTCTCCTGGCCCATGCCGGAGCAATGAGGATCATCCGGGAACCGAACCTCTAACAGTTGCAGAATGACCCAGACTGAGGGAACGCGTACAGCAGTGCGAATGACCACTCCACTACAAACGCGTCCCCTAGGGCTCCTCTAGGAGGAAATTCCCGCGAGCATAATCTCTCGTACTTCCGGTTGACACTCGTGGCGAAGAGATCCACTTGTGGGGTTCCCCAAAGGGTGAAGATCTCCAACAGAACTTCCTGAGTCAGCTCCCACTTGTGAGAGACCGTGCTCTGTCTGCTCAGAGCATCCACCGCCGCGTTTTTGTCTCCGGCCAGATGAACTGCAGAGTTTGAAATTTCCTTCTGGATGGCCCAGAACCAGAGCTGCATCGCCTCCCTGCACAGTGGGAGTGATCTACCCCCCCTTTTTGTTGAGGTAGTGCATGGCCACTGTATTGTCCGTCATAATCAGGACATTCGTCCCCCGCACAGACGGCAGAAAAGCCTTCAGGGCTAGCCTAACAGCCTGCAGCTCTAACAGATTGATGTGGAGTCTGGACTCCGGAGACCAACGACCGCTGGCTGTCAGCTCGTTGGCATGAGCTCCCCAACCCGTGAGGGATGCGTCCGTCATGATAGTCACCTCCGGCCATGGTTGCCAAAACGGAGTCCCTTTGAACAGATTTCCTTCGACGGGATCCGACATCCTGCTGGAGAACTGTGACCACTACATCTTGAGCGCCCACTGCAGAGACCTCATCCGCAGCCTGGCCTCTGGCACCCGTAAAATGCAGGATGCCATGAGGCAGAGCAATCTCAAGAATTCGAACACCGCGAGACTCTGGGCACGTTGAAACTTGTCCACCATCTGCAGAATGTGATGAGCCCTCACCTGGGGAGGCGAACACTGCCCCAGGGATGTGTCTAGCACTGCTCCGATTTATTGGAGCTGCTGGGTAGGTGTCAAGTGGGACTTCTTTAAGTTGAGGGAGAAGCCCAGCTTGTGAAGGGAGTGGCAGGTGACAGACGTACAGATGTTCCAGGACTTGCTCGGGAGAGCGTGCCCTGATCAACCAATCGTCCAGGTAGGGGTAGAAGTGAATCCCCCCTTTCCTGAGATGAGCTGCCACCACCACCATCAGCTTGGTGAAGACCCTTGGGCGGAGGTCAATCTGAACGGCAGGACCCAAAACTGAAAATGCGACTTGCCAACAGAGAACCTCAGGTACTTCCTGTGCTTGGGATGAATCGGCACATGAAAGTAAGCATCCTTGAGGTTAAGAAACACCAACCAATCCTGACGTTGAAGGGCCTGGAGGACTTGAGAAAGAGTAACCATTTTGAACTTGTCCTCAATCCTTTTTTCGGGATAAAAAAAATATGGGGAATACAAGCCATTGCTCCTCTCCGCTACAGGCACCAGTTCTATGGCGCCTTTCTCCAGCAGGGATAGGATTTCCTGCGCAAGGAGCGGATCCAGACGCTTCAAAGAGAGCTTCCCCGGTGGATTGTCACCAGGCCTCTGCCGGAAAGGAAGACGGTAGCCATGGGCTATGATCTCCAGAACCCACACATCTGAAGTAATGGCACGCCATTCTACAAGATGCTGCGCCAGCCTTCCCCCAACCGGCGAACCATGGGCCATGGCCTCATGACTGAGCGGAATTGGCTGCAGCAGTGCCTGAGGGCAAAGAGACAACCACCCAAGCGGCTTTGGCACCTCGAGTACCTTGTTTTCCACCTCTGGTACTCCTACGGTGGCCCCTTTGACTGGCAGCTCCTCTCAATCTACCAGAGGAAGAATAGTATAGAAAGGAACCTCCCCTCCATTGCTGTCCCCTAGGATGAAAAGGCGGAGGTTGACGTACTGCAGCACTCAAGGACTTCGCTGGAGCTTTGGAGGTCTGCCACCTCTCAAGGCTCTCGTCAGCCTTGCTGCCAAAAAGATGTACACCATCAAAGGGCATGTTGAGAAGCCGGGACTAAACATTGGGAACAAACACCGAATTCCGCAACCACACAAACCTGCGCATCATGGTGCTCGCCGCCATGGACCGGCTGACACAGTCTGCAGGTCCAGACCCGACTGAACGGATTCACACATGGCATCCTTGCCATCCTGAACGAGGGCTAGAAAACCATCCCATTCTTCCCCTTCGGGAATATGTTCAGCCGCCAAAGATACACAATTCCACAGAGTGTGAGTGAATCTTGCCAAGGCACAAACGGAGTTGGCTGCCTTTAAATCCATACCCCCAGATGAAAATACTTTCTTCGCCCAACCATCAAAGCGCTTGTCGTCCCTATCAGGAGGGATGGTAGGGGACGCAGCCTGCTTCACTGGGGCCATAGCCGCCTGCACCATCAAACTCTCCGGAGTGGGGTGCGTAGACAAGTAGCAGGGGTCACCACTGGCTGGACGGTATTTTTTCGGAAGCGACTTATTCACTGCCAGAGACTCTCCGGAGCAATCCAAGCCGCCACCACCCTTCTTTGTAAGGCCACATGCAATGGCAACACCGGGTCAGTGGGTGTACCTTGGTCCAGTATATCTGTCAGGTCATCCTTCAGAAAATCCACAGGTGGAGCAGACCTTCCCAAGTACTCAGTCACCTTCGACATGAGACGCCTGTACGAGGACTCGGCATGTGTACTAGGCTCAGGCCTACCAAACTTAACCTCCGGAGAGGTGGCGTCACGTAAAGACTGACATAGGTCTTCCATTTGGCTGTGACGAGACAACAGGTCATCAGGAACCTCAGGACGCACAACCCCCTCCTCATCCGACCCTTCCGCGACCTCCAAAATATAGTTCAAAGGCTGGAATAAATCAAGCCTGGGGGGGATGACCAGAGAAGGGCTCAAAGACAGGCCTCACTGACTTACAGAGGGCCTTCCTCTGAGTTTCCACAGCCCTCCGTGGCACCTCTGGTAAATCTTCCTCTAAAGGCGTTGAAGGCGCCGATGGAATTGGCGTCGACAACGGCTTCGAGGCCGGAGCCCCGAGCGTGTCCTTAGATGGCCTCAGCGCCAACGACTTCCTCGGAGCCGGAACCACGAGAGAGTCCCTCGACGGACATGGTGCGGACGGCGTCGATGCCTTCTTAGAAGGCCTCACAGGCTCAGACGGTCTCGACGGCGCGGACGGAACGGTGCCCTGCAATTCGAAAATCCCCATCATCTCCTTGCAGAATGCGTCCCATTCCACCAGCGATGAATGCTTGGCGGTACAAGCTACCCGCCGTCTGGCGGAGTCCCCTGACGAGGACAGTGAAGGCGACCGGTGACAGTGCTTTCGAGAATGCCTAGAAGAGGCAGAGGAATGGCGGGACTCACTCCTAGACCGAGACCCCCTGGACTTGTGCCGACGCAGAGAGTCGCCCCTCGAGTCGTCAGTCGAAAGTCCAGCAGATACCCTAATTCCGTTAACTTCTTCCGCTCCCGCAAGGAATACGAAGTCAGAGACTGGCAGTCATCGCAGTGGTTGGTGGCGTGGCTTTCACCGAGGCACCAGAGGCAGACATTGTGCGGGTCCGTAATGGACATTTTGGAACCGCAGTTCCGACACTTCTTAAATCCTGACTTCGGGGTAGAAGAAGACAGAGACATGATCTCAACTTTCACAAACGAAGTAGAAGAATCGAGCGTGCCGAGATTCCGAAGCTAACACATTCACGTAAAAAACAGAACTGAGGCTACGGGCGTCGTGCGTCCTAGATATAACATCCGGTGACTTTGACCGTCGACGCAGGTCCTCGAGGGAGCGTATCGACATCATCGACGTAGGACGCCTAAAATGTTTTCCGAAGCAGCACAGCTGTGGTAATTACTGTCAAAGATGTAGAATACGTCAGAGGACACAATCCCCTCGAAATAGTGTCATCATATTGGGTAGTGCAAATATGTTCTTTGAGAGCGTTTGGATCTTCGAGCTAGCTCTTATTTTCTCAGTTTCAGTCCAGTCTTTAGCCCATAGAATATTTTTTACATATTGGGGATATTTACAGAGAATATCGACTGATACGCCCAGTCTTCAGAGTGTTTCATTGCCACGCACGAGCCACTTATTTAAGGACCAGTCATGCATTCATGGCCGTTTTACGTTTGATATCCTAAATTGTGGTGAGCAATTTGACATTCAATAAGGAGCAGGGCCTTCCACAACACCCTTACATATGACGACAACAAACCAATCTCATCTCTTATTATTGCTAAGGGCATGGCATTGGGGAGGCATAAAACCCTCCTCCAGAAACGCCCCTCAAGTACTTCCCAGGGGAGACAGAGGCAGGCATCTGCTGCATAAGTTATGGCTGGTATAACCTTCCGATTATAGAAGTTTAAGATCAGGAGGAGGGAATATTTGGCATATTTTCTCCCAATCGACATTCCCTGAGCTGAGAGAGGTTTCATCTTATCCTTTGGACAATTTGTCCATGGGGAGTCACAGATGCTGGCACTTATCACAACTCCTAGGTATTTTATGGAGGGGACAGGCTGAATCCGTTTGTCACTTAGCATCCAGCTAAGAGTGCTTCTTTTCCACCCCTTTAAGCGGTCCAAACACAGCATTTCCGATTTAGCTGCATTGACTTTCAAGCCATTTTGATTTACATATGCCTGCAGAATATTAAGCTTCCTTTGCAGACCAGTTGGCGCAAGATCCAATAGCACCAAATCATTGGCGTATAAAAGCCAACCCAAACTACACCCATTCAATTTTGGTGAAAAAGCAGAACAACGGTCACCACATTTTTAGGTCTGCGATAAATGCATTAAATATGACTGGAGCAAGGGGTCATCCCTGCTTTAAGCCCCTAAAAGTAGGGATCCTTCTAGTTACATGTCCCCTTGATCCAGTCTAATCTGCATCGAGGTTCCTGTATACAGGTCCTTGATTGCCACAAGCAAATCCTTTGGGCACCCACCGATGGCCAGTTTGTTCCATAGAGCCTCTCGATCTATGATGTCGAATGCCCGCTTCATGACAATGCACGCCAAATAAACTTTGCAATCTCTCCTTACAGTTATCTTCAGACGGCTGATTAAGAAAACATTTAAATTACAGCCAACTTCCTAAACGACCCCAGTTTGTCGGTAATCAAAACATTGCAATGTCTCCCTCCGCTCATTATCTCTGAAGCAGTCTTCAACATTGCATTAGTTAGGCCATCCGGGCAAAGGGTGCGGGATCCACTTGCCTTTCCCATCAGCAGTAGAATCTTCTCCCTATCCAGGAGGATTATCCACTGCTGCCTTTGTTCATCAGGTATAATTATTCCTGTTTATTCGTGCAAGGCAAGTAAGTTCCCGAAATAAGTCACCCAATTGTTTTATCTCAGTTTTCTTTTCATGATGGATTCTCTTCTAACCACTGCCGGGAGCTCCCAGAGTTGCCTAATGTCTTTGTGGAGGAGTTTTTTTTCTGTATTATAACCTCCTTGTCAGACATAAATAGGTTTAAAGTGGGGCCTAGTTCCCCTTATTTGACATTTTCTGTAAGAAACCAGGACACTTCTATTCTACCCCCTCCCGATCTTGAAGTTGTCATGCCAGGAGGGTTCTGGTCATTTGGGGTACTTCCTGTGGTCGAATTTGTAGTCTATTTCTTTCCCCTTCCCCCTCTAGACCTTGCATTCCTGATTTATCATGTCTTAATACCGGTCATGATGCCCGCTCCCGGGGAGCCGGTTCAAGCCCTACGTCCCCGAAAGCGGACATCCAGTCCCCAAGGAAGGACCCAGCAACCCCATATAGGGGCCCTTTGGACAGTGTCCCTGCGCCTATGGCGCCAGGCTCATTATGGAAGTGCTTGGGTGCACACTTACCTGATGCAGACCATGCTGCAGGATCCCAGCCTCCTTGAGGCCTGAAAGGAACTACTTTACCTGTGGGACTAATTTACCATCCGGGCGTGGTCGGGGAAGGATACATACCTGGAACTTCTTCCAAGGCTATTTAAACCCCACCCGAACAGCCACACGTGCTTCGCGTTGTTCTGCATCTAGCAGCTGGACGCTCACCGTGTCTGCTCCTGCATCCTGACTTCTGCCACGCCTGCCAGCATCCTGGATCACCTGCAAAGGAAGAGAAGAAGAGAACAGAAGAAGGAAAAGTCCTTACCTGCTAAATCCGCATCCCGGAGACATCTCGCCGACAATCCTGAAAAGGAAGACTTATTTAAAAGCTCATCACGTCGATCGCTGCAGCGCCGCATTCCACTCACCTTTTCAGGGCGCCTCCATGTTCAGCAGCGATCATCCGGATTCGCAGTCACGCCCCAGCGCCTAGGGAGAAAAAGACCAGAACAAAAGGTGAGAGGGAGAAGGGAATAAGGAAAGCTAAATCTCCATGTTAAGACTTACCAGTTGATTCATTCCCTCTTCATTTCGGGTCCGCGCCGCATCCTGGCATTTCCGGCCCCCGGACCCTAAGGGGAAAAAGAGACATCAGCGTTAATGAGCGAATAAAAAGACATTACCAAAAAACACTAATTAAAGACTTACCTGATTTCTACAAGGATTTCACCTCTCCTCTCGGGTCGGTGCCTGTTCCCCGGCATTCCGTACCCTGGCCCCTATGGGGAAAAAGACACTAGCATTAGTACATTAATGCATGGACACAAGGGGAACCGCTTATCAAAAAACTTACCTGGAAGCCAAGCAAGTTTGGTTCTCACCAATCCGAAAATCCAGTGAAGTAACTGGATACCAACGCGCCCCTGCATCAGAAGCAGGATGGAGAGCTCGTCCTTCCAGACCCTAAGGTGAGACGCTACGAGGAATCACAGAAGGGTTTCGAGGAGGGTGAGAGGGGACAGTGGGAGGCCGATTGCATTACCCCGCAGACAGTTAACCCCCTATTTTCACCTACAGAAGGATACTTCTGCGAGCCAGACAAGCCAGATTTGGGGGCCCGGTCCAGTCCGTCTTCTGAACCCTGCGCATCACCTTAGAAGAAGTCACAGCAGCGCGAACCAGGCCAGCGCCTCCGTGGGAGTCAGGTGAGTGTTACAATACCGTAGTAAACCAGGCCAATATCAATGGGTCATGATCACTGAATTTAGAGGGGGAGACTCACAAAGTAATAACCCTAGGGAGCATGTTACTAGAAACGAAAATAAATTATCCAGGGTAGAACTTGATTTACCGTTACATCATGTCTTAGCACCCGGGATATCTCCCTTCTCCCGACCATTCAACATATGGAATACCTCTAATCTCAGTTTCCTCCAACCAGCCTTCAGCTCTTCTAGTTTCCTGAAGCCGCACCCCGCCCCAGCCCTACCACTTCCCAACAGTCTTCTACGCCCATCCCCGAACTCAGGCAATCAATGTTTAAGTTGCCACAAATAATCACCATTGGTTCATATGATCAACCATCATACCATGCATTCTATTGATCCATAACATCATGGTGTTCACAAAAGTTGCCCAATTCCCGGGCATTCGGATTCCAACACAAATTAGAGAATCAAGCAGCTCTGGCAACTGTGCATTGATTCCCCCACTTTATCGTTAGGATCTGAAAGTCAGGGTTTGGGTTAATTACTTGGGTCACCTGCAAGTTTAATTCATTTTTCAATATTGTTAAGAGACCTGGAGGTTGGCCTACCATGCTCTCATTTTGCTGCTCTGTTTAAATGATCAGTAAAACGATCTAATAGAGGTGTCTCCCAGATTATATTTAAACTGGCAATTACAGGGTCCATACTAAGGAAAAGGTGGGCAATGCCCCTGGTGTTCCTTGAGCACACCTCTAGCCTACAAGGTTCCTCCTTTCTCTGTCTGTATTCTTTACCCCAAGGTAACAAAGACCTTGCCAGCCAACCCCATGACTATGCCACCTCCAAGGGTAATTTCTCGTAACCTTCTCGATGGAACAAGCTTTTTTTTCTCATTCTCAGTGGAGACCCCACTTCTGGTAACCTTTATCAGGTTTTGTTCATTCATCTGCGCCAGGTCTCATTTCGGGGGCCTTGCTCCAAAGATCGTTTGGGCTCCTTCAGGGACTTTTACTCTTCTGGGCCCTCACATGTTTAGTTGCAGCTACCCCCTTCAAGGGCAGGTTTCTTAGGAGCTTGTCGCTTTCCCTTGGATCAAATCCCAGAGAACGAAGCTCATCACTGGCATCTTTAAGCAAGGAGATCAAAACGGCAGATCCCATATGTAGGTATACTCTGTCACCCCCTGTCTCAAAGAGGTCAACAATCTTGAGGTCCTCTGAATCAATTACCCGCAATCCGAGTACGTAGTGAAAAAGACCCAAAATGTTAGAACGGTTTAGTATTAATCCATCACCGCCTCAAAATCCATTCCAGGATAACAGTATGGTCAACATAATTCAATATGTTAGGGCCAGCAGTTTCTGAGGGAGCTCTCCAATGTTGGCGACTAACCCTGCTGTCACCATCCTCAAACTCTTTTGCGGTCAACCCCATGGAACGGTTTTGTCTGGTTTTCGTGATAATTCTTTCCATCACGTTTAAAGCTTTTGCTGGTTCAATCCGCAGATCTGCCACATTTGCACGCCTGTTGGCCAAAGTAAGAAATCGTGAATTAATAATGGTTCCTACCACAGGGTTGGCACTCTGCGAAGTATTTACATTTGAGATGATAGTAATCGAAGTCTCGGCCGGTGACAGAAAGCTCTCATGTGTGGTAATTTGGAGTAGCAATTCCTCTGAGCCTTCCAAGTCAATCACGTCTCCTGATGTCTAACTTTTGTTTCAAATAACCACTGGAGCATTTTCATTTGCAGAGAATTTCGGCTTGTATGTCTTTTTACGCTGTTTACGAGGAGCTGAAAAAGACTAGAAGAGAACATTCTTTACGTTTCTTAACAAGCTATTAGAACCACAGGCCTTCCCCAGTTTTGATTTTGCCATATTTTTAGGTTGGTTGATTTTCTTCGCCTCCTCCATGACAGTTGTCTTAACTTTGTTTTTTGCACAAATTGAGTAGTTGTTCACCTTTAAAGAGGGTCTCCACTGTTCCTGCAGGCGCACGTCCTCAGTCACAGGGGATTGCTCAGGCAGGTCAAGAGAATCAGTTAGATTCACAGCTCGGTCTGATTGTGTATCTACAGACCGGTATACTAGAGCTGTGACCACTAGAGGCGCACAGTCATTAACCTCCAAAGCGCCTTGTGTAGTTACCCTATTTTCTAACAGTGGATCAGTCAAAGGGAACTTCAGATGAGTTTCAAGTAAGTTAGGATTGAAACTTGCCACAGTTGGGAAGGAATTTAGGGCGGGGGCAACTACTATCTGCGGATCAACCAGTTTGTTTCCATTATCAAGAACCTGGCAATTAGTCTGCAATATGATTTCCCGCACGCCTTCAAGAAACATTCTTTTGTCAGTCCTGGCCTCTTGTGTGAGGACAATGAGAGTTTTCAATATCACCCCCTGCATTTATTTTTCCCCCTCGCTCCCTTTTCTTCGAGTGCTTCTACATGCATTAATTTAGTATACATCAATGCTATTAGAGTCGTTTGAGCTTTATAGTTATGTAGGTTTGCGTCTAGTTTCAGGAAAGGACCCAAGGTTATGGTGACGGCTGAAAAGATACTAGTTTGAAGCTCAGTTGTCCATTTAACTTCGCTGCTAGGGTCCACATCAAGTTGAGTTTGGTGCTTCTGTTTCAGCTCATTTATTCATGGATGGATTTCTCTGGATTCCTTATAGTGGGAGGAATTCAAAGACGACTCATCACTGGAATCCTCGCTTATGGTGAGATCAAGCCTTGGCCAGGCTCCACTTCGCAATAATCCCACACCACCGAGGTGTTGAGACCCCCTTAGAATTATGCAAAATTGCCTAAGCAGTATTCAGGAGTGGAGTCGACATTGATGGGGACCCCGGGTGATTTTCCGATCCGTTTGCATGAACAACCAAGTCCAGTTCTTTCCCATGCTAATTTCAGCGCCAAACACTTTCCACGGCGGCGAACAGCTTCCATGCTCAGGCAAAGGGCCAAATCAGCAATATCCTTTGAGAGCCTTGCGGCCAGAATAGCTCTATTCAAGGTAATTTCAACTTTTTCCTTGAAATGATCTTCGGGGGGTGTGGCTGGTATAAACTCACACCCACCCCCACGAAAACCCTCCCCTTGTGCGCGTGTTAGCCAAATGACAATCCTGAACAAATTTACAGTACTCCTGCTGGACTGATAACCGTAACTCTTTTCTTGGGAGAAGTCGCTCCACCTCCTCTGGTCGATTGGGTGATGTTCCATTGCCCCAATAAACACAGAAGAGGTCTCTGCCACCTCTTGCCCGTAAGTTATGAGGGGCTGTGGCGGAACAATCTAAGAACACACTACTAGAAGGCTGGTATATTCCAATAAATCGGTGTTGCTTAAGTCACCCCATCAGTTATTGGCTCCACACATTTTTTTTACTGCACACATTTTTTTTGCTGCACTAAGTTCTGTGAGGCCCTTACGACCACCAGGTTCCGGTAATTCCCATTTATCGGAGGTGGAACCCTTAATCATATGGGGGGGGGTATGGGGTAGCGCGGGTGATGGATCCAGGCATCTAAAGTGCCATTTGAAGGTCCTTGTGTCCGCTATGGAACTGCTTATTTTCCTAAGTATTGAAGCTCCTCTGGCTTCATGGCGCTGTCCTGCTGCAAAAAAACAGACTTGTTGGATGCAGAGTTTTTGGGAGGGGCCATGTCTGTAATAGCCGGGGACTGTCCTACAGTGGCCCCACAACACTGCTATTCCTTTCACCATTCCATTCTCCTCTGCTATGATCTCACCCCCATCTTTTAACTCAGTCAATACGGCTGCCTCACCCCCTTCAGCCATGTCATAAGGAAAATTCAATTCAGTCGTTACCTGCCGATTTATACAGGGCAAGGGAAGTAACGGGGGTGGCAATGCATGTACCAGCGGTTATGTGGGTTCAAAGTACAAATAAGTCGATAGATGGACCAAGGGGGATCAGGGGGGTGTAGAATTTATCTTGTCTACCGGGAGGAGCAGGAACTCCAATGAATCCCTCTAAATTACCCCGCACTTTTCCACCGCAAGTAGGGGCTCCATGGTCGACCATCAGTTGGAGGCGCAGTTGGCTTCTAGTTCTTTGCACGCAGCCTGTCTCTGGTAAAGCTTCCATCCATTCTGACGAGACATCAAGGGGGCGGAGGCCAGGGCCACTCTGCCAACACTCTGCGATGCTCTGCGTCGGGAGAGGCAATTTAGAATGTTAGGACTCTGCCTTACAGTAGATAGGAAAGAGAGACTCTGCCCCCGGCTCCAATTCCCCAGTAGCTCGTAGTAACTCGCAAACACTCTGCTGCCTCGATAATTTTTAAACAGGTTATATTTAAAAGGCAGCATCATCTCAAATTGCTTACCTAGCTGATAAACCAGTCAATTCCGGGGGCTAGCACAATTCAAAATATCACAACCTCATGAGACTGCACAACAACAAATGCGAGAAAGAAGACCAGGAAACAGGCTTTTTCCTGTTAAGCGTCGATACTGTGGAACATCACCGGCTGGAGCGACCTTACGTTATCTAAACCTGTACATGCCTCCCTCTAATACTAGGACACTGGTAGAATAGCATAATATGTCAGAACTCTTGGAAACATTTTATTTACCTTCAAACACTCCTCAGTTGATTCCTAGCCATGTTCATGCAATATTAACACTATACTTACAGTTTGACTTATGCGCTAGGTGTATGCCAAAAATGTAATCTGAATCTAACAATTTTAAGATGCGTCCCGAGAGCGTGGTTTTTTTTGGTTGATGGGAAACAACGCAAAAAAAAAAAAAAAACCTTTTCACCTTTGTAAGCACACTTTCAACATGAGAATGCTGATCACATTTCATGAAACTTTGCATGTGTATTCATCTAATATCTTTCTTCCCATCCTTTTCTTCTATTTCCCCCTTTTTGTTTCGTCCTCTTTCCTTTATTCTCCACATACCCCCCTGTGCTATCCCCTTCTCCCCATCATATGTATACCTTTCCTCTCTCCTTCTCCCCTCCGCCCCCCCCATCTATTTTTTTATTACTATTTGAAATTAGTGTAAATGTTGTTTCCGGATTAACCAGATAGGAACCATTTCCATCTACTCTAATGTCTTACACAATCAAGTGTTTAGCAGTTGGATATAAATAATCTCCATATGGCATAGTGTGAGGCTGGAAACCCCGGTGCCCGTGAGATTGGCCGGCAATGGCCAGGAGAAACAGAAAAACCACAAGGAAACTCCAACCAGGAAATTAAGTCGAGTAATCCTGAGTCACCAAGAACAGTGACTCCCATTAATAAAAACACGAGAAAGGTCAATATGTCACTGGTAGGAATTACAAGAAGTTTTCCAACAGGGGATGTCAGACCACGGACTACATCTCCCATAATGCCTCTGGGTCAGCACAAATATATTCCTTTTAAACTAAAAATGAAAAAAAGGGGGTTGCATTCCAGGAAGGAAAAGTTCCCTTTTCCCTATAGCCGTGGCAGGAAGAGATACGAGGTGGGCAAAGTACGGGTTATGGAAGTTGCACTGTGCCATGATAAAAACAAAGAAGCAGAAAAACCAATGCCTCGGGAGGTGGAGAGGGAAAGGGAGGGACTGACTGGGGAAAGGTGGAAGGAATTGCACACACCTGAAGGTGAAGAGGGTGAGGGGAGGTGCAGTTAAAAACAGCCACCTGGAACTCATTAGCTCTCCCGATTTTTTCATCTAGGAGCCGAGTGCAGGCACAGCGGAGTGGAGCCCGGACGTCAGTGGATTCGAGTGGGCATACTAGGTCAATTATCCCTGGGACCGAGGAAGCCCCTACAGCTGCACATTCAAACCAGGGATCTGGACAACCAAAGCGAAAACAAAGACGGCAAGGAAAGGGTGCTCTTGGAAATCCTGTGACATTTTACGAGCAGAGCTCTAATTGCGAGAGCACAACGCCGTCTGGGAGGAACTTTCGTGGTTTTGTTTTCTTTATTTTCCTTCTTGGTTCAAACACCGCTCACGAGGAAAAGCCGGCAGAAAAAAGGGAATGTTCCGTGATATGGCCATTGCAAGTGAGGTGCAGGACTGAAAAGCTTATTATTTTTGTATTATTGGTGGTTTAAGTTTCAAAAGCTGCAATTTCGTTCTGAAAAGCACAGTGCCAGTGAGAAGCCTATTTATTTTGCATTATTTGTCATATGAGTTATATAAACTGCAAATTCGGTCGAAAAACCTGAATAAACCCCCTCTTTGATTTAACCTGAATTACTGACTCCTGCCTGCTATTTAACAGTGGTGGCAGCGGTGGGATTCACGGTAACGCCTTACTACCACATCCATCATGGAAGCAGTAATAAAAACCTTGGCAGAAGGGCAACAGCAACTACAGCAGCTGATTCAAGTGCAAGGCCACCAGGCACAAGCTGATCGCCAGGCATTGCAGCAAGCCATACAAGTACAGAGCGCGGCACAGGACCAAGGAAGAGAGGCGCTAAGGATCCTGGGGGAGGCTGTAGCCGCAAACAGGACACAACCGGCTATACCGTCTACTATTCTGCAAAAATACCAAAACGGGGATGACCCAAGTTTTTTCTTTGTTAACTTTGAGCGTATTGCAAGAGCAGCACAATGGCCACAGGAGAGATGGGCATTCTTTTTGGCCCCTTTACTAACGGGAGTCATGCAAGGGGCCTACCAAGCCGCCAACCCCACAGGCGATACCCCGTATGCCGAGCTTAAGAAAACCATCCTCGAAAGACTTGGAATGGATGAAGAATCCTACAGGATTAAATACAGAGAGACCCGATTAAAGCCCGGAGAAAGCCCAAGACAGCTGTTCTATAGGATACAAGATTTAGCCGAAAAATGGCTGCAGCCCAGCACCGCTACAGTAGGACAAATCAGAGACAAAATCATGTTGGAACAGTTTGTGGAGGCCTTACCCAGCCCAATCCAAAGATGGGCAAGACAGCATCACCACTTAACCCTGCCTGAGGCCATAGATGTAGCCACCGCTTACCATAAAGCAGGTACGCCCAGATCTTTTACAATACCTTCGGTGAAACCACTTGGTGAGGCTACAACTCAGCGCCAGGGGCCCTACCAGACACTCCCAGCAGAGTCTAGAACCAGTCCAGAACTCCGGCCAGTAGTAGGTGGTGGCATCCAAAAAAGTGCAGGCCCACAGTGTTTCGAATGTGGAGAATGGGGTCACATCGCGAGGTTCTGTTCCAAAAAAACAAAATCAGAACCCATGGAAATCGGAACCCTTCAATCACAAGAATACAGAAGGAAGAAAGTACCCTATGTGATAGAAGTCACTGTAGATGGCCACCCTGCACAAGCCATGCTGGACAGCGGAAGCAGACAGACAGCGATCCAGCCACTTATGAGCAGTTCAGAGAAATTCCAGGTGAGAAACATAGCAGTGAAATGTGTGCATGGGGATGTGAAAGAGTAGCCCACACAAGACATCATCTTGGGGAAAAAAGGGGACATGATACCTATAAAAGCGGCGGTAATACCCTCCCTTCCAGCACCAGTCCTAATAGGCACAGACTTTCCCAAATTCGAAAAATTGTTACAGGAAGCTCCTTATGCTGGTTCTGAAATAAGAGAATATCCAAAAAAAGAACAATTATCCCGGGCTCAGAAAAGGGAAATCAAGGCAAAGTGGAGGGCAGAGGCCCATGACATAGCCTTGATAGACCGGAGAGTGGAAGATCATATTCCCTCCTTCCGCACTGAAACAGAGAACGATGACTCACTCAAAAGAGCGAGAGAACAAGCACAGAAAGGGAATTCTAACAGAGGTTCCACGCCATATTTCAAGGAAAACAGGGCCTCTATTACCGGATTACTAGAAGGGCTGACCACACAGAACAGGAGCAGTTATTGGTACCCCAATCTTACCGCTCGAATTTGGTGCAGCTAGCACATGATCACAACACGGGGGGGACATTTGGCGGAGAACATGACGCTTAAGAGATTACTCTAGAATTAACATTGGCCAGGAATATATGCAGAGGTGGCTAAATATTGCCAAGAATGTTCTACCTGTCAAAAGACCACCACCCATATACCGCCCAGGGCCCCATTGCAGAGAATGCCCATCATCAGAGAACCGTTCCAAAGAATAGGGATGGACATTGTTGGACCTCTTGAACCAAGCAGTCGGGGATATAAGTACATATTGGTAGTGGTTGATTATGCCACCAGGTATCCAGAAGCTTTTCCTTTAAGAGGTACCTCAGCGAAACAATTATGCAATGTCCTGCTTCCCTATTTCTCAAGAGTGGGAATACCCCAAGAAATAGTGACAGATCAAGGGAGTAACTTTATGTCGGTAGTAATGAAAGAGGTATGCAAGACCTTGGGAATAACCCACCTCAAGACTTCAGTGTATCACCCTCAGACGGATGGTCTGGTGGAAAGGTACAATCGGACAATAAAACAAATGTTACGAAGAGCCACCAGCCCTACCGGGTTGGGATGGGACAGAACTTTACCTTGGGTCTTAATGATCTTGCGCGACACCCCACAATCCTCTACAGGGTTTTCACCATTCGGACTCTTGTTTGGGAGACAACCTAGGTCCATCCTACGGGTGTTAAGGGAAACATGGGAATCCCAGGAGGAGACCAATTTATCGGATTATGTTAATAATCTACAAGAACACCTGGGACGCCTGCGGGACCTGGCCCAAGAGAAGTTAGGAAGAATACAATTGCAGCAGGAGAAATATTACGATCAAGGGACCAGATTACGCACCTTTAAAGCCGGAGACAAAGTGCTGGTATTACTACCTACCAGCTCCAATAAGATGTTGGCTCAATGGAAGGGTCCATATAAGATCAAAGGTTTTAGGTCCTGTAAATTATGAAGTGGAACAGCCAGACCGACAAGTGAAGCAACAGAACTATCATGTGAACCTGCTTAAATTGTGGAAGGAAACGACCCCTTCGATTTTATGTAGCACCCAGTCAGAACTATCAGTAACGGAACAAATGGTTCCCATGGTTCAGAGCGGTTTACAAGATGTCGTGGTAGGAGATAAGCTGAATGAAGAACAAATCACTGAATTATTCAACCATCTGCAACCAGTTTCAGGTGTTTTCTCAGGACTTCCCGGGCGAACTAAGATGGTGTCACACCACATTAACACAGAACCAGGAAAGATTGTACGACTACGTCCTTATCGTATACCCGAGGCAAAAGAGAAGACATGAATCAAGAAATAAATGAAATGTTGAAACTGGGCGTCATTATACCATCTAAAAGCGCCTGGTGCTCCCCGATAGTTTTAGTGCCCAAACCAGATGGAACCACCAGATTCTGTATGGATTTCAGACAACTAAATGCCATATCTCACTATGAGGCGTATCCCATGCCCAGAATAGATGAGTTATTAGAGAAATGAGGGGCAGCAGCGTATCTAAGCACATTGGACTTAACAAAACGGTACTGGCAAATTCCATTACATCCAAACGACCAAGAAAAAACAGCATTTGCCACTCCTCAGGGTCTCTTCCAGTTCACAGTGTTACCCTTTGGGCTACACGGGGCACCAGCTACCTTCCAAGCACTAATGGACCAGTTACTTAAACCACATGAAAAATACGCTGCAGCGTATCTGGACGATATAGTCATATTCAGCACATCCTGGGAAGAGCATCTAGTACATCTAAAAAGGATAGTGACAACCTTGGGAAAAGCGGGCCTTCATATAAACCCAAAAAAATCCAAACTAGCAGCCAAGACCACCAAGTACTTGGGTTACTCAGTAGGTGGTGGGGTGATAACCCCCTTAGTAGATAAGGTCCAAGCATTACAACAGCTACAAATACCAACCACCCGGAAGGGAATAAGGGCATTTTTAGGGTTTGTGGGATATTACCGGTGATTCATACCCCATTTCTCCACCATCGCGGCTCCACTAACAGACGCCCTAAAAACTAATAAACCACTGGAAATCAAGGAGGACGTCATCAAAGCCTTTAATGCCCTGGTTGGCATGATTGCTAATAGACCAGTACTACACTGCCCTGATTTTTCCCAACACTTCTATTTACATGCAGATGCATCAGGTTGCGGTCTGGGGGCTGTTTTGTCGCAAGGAACCAAGAATAACCTATGTCCCATCGCCTTTATTAGTAGGAAACTGCTACAGCATGAATTGCCCTATTCAACCCTGGAAAAGGAATGTCTTGCTATTAAATGGGCGGTGGAGTCCTTGCGCTACTACCTAGAAGGAAGTTCACCATATTCACAGACCATGCACCTCTATGTTGGCTAGCTACTCAAAAAGATTCTAATCATAGAGTTTTGCGGTGGTTCCTCCCGTTGCAACCTTACAATTTTGAAACTGTACATAAGCCTGGAAGGTATCAGTTGGTGGCGGACTACCTCTCTCGCTCTTTGGATCCGCCCAATCGGCGTGATCCTTTGAGGGGAGTATGTGAGGCTGGAAACCCGGGTGCCTGTGAGATTGGCCGGCAATGGCCAGGAGAAACAGAAAAACCACAAGGAAACTCCAACCAGGAAGTTAAGTCGAGTAATCCTGAGTCACCAAGAACAGTGATTCCCATTAATAAAAACACAAGGAAATTCAATATGTCACTGGTAGGAATTACAAGAAGTTTTCCAACAGGGGATGTCAGACCACGGACTACATCTCCCATAATGCCTCTGGGTCAGCACAAATCTATTCCTTTTAAACTAAAAATTAAAAAAAGGGGGTTGCATTCCAGGAAGGAAAAGTTCCCTTTTCCCTATAGCCGTGGCAGGAAGAGATACGAGGTGGGCAAAGTACGGGATATGGAAGTTGCACTGTGCCATGATAAAAACAAAGAAGCAGAAAAACCAATGCCTCGGGAGGTGGAAAGGGAGGGACTGACTGGGGAAAGGTGGAAGGAATTGCACACACCTGAAGGTGAAGAGGGTGGAGGAGAGGTGCGGTTAAAAACAGCCACCTGGAACTCATTAGCTCTCCCGATTTTTTCATCTAGGAGCCGAGTGCAGGCACAGCGGAGTGGAGCCCGGACGTCAGTGGATTCGAGTGGGCATACTATGTCAATCTATACCTGGACCGAGGAAGCCCCTACAGCCGCACATTCAAACCAGGGATCTGGACAACCAAAGCGAAAACAAAGACGGCAAGGAAAGGGTGCTCTTGGAAATCCTGTGACATTTTACGAGCAGAGCTCGAATTGCGAGAGCACAACGCCGTCTGGGAGGTACGTTCGTGGTTTTGTTTTCTTTATTTTCCTTCTTGGTTCAAACACGGCTCACGAGGAAAAGCCGGCAGAAAAAAGGGAATGTTCCGTGATATGGCCATTGCAACTGAGGTGCAGGACTGAAAAGCTTATTATTTTTGCATTATTGGTGGTTTAAGTTTCAAAAGCTGCAATTTCGTTCTGAAAAGCACAGTGCCAATGAGAAGCCTATTTATTTTGCATTATTTGTCATATGAGTTATATAAACTGCAAATTCGGTCGAAAAACCTGAATAAACCCCTTCTTTGATTTAACTTGAATTACTGACTCCTGCCTGCTATTTAACACATAGGCATGTTGAAATATAGATGCCTTCATGTCATGACACCCGCCGCTTCACAAATATTTACTGACAATAAATTATAGGTTGTGTCCATCTACATTAGATTTCGTCTTTGTACAATATTTCACTCGGTGACAAGTGGTCGGATAGATGGCAGACGTGTCCTATACAAATTCCATGTGCCATGACATATCATTCCATCCCTAGTTCATAGGTATAATGCACTGGCCAACAAATGAAGGCCTCCTTCACAGTAAAGTAACATAATAGTGCGCAAAATGTACACTAGCCATTGGCTAGTGATATTTGAATCTTGGCGAGTACAAAATGATGCACTGTGTGTATGTATAGAATGGAGGTGGCGAGTGTCATCTTTCATGGCAGGCTAGTAGTTCACACCTTGAATGTTTGCACCCTGACATAAGACTAAGACACACATTCAGACTTTAGGTTTTCAAAATACAAGATTTAGATAAGCAGAAGAATACAAATGAATCACTTCCAACCAAGTCTTTGAAGGCGATGATTCAGCAAAGGAAGAAGGAATAGGAACTGGGAAAGGGCGAAGGAGGTGGAGTGGGATGCACGGAGGATGCACAGCAACATTGGGAATATGGGGAGATCAAGCTAAACAAGGAATTATGAAGAGATGGTAGCACATTAGGAGGGAATAGTGTTCTGAAGAAAGAAGGTGTACCGTAGGGAGAAGGAATACAAGCCTAAGTCTGTGCACCATTATAAAGGACATAAAAGCACTTGAGATAATGTGAAAAGCTAATCGGTTTCTCACATTGCTCAGTTTCCGTAAATTAAGCTTGACCAAAACTTTGCATACAACACTACTTAACATTATCTATTCCATTTGGGAGATGCTAGCCCAGTTCTGGGTTTTAACTTTGCATTCTGAGGCTCGTAGTCCTGGGATTATAATGGGGAAATCCAGGACTACAAGTTACAGAGTGCAAAATTAACACCAGGGCTAGAGTAGTGTCTCTCAAATGGAATGGATAATGTAGGGTAGGGATAATAGTTTATACCTCCTGGATAGTGTAATCATGCAGAAACCTTGGGATAGTGAAATGACCAAGGTCGGCATTAGCAATGTGCCAGGACAGCATTGTCGAATGTGCACAGTGGACCACTACCAAGTTGAGACATGCATGCTTCAAAGGCCCATCTCTCATTAGAATATTGAGATGCAGATGCCTCCAAATTGGGAATGGGTGGTCCTTTACAGAATATTGTCACCATAAACAATCCTGGGGTGAAATTATTGCTAGCTAGGTAAATAGCGACTCAGATGAGATTGAGACATTTGTTCACCTACCTGTATCTAAGAATCCCATTGAAATGCCAATAACAGACATCAGAGCAGTCAACAATATAGCTTTTGTACACCATGGAATGGCATACAGACCAATTGATGTCCACAGCATTGCCAAACCTACATGAAAAACAAAATCAATGCATACAAATCATACATGCAATTAGTTGTGTATTAAGTATTTGATCACAGTAACTAAGAAATATAGATTACAAATACAACAAAAACAAGAAATAAGAACAGGATTGACATAAGTAAAACATGAAAGGGCCTTTGCTAAGAAAGGGGAGCAGGGTTTATTAAAATTACTGCAGAAGCCAATATTAAAAGGACTACAAACCAACCATAGCAGTAAACAGTTTATTAATTGGAACAGTTGAATAGCTGCAAACAAAGGCCTTCACTTTTCTTATACTTTATCGAGAAGAAGTCAATGTTGTATGCATCATAAATCGGCTATCGTGCATCTACATTACGTCAAAACAGTTCCAGGTAGAAAAATCCAACGTGGTCATTAAAAAGGGAACTCTTGAGCTAATATTTAAAAGAAATACAAGTAACTAGTAAACTTCTAATCACGTAATCTTCACATTACTTTTTAAAAAAAAAAAGATATTGGAGACATAGGGGATAGAGTTAGCCATCTCTAAAGGTGTGGGACAACTACCGAACGATGGCAATGCTCTCCACTCAATTAGGCCAGAGAGAGAGAAATGATCTTGCTTCATGACATGAAAACATGTGGGGATGGGCAAGTGGATGTGGACTAGCTCTGACTGCTTGTGCAGGATATAGGGGAACCTCTAAAGATAACAATTTGCCCAGCAATCGTTTTCATGAAAGTTGTGATGGGGTTGGTGGACCGGCATACAGCACACATTTCACAATATCTGGAGTATTCCATATTTGGCACAACTGAAAGACACGCACCAGTGCCTTTGGATGAGTAGTGGCCCTTCAAGGTGATTTGGAGCTATAGACTTCTACAAAATAGGTCACCAGTACAGCGAACCAGCACACAATATTGAGACTTGTATTAAGCTGCACATTATTTTTTTTAAAAAATCAAGGGGCATTTACTAGAGAGAATTGCACTGGTTACTGTTTAGCCAAAGAGCACAAGCATCAATTTCAGATACCAGCATCAGAAACCTACTGTAAACCAGAGGCAAGAAAAAAGGCACCTCATAGTATACAGATCTATACACCAGCATGGCTTTAACAAAGTAAACATCTGATTTAAGACAGATGTAGTGTTTTCTAAAGCGCATTGATTCCCTAGTGTGGCTTCTTTGTAGGCTACATTCAGCAGAACACAATCATCTTCACTGCCTTAGCACCGACAGAGTACCTTTGGTACAGAAGCACCCAGACTGGTTAACACTCCATGTCAAACACGCCACCAGGTCACATTGAATGCACTCTGCCTGGGTTAGGGCAAACATATGCCACAAAACACCTATCAGATGGCTGTCGAAAGCCTACCAACCAAGCCACTTGCTGGTTTGATTCATCTTTCATGGGGCAGATACTACATAAAGAAAATCCAAGCGGCAATGGCACTCTAAAGTACCAAGTATTTCGATTAATTATCCTTCTCTTATTATGCGCCGAAAACCTCGAAAGGTACCAAAGCGCAGAGGCCAAAAGCAAGATACAAAATCAAACATATCAGAGATCAATGTGAGAAAAAAATACTAACAGAAGAACAACGTCTGGAGTCTCTTCTTGAAGGGTGGTAAGTCTTGGTTCAACGGGAAGCAGATTCCATAAATGTGGTGCTATGACATCAAAATAGCGACCTTCACAGCGCACCAGTTAAAATTGAGGAGTCTGACGAAGCGCTTGGGTGGAAGAGCACAATAGCCTGCAAGGTCTACAAAGGATAATGCAATCCTTCAGGTACTGTGGAGCACTGCCGTGTATACACTTATGAGTAGTCGTCAACACTTTGTGTCTAATTCGTGCTGCAACTGGAAGCCAATGCAATTTTTTTAAAGGTAGACAACATATGCTGGTGACGAGGAATGCTCACAATCAAACGGGCAGCAGTATTCTGCACACCTTTAGACGTTTAATGTCAGTCTTGTTGGCCCTTGCAAAAAGAGCGCTGCCGTAGTCTATTTTGGAATGGACAATTGCCCTTGCAATGGAAGCCCTATGATGTGCAGACAGCAAGGGACAGAACGGTCTCAGAAGCCCAAAATAAAAGCTCCAGGAGCATATAGTGGCATTAATATGTTTAACTATAGACATTGTTATATCAAGAGTAACTCAAAGTGATTCAGATTTACGCATAGTTTTAATATGGCAGTTATCAACAGTAAAAGAATCATAGGTCATAGTAAAACATTTCGATTTGGCAGCAGAGGAAAGTAGCAGTAATTCAGTTTTTCCAGAATCAAGACACATAGCCTTGGCAGTCATCTATTTTTGTACTTTTGAAAAATCTAATTTAACGCTGTAGAATACGTTTTATGATTACCGACAGCTCCATCAGAATCAGTGTCATCAGCGTAATTCTCAAACGAAAGACCATGTTCAAAAAGATGATCATGTAGAGGCTTCATGAAAATATTAAAGGAGTAGTGGGGCCATGGTGGAGCCCTGAGGAACACCACAAGCAAGTGGAAGATAAGGTGACGAGAACTGACCTAGCACTACCCTGAAGATTCTTTCCTTTATAAAAAGGACACAATGCACATAGCAGCATCAGGACTAAATCTCACAACCTTGATTAGTCTGTCACTCATAATCTGAAAGTCCACATGGTCAAAAGCAGTCGACACGTCAAGAAATATAAGACCACCCTTGCCTTGATCCAGTAACTTAAGTATAGATGACTGGAGATTAAGCATGGCCATTTCAGTTCCACGTGACCTGTGATAGTGTTAGGATGCACATATAGCATCCCAGCCAGGCAAAAGGTTCAGGTTGAGGAAAATCTATTGGAGAGCAATATCATGGGAGCAGAGTGAAGTTTGTGCCGCGGACAGCGCATACACTGTCTTAGTTAGGTCTCATGCATATTATATACTCACATATAGCAACACATGTATTAATGTTGTGGTTGCAGATGTCAACGATAAAACAGCATTATAGGCCCGGTATTTAGTTGATTAAACTATAGTAATGTAGGGTAGCATTATGTGTTGGAAGGATTGAAATGAGTGGAAAATTGAGTCAGTAAAGCAATGTGGTAGAAGTGAGGTTGATGTATTAACTTAGAAGTGTAGCAATTTTGAATGTTAAGGCCTAATGATTAACAAAATAGAGTTCAGGCCTTGGTATGGAGCCGAGGCTCTGGTAGTTTAGCTCCAAAAACAAACCCCATTTGCCGTTCCCCATGAGAGTGGCACAGGTCAGAGGCACCCATGATGTGCAGATAAGCACTAATTATATCAAGTTGCGAGGCCTGAATGTGGTGGGAATGGAATTTTAGTTGGCAGAAGAGCAGGAAGGGACACATTTATGAGAATGGGGCACGAGGCTCTGTTGTCAAAGAACCAGGCAAAGATTTAGAACACTACTGCCCTCGCCTAGGGATGGACACCCCATATGAATTCCACCTAGACGCACAATTTAAGGAAACAAATGCTTGAAATTCGGACTCAAGAGCTGTGCCCTGATCACGTCATGCCTGGGCATCTGGTGTTGGGAGGAGATAAGGGGGAGGCGTATCTGGAACATCTTGGGATAGACTGAGCAGAGGTGATGCCAATACATGTAGTACAAGGTCGGGGGTGCAGCTTGTGTGCGCCCTGGAATGTTGGTTAATGAGGAAGCCTATTGTCTAATCAAAGCAGAGTTGGCCTCGCCAAGTTATTCTGATCGCAACGGGAGGATGCACATCAGGTGATGGTCCTTAATTTACGAACCTAGTGATAAGAATCCACAGATCATATAACTGGGTTCGACAGTGACGACGTAGGGGACCATGTGTCTAGGGGAATGGGGCTAGCATAGATGTGGCCAATCGGGCTAGGGACCATAGGGGGATTAGCATGTTCTATAGGTGGTAGCCAATGAGGGTGGTGGGATTAAGTTGTAACTCATTAAGGTAGAATTATTAATTATGGCTTATCCGCTTATAAAAGATGTAACCCTTTGAACAATCAGAGCTCTGTGTCAGTTCGGTTCTACAGCACCATCTGAGACCCTTTTTCACATAAAAAACGTTTTTCCTTGCAAAGAGGTGCAGTGATTATTTTGTTATTTGGATTGATTTTATTCCCCTGGTGGTTTTTGGGCTGCTATCCTTTCAAATTGGTGACTCCGACGTGATCCCAGACTCTGAGGTTGGGAGTGTCGCAGCCACGCATCCTGGGGTGCAGCGCCCATCTACAGCGACCAGTTCCCGTGCACGACTTGAGAGGTTCACGGGCACTGTACTGCCATAAGGCCTGTCTGCTCTTTGGAGCGGTGCGCCCTTCCCAGATTGTGCAGGTTGTTGACGGGATCTCGTATCAGAAAGAAACAGGACAACGCATAGATGTAAGTGCACCTTTGCGGGAGAAAATAAGGGAGTGTGTATGTGGTAAGCTGATGGGAAGTGAGTGAAGTGTGTCAAGACAACATGGTTACTTAGCATGGGTCTGGCATGGATTCACATGCTCATGAATATTCCCAGTAAAAACTATTTCTCCTGTAAACCAATCACCGTCCTCTGGATCATACTGCCACCAATCAATGACAGTCCTCTCTCTAAGCCCCTCCTCTGTCAGCCATATTCATATTTGGTAAGCATGTAAAGTGACAGTATGACCAAGAAGAGCAGCAGAGGGAACGGAGGGTGCGCATGTGAACCCATGCCAGACCCATGCTGGAGAACAATAGTCACAGGTAAGTAACTTAAACCTTCTGCAGCATGGGGTCTGGCATGTATTCACATGCTCATGAATAACAAATACATAGCAGTACAACATTACAGAACCACGGGAGGTGGCAAGGCTCAACAGAAGCAATTAAATCTTACCTCCGGACAGTTTCCCCTCAAACAAACAGGTTGCGTAGCACTGCTTGGCCGACTCTGGACTCCTCCCTGGAATCCCTGTCGACACAGTAGAACTTCTTGAAGGTGTGCCTGGACCTCCACGTCGCTGCCCTGCAGATGTCCAGAAACACACCAGACAGGAATGCAGTTGCAGTGATCGCTCTGGTGGAGTGGGATCTCGGACAGCCGGGCAGCAGTCGGTTCGCCAACCGATAACAGTGCGTGATGCAGCCAGAGAGCCACCTTGAAATGGAAGTCTTGAACAAGGCCTTCCCATGGTTCACAGGACCAAAGTCCACAAACAGTTGAGAAGTCTTCCGAAAACCTTGCGCGTGTCACATAGAACTTCAAGGTACGAGCAACGTCCAGCGCATGCAACGCCCTTTCCGCCGGTGATGTAGGTTTTGGGAAAGAAAAAAAAAACAGGTAACACCAAAGGCTCGTTGAGGTGGAATTCCGACTGAACCTTTGGCATGAAATAGGGGTGCGTATGTATCACCACCCTCGATTTGTGGAAAGTCAGCTATGGTTGCTTGCAGGATAGGGCCTGGATCTCACCAACCTTCTGGCAATGGTGCCACAAGGAAAGCAGTTTTAAATGAGAGGAGCTTGAGAGGGGCATGATGCATAGGCTCAAAGAGGACTCCTATGAGCCTTGTCAGAACCAGGTTGAGTACCCACGCCGGGGCAGGAGCCTTCACCAGCAGGAAAGATCACAAAAGTCCCTTGAGAAATTCCTTGACTAGTCGGTAGGACCAAAGTGAAGATCTTCCTGGAGACCTGGTGTAGCGGGACATCACCGTTACATGTACCTTGATAAAGGCGTGCATCAGCCTTGGCCAAGGATAGCAAGTATGGAAGCAAGCGGGCCGTGACCCTCAAATGGGTAATCCTCTGAGACATGCACCACGTAGCAAAACGCTTCCAATTGTGATTGCAGACAAAATCATATCCTCTAAACTCTAGGGCTGCAGGAGCCAAGCCCTCAGGTTCAGCGACTCTGGGTCGTGAAGGATTGCGCCTCCTTCTCTGGTGAGAAGATCCGGAACCATTGGCAGTTTGACCCGAGGCCACGCTGACAGGCTGAGAAGGATTGGATACCAAATCTGTCTCGGCCACGCCGGGGCGATCACTATCATTTTGCATGGAAACTGTCTGTTGATGAATCGTAGAAGTAGAGGGAACAGAGGAAATGCATACAGGGACAGCCCTTCTGTCAGGTTTTCACATTCTATATCTCACATTAGCAAGATTCCTAGGAGAATAGGATGTTGCAAATACTATTTCAGGGGTTAAAATATTAAATACATTCGGTTTAGAAACTAGAGCAATTTCTGTTTTAGTTAATGTAATTTTCTTTCCTTAACTAACTTTCATTAGAAAGATAAAATGTCCCCAAGCCAAGATGGTGGAACACTTTCTCAACAGTGATTGGTTTAGTTAATAGCAGGCAGTATTGTGATGTCATTTAGAATGTTGCTTACAAACCTAAACTGCCTTTTATTGAAGTCTTTATTAGAGTAGGTCATGTTTTAGTTAGCTCCTATAGATATAATATATTTTTTTTTTTTTTTTTTTTTTTTATTTTGTATATAATCTATATTAGATTTTTACAAAAGGAGTTCTCATGGTTTCGTATACCTGACCAAAGAAGAAGAAGAAATATTGAAAGTTACACACCAATAAATGTTTAGAACAATATTAGTGTTTACACCATCCAAAATGTATCAGAGTTCGGTGGCTTTACTCGTTAGATGTCAGAGATATCAGAGAGATGGGTAATCTTTTCCATAGTGATGTTTAGTAGTTTTGCCGTCGGGGTTAGCCATCTAGTTTGGGCTCCTGTAATTAGGCGATTCCACCACATGTCTTCGTCATTAGTGAAGGAGTTTGTAAACAAGGGACCAAAAAAGGCGTCCCTTTCCTGTGCGAGCGCTGGGCAAACCATCAGGAGATGTCTTATGGATTCTGTAGTTTCAGAATTTTTACAGAGACGACATGATTTCTCCTTGGTAGCAGCTCGGATGGCTAGAATTTCTTTTGCAGGAAGCAGATTAAGACGGGCTTTCAGTAGAGTTTTCATAGACAACTTACTGGGGTATTTTTTACAGTATTCCATAGGCTCTTTGAGTTTGTTAAAAACGGGTGGTAGATGGATTAACAGCTTGTTTGATGTTGCTTTTTCATTCGTTTTTATCCAGTCTAACCACTCCATTTTAGATTTTATTCTTAACGGGTTCTTGATTAGTTCGTCTTCTGAACAGGCTATCGCCTGCAGGGATTGTAGCTGGGTTTCAACCCAGTTTTTGAGTAGCTTATTGTTTCCCTTGCTGATTTCTTCGTTGATCATACGGTATATTTGAAGACTCTCTGGGTTTCTTATTTTTCTAAATAACTGAATCCCACTTTGTGCCACCACTGCAGCTATAGAGAGCAGACCTAGTTCGCGTCTTATTGCTGCAGAGGATGTAGATTTAGGAAGTCCAAGAACTGTTCGCCAAATATGGCCTTCGAGTTTGGTCCAGAGCGTCGATGGAATTGTTGGTGTTGCATCCATGCCGTATGTTAGAGATGGGATTACTTTAGCTTTATAGAAATGGATTGCGGGTAGGAGACTGAATTTGCCGTATTTTCTATGGACTGCTCGAAGCTGGGATGCTAGATGTTTCGCCTTTGTCCATAGAGTTTGTTGCATCGTGTTGGCGTTCTTAGAACTGTCAATTTCCACTCCCAAATATTTGAATGTTGTAACGACTTCAATTTTTGCCTGCTGAAGGAACCACTGTAGATTTTCTTTCTTTTTATTCCCCTGTTTTTGGAAGATCAGGACTTTGGTTTTTGCTTTATTTATCTCCAAGTTGTTATCCTTTGTGTATTGGGCAAGATTGTCAAGTTGTCGCTGAAGTCCAACCTGCGTATGGTCCAAAATTATCAGGTCGTCGGCGTATAGAAGTCGGCTGACCCCTACTTTGCCCACTTTAGGTGGAAATGACCTGATCGAATCCTGGGAATCTTTAAAGTCGCCTAGGAAGGATATAAAGAGTGCGGGGGCCAGCGGACAACCCTGCTTCACTCCACGATGAGAGGGAATTTGATCCGATAGGAGTCCTTGATTGTTCAGGCGAACGGCCACCCTGGTGTTCGAATGAAGGGCGATTATAGGGTCCAAGATGTCTTCAGGACACCTCCACGCTTTCAATTTCTTCCACAATTTCGACCTGTCCACTCGGTCGAACGCCTGGGAAAGGTCAATGAATGCTAGAAAAACCCTTGGTGCTCCCGACAATACTTTGTCTTTGATGATGCTCAAGATCATTATGTTAGCTGCTGTGCTTGCGTTTTTTTGAAAACCAGTTTGCAGTGGGTCTGCCGAGGGGGATAGCTTTGCCCAGTTCTGGAAGTGATTCAAAAGCATAGTGGCGAAGACCTTGCCTATAACGTCCAACAAGGCTATAGGACGATAATTCGAAGGGTCCTCCCTAACGCCCTTTTTGAAAATCGGTACAATGACCGCCTGGGTCCAGGAGTCTGGTATTATCTTTTGATCTCTGCAATCTTTGAAGATTAGGCTCATTACTGCAGCCCAGTCGTCAGGATTTTGCTTAAGGTCCGAGTTTGCTAGCCCGTCCGGACCTGGGGCTCGGGATAATTTTAATCTTGTGATGTTTTTTTTTATCACGTCTTCGTCCGAAAGGTCCACCCAGTTTCTCACTGGTAGTTGCTTTATAGGGGTGGTGGTTATTGAGGGTGCCTCAAAAAGATCAGAGAAATGTTTGACCCAATTTTTTTCAGCGACTGAGTTGGTCATAGCAGCTTTTGGATGATGGTTTGTTTGATTTATCATAGTCCAAAAATCCCGCAATTTTTTCGAGGCTAACACCTTGAGCATGTTTTCTGCGTCGGACTGGTAGAGGGTACTCCGTACATGTCTCAGCCATTGTTTGTAATTTCTCTTTTCTGTGAGGTAAATTTCCCATGAGGTGGTTGTGTTTAAAGCAGCAGCTTTTTTCTTTGCTTTCCTTAGCGTCCTACGTTTAATTACCAAATTGGTGTTGTAGACGTGATTGTATTGTGATGCAGAGTAGTTAGGAAATTTCCGTGGTTTTTTGAACGGAAGGAGTAGTGGAATATAGCGGTCTCTGAAGGTTGCATCTTCAGTATCCATAACGGAGGTTAACATTTTATAGTTAGCAGTCAATGATTTGATATCGTTAGTAGACATACAAAGGCGGGTTGCCTGGGAATTTATCTCAATCGATTGTTTGTAGAATTGCTGATCATGAGCAGCGGTTTTGCAAATAAGGTTCAAAAGGTTATGGTCACTCGCCTTGGTTCTAATTATTTCAAAGGTGGTTATGCGGTGATAAATTTGTTCAGAAACAAAAATATAATCAAGGGTAGCCGATGAGTTGTCGCGTTCCCATGTAGGGATCAATTTTTGGCTCTTTGTTGCATTGGCGGCGTTATGGAAGTTTCTAGAGCTCATTAGGGTTAGCCATGTTTTACCTCTTCTCTCTGCCAGAGTGCTGGATAGTGCATTTGTTTTTGACGCGTTTGAAGCCACGCAGTTTGCATTTAAGTCCCCACAGATGACAATATTCGAAATGTGATGCTTGATTCTGATTTCATCGATGATGTTAGAGGCGGCATCACAAAAGGTTTCTGGTGATGTTTTTTGGGGGTTCCAATATGTGTTGATGATGGCAAACGGTTCGAAGGAGATTTTGCCTCTTGGCGAGGATTTCTCCGGCCATGTAGCCAAAATTGCCAGCAGTCCGTAGGATGCTTCTATTTTCTTAGAGATGTGTATCCCTGAGCCTGTACGGACGGCTATAAGTAGGCCGGATGATGGACGTCCAAGCGGGCCTTTATGGGCCGGAGAAATCTCTATGTTGTAACCATCCAGGACCGGTTTGTCCAGTAGCCACGTTTCCTGAAGACAAACAATATCGTGGCTTCCCAAGTTGTAGCTGTCATGTTCAGTTAAGTGCATGTGGCCTCTGGTGTTCCATGATGCTATGGACAGGAGTGAGTTTTGAAGGTCATTTTGGCTCAGATGGGGGGGCTGAAGAGATGAAGTTGGGCCCCCTGTTCGCTGCTATTTTTTGAGTCCTGGTGTTAAGACATCTCGTATCCAAGACCAGCGACCCTTTTTTGGCACACTGTCCAGGTCGGTTGTCAAAGAGTGCGATGGGTTTTTCCTGCTTTCGTTTTCTTGGAGTGGGGAAGGTCGATGGTCTTGGTGTCGTACTCTAGGGGAGTATCGACGAGTTTGGGATCTCCCATAGTCATTATGGTTTCTAGACTCTCTTCTTGTTTGTATTCTTTCGTTTTCCGATTGGTCGTATCTAGGCTTGTCCCAAGTACTAGGGCGGTCCCTGTTTGGTCTAGTAGGGTTATAGTTGGATTCTCTCCGATGGGGTGAGGTTTTTCTCCGTCCCGCTGAGCCATATAAGTCCTCTGTACGAGATTTAAATCTGATTTTTTTGCTGGGTGAAATCTTGGAGTTTTCTTCACTCTTATTACTTATATTCTGGGCCAGGATCTCAGTAAGTATAAAGCCCGACTGTTCTAGCTCTGTATAAACACCATCTGAAATTTCACGAATTGCCGATGACTTAATGTGAAGGTATGCTTTTGCTTGTTTGGACCTGTGATACGGCTCGATTAAGATGAAGTCGTCTGATTTTAAGGACCGAAGAGTAGCAACTTGGTTTTAGGATCTTAAGTACTGTTCTTCTATTCAAAATCATATAGCGATCGTCCATGGTTTTTTGTTCAATTTTGAATAGGCGGGTGGCTCTTGTTATGGAAGCCTGAGAACTTTGGGGCATCTCAGGTTTTGTAGTTGACAGTTTACGTTTTTTAGCATGTCTTTGCTCAGAGAAAGTTGCCACGTGTTTTGAAATCTCCTTTTGGTGTACATTCGGAGAAAGTAGAGGCAATGTTGGTGTAATTTTGGCCCTACTCTCCGGATTAAGGTTGGTTGATGTCATCGTAAGTTTGTCATTCTTAGAGCCAGGGAGTACGTTTGGTGTTTCGTTCTTGGAATTCGGTACACTTTCTGCTTGTAATTCTATATTTTCTATTGTATCCCAATGTTGCGTAAGATCGATCAGAGAACTTCGAGACACAAATTCCTCACAGGTCCTAGGGGACGGCAGTGGATCTGGCTCTGTACTGACGTTATTTTCGCACCGGTGTAGTGTCGCCAGGTTTCCATCAGACGTTTTTTGTTTGTTTTTTGGCGATTTTTTTGGTGCTGACACTAAGTCGAGAGCAGACACTGTTTTCAAATGAGAATAATCTTGTTGGACACCCAGTTTCAGCACAGGATAATGTTCCCCTACAGATGTCACTTTTTGGGGCCCTTCACTGGGTGGAGCAAGTTTAGGTGCTTTATTTGGTATGCGAGGGAGCTTGTCAGTTTGTTTTACAAACACTGGTGCGAGTTCTATGGGTGTAGGGAGCAGCGTTGTCTGGGTTTCTTTGTTGATCGAGCTTTTTTTAGCTCTGGTAGTAGATTTTAAAAAATTGATCTGTTCGTCTAGCGAGGCCAGTTTTAAGTCCCAGGTGTCGCTGTGTATCTTGTTCCTTTGGTCTAGGGCAGTTATGAAACCTTCGACAAAGCTCAATTTAGTGTGCATCATTGCTGTAACTGTAATATGATCTTTTAGGGAATCACTGATGTTCTCGTACAGTTTCCCGAAAGGTGCTAATGCTATTGTTATAGCAGACATGATGGTTGTAAGGTCAGGTTTTTTCGGAGTTGCTTCCTTAGTACAAGGCGTAGATATTTCGCTAAGCCTCCTGTTTTTAGGTGGTGACCGATCTCTTGGTCTAAGCGGCGATGATGGCATGGATAGTGCAAAACATTCATCTGTCTGAACTGCTTTTTTCAAGTATAATGGTTGTGGCAGAAGTGTGCCAGGTTCCGAATGATCGGCTGATAGACGGCCAGGTGGTCGATGGTGAATGGCGGGTGGCGACAGTACCGAAATTACTCTTGGGAATGATGATTCTTTTGATGAGCTCTCCACGGCTCGGGGTTGTACAGAATCATTCAGGACTTGGTCTGTCGTGGCTTTAGTACTACTGAGTGTTTGTATTTGCGATTCTGGTTGTGTTAGGTTTGTTTTGGGCAATCCTCCTGGAATCGTTTTTGTTGGTGTACCAATTTCCATCATCTCTCCAGAAAGGTTAACTATGGACGAATTTTGAGCGTCCATAGGTCTTGAAACTCCTTTGGTATCCAGCTTTTTTTCCAATGTAGGTTTGTCGTTTGTGAATGAACCAAATGACTTTTCTTTTATTGTTTCTATCACTTTCCTTACTTTGGACACTGGGGGAAAATCTTGGATAGCTTCGAGGATCTCGGCGTCCGAGAGTTCATGTGCTTGGTCCAGTTTTCTTTTACATTGTTTTTTAAAAAAATCCTTGAGTGCAACTGATAGAAGCGGGTGTGGAAGGGTTTTTTTTGTTAATGATTTTTTTTTGAGTTTTGAGGATTGTATATTCTGTGAGCACAAACTGAGTTCTTTTGACGATTTTTGACGCGATGTTTTTACTGCTTTGTCGGCTTTGTCAAGAGAAGGTTGTTTTTTTGACTTTTGTTTTTTAGGAGTTTTGATGTTTTGTATCACAGAACAATCTACTTCTATATTATCGCTTAAGTCCTTTTCTGTCGATAGTTGTCTAGCAGAAGGTTTTTTTAAAGTGACAGTAGGAGCCTCTTTAAGTATTGGCACGTTTTGAACATTTATTTCTTTGTTTCTGTGTGGTTCCGAGAGTGGGATCAAAGCCTTCCCCGGTGATGTATTGTTACCCATGTTTTCGATTTCAATCTGCAGGCCTTCGTTGTTCTGCTTCTGCCAGTCCATGTTGGTACTCCTTGGTACATGGATTTGTGCTAGTACCGTCGTGCTTGCTAATCCCACGTTGGTACTGCTAGTAGGAGAGACATTTTGGCGATGGCCCTGCAAACCTTCAGTCAGTCAAGTCCTCCACAGTTTGTAGCTGGCGGAGGTGGTTGGACTTAGTTGCAGCGGGGGAGGGAAAATCCACTTCCCCTGGTGGAGCCCTCCAAACGCTGGCCTTCGTTGGTTCCCGGCCCGGAACTTGTCCTCCAGCAGGCAGGCCGACTTCTGTATAATAATATATTTTAAAATCTTAAGTGATAGTATACTGAAAACATTGAGTTTTACATAGAACTTAGTATTCAAGTTAATGTAAGTCTGCAGTTGAAGAAAGTATCTAATATTCAAAGAACTCTGAATCTGAAGCATTGTATCCGGAAAACCAGTTGCCACTGAATTGATGCTGAGCAGCTGTATTCAGTTATCCAGTAAAAGACTAAGTTAAGTGACTTTTGGACTTTATTTTTTGGGAGTTTCATTACTGGAATGCAAGTGAAATTTAATGTTTTGTTTTTTAACCAAGATTGAACAATATTTTTGTGAAAACTGTTTGTTCTGTAATCTTTGATAATGCGCGCGGTTTTAGCGTTGCGTTACTAATGTTAAACAGCTAAAAATACTAATACAATTTTTTCTTTGTTTTTTTTTTAACCGCTAGTCGCGTGGTTTTGCTCGCGTACCTTTTCGGTTATTTTCTACGAGAGCATTCTCAAGTCCGTAGTACTCGCGAGCGCGTACTGTGAATATTTGGAAGCGCGCGATTAGAAAAAAGGACCCAAAGACGTCGTTTTGCGTCGTGGCTATTTTAGAAAATATTTTTTCTTCAATACAAGCGCGTATCGTCACGAGAGAACTTCGAAGGTGTATTACAGACTTAAAGAAGTAAAGAAGTTTATTTCTTCCGATTTTATTAATCATTTGCACATAATCTCATCTTTAACAAAGATAGTACAAGGTATAGTTTTTAATTTCCTAAATTAAGTTCTAAAGATTATATATATATATGTATAGAGATTTAGTTATTTTTTATATTTATCCTTAAGGACATTTTCGAGGGTGAATAAGAAGAAAATATATATAAAGAAGCAATGTCCAGAGTCAAGTCACAGCAGATTACATACAATTAATCATCTACCACGAAAGAAACTAAATAGCCTAACAGCAATCTGAGCTTAGGCTACAGGTATTTAAATCTATTAATCACATGATTAGTTTTGAGTATTGAACTAGAAGAAGGTGTTCTAAAACTGCATTTTATTTTAGCAACACTACTGAAAAACTAATACCAGATCTTTCCTGCGAAGACAGACAGAAGTGCCAGCAGTAGGAGTTCCAGACTTGTTGTCTCTTTTCTCTCAATCCACTTCCCCTTTCCCCTTGGGTTTGTCTGTCCGGTAGTTTTATTATTACAGAATTGTTGGGCAGACAGGCTTAGGGGATTTAGAGGACCAGCTTCACCCCTGCAGGATTCTTCACCATCAGCCTTGACAGAATGAAAGGCGCACAAAACTGATCCTGCCTGAGTGAAGATGGATCCTGAGTCAGGGCTGAGTTTAGTAACTTTGGAAAAGATTTTATTTGAAGTCAAAGAAGAATTAAGGGAGACAAGAAAAGAAACCTTATCTCTGGGAATTAAGATGGAGGAGTTAAATAGCCAAGTCAAAAAGGGAGATTCAGCAGGACCTTCAGGTTTGAGATTAGGGTTTGAAGGAGAACCACCCATTTTATTTCCGGAAAAGGCAGAAGAAAAAGAACACAGAATAGTGACACAGAAACAAGAGAGTAGATATTTTTGCAGGAGGAACAATAGTACCTACACCTTTAGCTCCACCAGAAAGATTTGGAGGGGATTTCAGGAAATTCAAATCATTCATTATGCAGTGTGAAATACATTACATGTGTAGGCCAGAGGCATTTCCTACAGAAATTTCAAAGGTAGCATTTTTAATCTCTTATCTCACAGGAGAAGCGGTCGCTTGGTCTGTATCCCTTGTAGAAAATGGGGCAGAAGAGTTACATAGTTGGTTGGATTTTAAGAAGGTCTTTGGAAAAATGTTTGATAGAAGAACACATTCCCAGAGTGTAGATGGGGAACTTTTAGAATTACGTCAGGGAAATCGTGAATTAATTTCCTACATACACAGTTCAGAGGATTAGTGTTAGAAAGTGGTTGGCCAGAAGAAAAAAGAGCTTCCATTTTTTATAGAGGTTTACGCGATGAGTTGAAAGATGCCCTATCAAATATTGTAGAGAGACCCAATTCAAGTGAAGATCTGATCAATTTGGTTATGCGGTTAGATATGAGATTGGGTGAGAGGAGATTGGAAAAGCGAAGAAATTTTTCTGAGAATAAGGTTTGGTTCAGGAATGAACGTCCCAGAACAGAACAAGTTATTAAGGAGAGTAAAAGTTCAATGCGAAATGATTCAGTAAATTCAGTTAGACCTCCCTTGACTAAGGAAGAAAAAGATAGAAGGAGAAAAGAAAATTTGTGTTTGTATTGTGGTGATAATACTCCTTTCGTAGGGAAATGTCCACGAGCTCCAAAACGATTTCCACAATTTCCAGGAAAAGGTCAACAGGTGGCGAATACAGTTCAGACAGCCGTTCCATACATCACATTAAACGTGTCCTTTAAATGGGAAGGTAAGATAAAATGTGGTGGACCGTGTGTTATTGATTCTGGGGCAACAGGACATTTTTTTGATATTGGTTTGGCAGGTAGATTGGGGATTCCTGTAGTTAAAAAGGGAATACCTGAGCAAGTATGAGCTGTGGATGGATCGCCACTTACCTCTGGATTGATAACTCAAATGACAGTTAAATTAGAAATGAAAATTGGGGAAGAGCATTGTGAGGACATTGAGTTTGAACTAATTGATGCACCACAGTTACAAATTATTCTAGGCATGCCTTGGCTATCTTTACATAATCCTGATTGATTGGGGAAAAAGAACAGTAGAGTTTAAATCAGAGTTTTGTAAGGAACAATGTTTGATCAGATTGACTGAAGGAGGTCAGGAAGAAATGTCTAATTCAATTGGGGTATGCCTGGCAGCTGGGTTAGTGAAGGAACATATTGTGGGAACAATAGCTGGAGTCTTACCTGATTGTTAGAAGGATTTTCAGGATGTTTTTGACAAAAAAGAAGCAAATGAATTACCACCTCATAGAGAATTTGATTGCAAGATTGATCTTGAAATAGGAGCGCCAATTCCTTGTGGAAGAATTTATGCTCTCACTGAGAAAGAGAATGAGTTTTTAAAAGAATATATAGAGGAAAATCTTGCTAAAGGTTTTATTAGACACTCGCAATCACCCGCAGCCTCACCATTATTCTTTGTTCCAAAAAAAAGACAAAACGCTAAGAACTTGTATTGACTACAGAGCCCTAAATAAAATAACTATCAAAAATCGCTATCCATTACCTTTAATATCAGTAATGTTGGATAGAATTCAAGGAGCTAAAATTTTTACGAAACTGGATCAAATTTTAAATTCAATAACCTGTCAAGGCTGTTTAAATATTTAAATATGGATCCACGGGATGGAGCATGCATCCCCCAGACTCCTCCTGGTGGAATCTGCTGGCAAACTTCTGGCACTTCTTCGCAAATAGATAGATTTGGGGCCTGCCTCATTTGACAAATAGGTGGTCCACCTGATCATGACAGAGCTGCCACTTGTGGCAGGAGCGCAGTTCCCTGCTGAGGGAGCCTGCAATGGTGTTCTCGACTCCTGCCAGGTGGAGAGGGACAAGCAACATCCCCTTTCGGACAGCCCAGCGCCACACTTCCTGTGCTTCCTTGGAAAGCGCTGGGGATCAAGTGCCCCCCTGCTTCCTGATGTAAAACATGGCGGTGATGTGGTCTGTGAAGATCCTTATCACCTTGCCTTTTAGAGACGGTAGGAACAACTTGAGGGCCCAGAACACTGCCCAGAGCGCCAGGATGTTGATATGAAGATCCTTCTCCTCCAGCAGCCACAGGCCTCTGGCGTGCAGACAACCGGTGTATGTTCCCCATCCCTCTAGGGAGGCGTCCGTGGTGACCATCTCCTGGTATGGCTGGCTTTGAAATCCCGTGCCCTGGGCGATGTTGGAGCAGACGCCCCACCATTCTATCACCCGACGGAACTCGTCATTCAGAGAGATCTTGTCCGTGAAGCTTGGACACCAGCATCCAGCGGGCGTCCAGGAATTCCTGAAGGGGTTGCATTTGCAACCTGCAGAGCTGAACGAGGTAGATGCATTACATCATGCCCAGAAATGACTTGATGGCCCACACTGTGGCCGTCTTCGTCAACGACAGGCGATGCACTTTCCCTTGAATGGCTGCTATCCACTCCTCTGAGATCGAAGCTAGGAAACAAGCTGTATTGAGTCTGGTGTCTAGGAACAGCGCATACTGTGATGCGTTATGCAGGTTAGTTGACAGAGAATCCCAGATCCATCAGCAGCCAGACAGTTGCTTGCGTGTGTCCATCCGCCAGTGCCCAAGAGCGGGAGCAAATCGTCCAGGTATGGGTACACGTGTATGCTTTAGATGGGCTGCCACTGGTGCCAGGCATTTCGTGAAAGGTAGCCGAAAGATAGAGCCTTGAACTGGTAGTCCCTGCGCCACTAAACGTAGAAACTTTGGTGTTTCTTGTGAATGGGGACGTGGAAGTAGACCTCTAGGTCAAACAAAGTCAGGATGTCTCCGTTTTTCCAGGTGGGCGAGCAAGTGTTGCAACGTGACCATCCTGAACTTTTGGGACTTTAGGTATTTGTTCAGACTACTGTAATGCTCACCTGGTATCCACTGGGACGTCACTCAGCCTGTTCTGACCTCTTACGACCTCGAACCCTTCCCTGGAGGCTATTCGACTGAAAACTGGGCCTGAAAGACAGGATTGGTAGAGTTTAACTCCCTATTGTCTCTGTTTGCCTGAACCCCTTCTTCCCCGGGGTCCAACCCTTCCCTTTGATCCACAGCTCACCTTGTTTTCTTGGATAGTGTGCTCTCCGTCCTGCTTTCAGCGCAGGGGCGCGTTGATTGATGCAGGCTCGTTGCTGCCTAGTTACTTCACTGGCAAGAGTCCGACAGGCAAGTATAATGAGTCTTTTGAACAGTTCACTAACTTTGTTTCTTTCCTTCCGTAGATGATGGCCGGCGTCCAGGGATGGCGGCGTGCTGCCGAGATGAGTAGCGCTGAAAGTGAAAGGGGGGCACGATGCACCCCTTTCGTATTTGCATTGAACCGAGTTCTTTTTCTGTGTCTTTTAGGTGCCGCGATGTTTTCAGCGTGGATGCCGGTAATGAAGAACAGATGCGGTGGCTAAGCGCGGTATGCGGCGCCTCTAGATGTTTCCACGCTAACCTGGAGTGTATTTTCCCTCATGCAGATGGATGAGAAGTTCCGGAGACGGAGTTCCCTCAGAGCGGCTGGGATTCAGGTAAGCGTTTGAAGCTCATACAGTATTTAAAAATGAGCGAAGATTTGTAGAATACTTACTAATGCCTTTTTTCTGTTCTTTTCCCTTTTCCTTAGGAAGCGGCGTGCCGGGATGGGAATGACACCGCCGAAGATGCCCGCAGAACAGAAGGAGCGATGAATGATGGGCCGAAGCGCCGCAAAGTAAGGCTGTTCCCAACTGTGTTCTTGCAGGAGCTGAGCACAGAAGAAAGATGCAGGCCTACTGGAGACCGATCCAAACACGGCGAGTGTCACGCTGCAGGTGCAGAAAACGGAAAGCATGTTTCTCAGCCTCAGTGTGGCTTAAATAGTATCTGGATATCCCAGGTGTCTCTGGGCTGAACCACACCCAAAAGACTAGACTGCACATGCAGTTCTGGAACCGAAATATGTGGGGGCATCCATCTTGTCCCCATCAATGCACTACAAGTCCAATCCCCAATGTTATCCTATGGGAGTGAGTGAGTCTGGTGCCACAAGCGCCAGGTCTGACTACAAGTGGGTCTTTGGAGGGATGGAGAGGCCCTTGAGGGCCATGTAGGTGATCGTGGCTTGGCTCCAGCCTGACATCTTGGAGGGCTGGGGACATGAGGGGCAGGAATCATGACAACTACGTTGATTTAGGATGGGCCTCCATCCCCCTGTCTTCTGACCAGAAAGTATCTGGAATAGACTAGCGCTCAGGAGCCATTAGGGAACTAACTCCATCGCCCCTTTTCGCAGCATGGCCCATACTGCTTCCAGGAGCAGAGAGATGTGTTGCTCCTGACGGGCAACCAGAGGGATCGACGGACACCTATGTGGAAACTCCAGGGTGTATTTTGGGGCGAGAGAGTCTAGCACCCATTTGTCGGTGGTGATCTTGCTCCACTCGCTGACCAACTTCGTCAGCCGGCCTCCCACCGGGGTGCACGAGTGGGGGCACCGACATCCCAGTCAGTTCAGGCTTGCTTTGCTGCCAGCATCCTGCCCTGCAGGCGACAGAGATGCAGTCCTCCACTACCGTAGGCCTGGGAACAGCATCTGTAGGCTTCCTGTGTTGTGGATCTGGATGGCTGCCAGTACCAAGTGGAGAAACCTTTGGATGACCTGCTCGACTTTCCCCTGGAGGAGCGAAAAGAAGAACGGTACTCCTGGAGAGTGCCCAGGTAACAGGGAGTCTCCGTATCCGCTTTGATTGCCTGGAGGGACTCATCGACGACCTTCCCAAACAGATTCTCTCTGTCGAAGGGCATGTCTAGCACCTTTGCCTGGACCTCTGGATGGAAATGTGTGGCTTTCATCCAAGCTTGGCGACAGCAGACACCCTTCCCCATTTGTCAGAACCCTGTGTTGGCGACTTCCAATGTCACTGATGGCGTGATCATATGCCACTTCCCCTTCCTGGACGAGAGCGATTGCCTCCATCTTCTTATCATCGGGGAGGAACTCGAGAATCAGCCCAGCTTGTACCACAACTCCCTGTTTGACCTGGCCAGGATCGCCAGTGCGTTGGTCACCTTGATGGTGTACACTGCAGTGTGAATCACCTTCTTTCCTATAGCGTCCACCCCTCGCTGTCCACAGGGACCGAAGACAGCTAGGATGGGTTGGCCGGCCGTTTCCTCACAGCCGCCAATACCACTGAATCCGCCAATAGCTGCAACCTCAGGCACTTGGGTGTGGAGTCTGGCACCCTATATTTCTTCTCCAGCCTATACCGCTTGGCTGGGGCAGTGTAGGGTTCTTCTTGAGGTCCAGACACTCATCCCAAATATCACCCAGAAGGGGCACCACACTATCTTGCTCTTTGCCTCACGCCTTTGGTACAAGAAGCCCTCCTTGGTTTCCTCTGGCACCAGCTGAAATAGCTTGGAGGCTCTGGAGATCATAGAGTGAAACAATCCCACCTCATCCGGTGGGAACACCCTATCTGGAGCATCCAAATGTGGAGATTCACCGTCCACTGCGACGACCTCCTTATCATCCGTTATTGTGGCCGTCCCTGTACCAGTGTCTGGGTCAGCTGGGGGAGACGGGACCAGACGTGATGGCAGAGGTTGAAATAGGGGCGTCCGATGACGCTTCTTCGTTGGAGGTTGATCGGGGACCCCAAGTACCAGAGCCGGAGGCATCCTCATCTGGATCTCTGAAACAAAGAGTAGACAGAATATCCAAAGAAAAAGTACATCGGCTGAGAAGGCAGAACAGGAAAGCCCGTCGTCCTCCTCTTCCAACGTCCTCAGACTGTATGTAGGGACTCCTGGTCTTCATCCTCCGTGGACAAGACCTCCATGGTTTGAGCAATGGCCTGGAAGGGCTGTTTCGGGGCCTCCTCACCTCCCCATTCCCACCCGTCGCCCTGAGGGTCTTGAACCAGGGCCTGTGCCAGTGTCACCCTTTCTGGCATGCCTGCAGACTTTGTCAAAGTCACTGCAGCCATGTCGGGCCTTTGGGGTAGGGACACCTTAGCCGTGGGAGCTACCCGCACAGGATCAGCAACCTTAGCTGCTATGCCATTAGCAGTTGTCGAATGTGTCGCCAGCAAGGTCTTAGTCTGTACTGGTGGATCCTGCTTAGGCTGTTTGGCCTTTTTCTGCTGCGTCTCCTCGATTTCTCACGTAGTTTAGCCGGGGTAGATGACTTCGTCTTCGAAGAGGAGCTCGATTGACTGCTGGCAATGGAGGCAGAAGGGGATGTTGATCGCGCCCGATCCACTTTGAGTCCACCATGTTCACTGTGGAAGCGGGTCCCAGACTTGTGGCTCTTGGACTAATCTTGGGCCCCCACGAATGAGGCGCCCTCAAAGGACTTAGAAGACCGCTCCTCGGACCAGCCCATCCTGGATGAGGCATGACCCTGCTCGGAGCACGGGTCAGAGGGCTTGGAATTAAGCCATGCCGCCAGCCTACTCCGCCTGTCCCTCGTGGTCTTCTTGGAGAAACCAAGGCATATCCTGCACTCTACCTCCTTGTGGTCCGGGTGAAGGAAGTAGAGGCATTGCAGGTGCCTGTACTCCACAAACCTGTTCTGTAGCGCACATTTGGTACAGGGCTTGAAGAGGGACCTTCCTTCCTCCTCCGTCGTGGTCGAAGGGCATGAAGTAGGCCCAAAGGCCTTGTCAAATCTTCGACAATGTTCGCCTTTGAGATGCGCGGAACTTCACCGACAATGTGTCCCTGCTGTCGCAGATGAAAAAAAGAGCACTCAGGCTTCTTTGGAACAAAAATAACTGTCAAAAACACAACAAATAGCTCAGGGAGCAAACTAGAGGACTCCCAATACTGAAGCGTGCGATAAAAATCTAAAGGTGGCAACCAGAGGAGGGGCTTAGGGATTGGACTGTCATTGGATGGGGGCAGTATGACCCATAGGACAGTGATTGGTTTAGAAGGGAAATACATTTTTTACTGGGAAGATTCATGAGCATGTGAATCCATGCCAGACCCCATGCTGGCGAATGTAATAAACTCACTATAATGTGTGTGGGAACCAGCCTATTTTTTTAAGTGAGTTCATTTCCTATCAGTTTTTCATTTCAATCTTGAGATCATGCCTAACGCTTTTTATCCTATTTTAATAAGAAAAGGGACACATACAATAGTATAATGTTCTTAATAAAAATAGGATTTGCCTTAATTTGAAAGCATCAACCATAATCAACCTGACTAGATTGTGATTACAACTAAGTTTTTAGCTCTTTTCAGATGACCTGATAAGACTTCGTTTTTTGATGGTGCTTACTTGCACTCTCTGTTGCTCGTTTATCAGTCTGATCAGTGATTATATCCTAATTATAGTTTTTTTTTTCCCTCCCCTTTACCGCAACATTTCTTCTTTAAATGATATTTTTAAACTATATTTTATTAGGTACTTCTCAAGATAACACAAGTTATTTGCATTGTCCATCGCCAATATTTTGCATACAATCATCTCTTAATTCCCTCTCCCATCGCAACTCCCTCCTTAACCCCAATTTAAACTAACTGTAAGCACGGTATATGGCCTGCTAGAGTCTGAACCTCTTGGGTCATTGTAGCCTTCGCTAGGGTGAGAAGTACATGATTTTATTCATGAATGTCCATCCATGATCACTTACGAGTGTTAATCTGAGGGTGCTAGTTTCAGTGGGGAATTGTCATCTGGCGAAGTGAACAGTTCTTGTACAAGTGTATTCCATGATAGGATATCTTCAGAGCTTTCACCTCTGCCTATTTGAAGTGCTTCGTACCATACTGCTGCCTCTGCCATGGACCATATTTTCAGATCATTCCACCAGGCCTCCATACTCGGACCCTTTTTAATCTTCCAGGTCATCGCTATCCTCCTTTTGGCCAGTACCCACGCAAGATCCATCATTTTCCTCAATGCTCCATCTCTTCTGGGGTATTTGTAGATCCCTAGGAGACATGCTTCTGCTGTCCATTCCTGGCCCATTATCCCTCATTTTCGCAATCGCTTTTAAATTTCCTGCCAGTATTCCCAGATTTCTGGGCAGGACCAGAACATGTGTCCCACAGCCTCTTGTTCTTCCCCACATCGTGGGTAGCTCTTTATTCCTGCCCCGGGAAATGTTCCGGGGTGTCATGAACGCCCTATGAAATGTGTAGAATTGGGTAAATTTCAGCCTAGCGTTTCTCTAAACTCTTGTGGTACAGCATTGCCTTAGACCCAATACCCATAATCGTTTCCCTCAGTTAAGTCTTTGGGTATTGCTTCCAACAGTACCCGGTATATTCTGAAGACCATGTGTCCTCCCTCAGATATATCATATAGCAGTCCCAATGTCAGGTTTTCGTTTTCTGGATCTAGAGAGGTTGGCCACATGATTTTTTAGGGCGCATGTTAGTCTGGTGTATGTTATAAATTGGCCTTTGTGAATCTCATGCGTTTTTACCAAGTCTTCCAACGCCTGGGGTTTCCCGGTGGGACAGAGATCGCACACTGGTATTACCTGCTTTTCTTCCCAGTGCTTTTCCTACTATGAGTTAGGTGTTCTCTGTTGTCTCTGTGTAGGTCCGCCAATGGAATCTGGGGGAGTGGGGGGGGGAGGGGCAAGAGTAGGGCTCTTTCACTTTCAGTATCTTTTTGGTTCTGGACCATATCTGTCTGCCTAGCAGTAGGAGTGGCGGCAGATCTGCAATTCTGGTTACTATCAGCCATAACACTTCTTGAAGAGATAGAGGGCTAGGACGGTGCTCATCAGGACATGGTCTATTGTTTCTGAGTCTGCTAGCCAGCCAGCTACACGTTGGATTGGCCAAGCTAGATAGTAGAGTTCAAAATGTGGAAGGCGAATGCCACCCTCTGTGCAGTTTCTGCATAAGACCTCTATTGTGACTCTCCTCCTACCACTTCCCCCATATGAAACTGCTCAGTGTCAAGTTTAGCTCTCTGAAGAAGGCTCTTGGTATGAGGTATGGGACATTTATAAAAAATGGTACAATAAGCAGACTAGTGCCATCATTTTCAGGAGGGAAATTCTGCCCATCTCTGGCAGTTTCTACCAGAATTGTATTGAGGCCTCTAGTACCAGTTTTGCTTTTATTGTTTTGTGTATGGGTATCTCCAATATCATGGTATATATTTATTCCTAGGTATCGAAAGGTGTGGACTCTCCATTGAAGGCCAAGGCGAGGGAGTTGGTCTTCCTCAACCCCTATCCACTCTGCCAGAGGAAACAGGCAGGATTTTGTCTTGCTAATCGAAATTCCTGATAGCGTTGCAAAGTTCTCCAATACTTCTAGATCGGTCTCAAGGTTGTCTTCTGGGTGTCTTATACATAGCAGCATGTCATCTGCGTATAGGGATATCCCATGTAGTGATCCATCTACTTGAAGCCCTGTGTCTTCGAGTGTTTTCCTCATATATATTGCTAAGGGTTCTAGTGCCAGGATGTATAATAGGGGTAACAGGAAACAGCCCTGCTTAGAATCTCCATAGATCGGGTATTGATCCGAGATGCGCTTCCCAGCGCACATTCTTGCCGATGGGCTGGAGTAGAGCATGCATATCTATCTCATGAACAGACTTCCCATGCCATAGCAAACAGACATTCCCCTTCTGACCGAACCAAATGCTTTGATAGTGTGGAGTGCTACTAACGCGCAGCCCTCGGGCCAGTTGCGTATTCCATCCATTACCACCTGGAGTCGTCTCTGGTTTTCTGTAGTGGTTCTGCCCGGGACATAACCCGTTTGATATGGGTGCATCAGTGTTGTAACTACTTTAAGTCTCTCTGCGAGTATGGCTCTCACAATTTTGGTGTCTTGGTTTATTAGTGCCATCGGTCTGTAGGATTGACATAGCTTTTTATATTTACCTGGCTTTAGGATCAGGAGTACACCGCTTGTTCCATGGTGTCAGGTAGTTTCCCTTTCTCATATGCTTCTTCTAGAACTATGAGTAATTGTGGGGGGGGGGGGGATTCGGTCTGTAGAACTCTGCTGGAAGGCCATCGCTTCCTGGAGTTTTTCCGGCCGGTAGTGTGGCTATTATCTCCTGTATCTCTTATACAGTAATTGGTGCATCTAGAATTTCCTTTTGTTCTGCCGTCACTACGGGCAGGCCTAGGTCTTCTAGGATTTCTATGATGTCTGCCTCTCTGGAGCCAGAGTTGTCTTCATAGAGACTGTGATAGAAGTCCCTGAAGGTGTTAGTTATCTTGTTCTGTGATCTCCAGTTGTCCCCGCATTCATCCGTTATCTCTATAACCTCTTCTCTAGTGTTTTTGTCTCTGACCAGCCAGGCTAGTAGGCTACCCTGTTTATCACCTTGCCCATGTAGCTTTTCTGTGTATTTTGCGTAGCTGTAGTTACCCAATCTTTCCCAATGGTTGAGGCATTGTTGTCCAAGTGCTATGAGTGTTTCTTCTACTTTTGTTCCTGCAGAGTCAGACCCTTCTAGCTTTTTGATGTTGACCTCTGTGCTTGCAATTTGTCATTCTAGATCTTTTTGGACGCCTCCCGCTTTGGCTATGGCTGCGCCCCTTATTACTACCTTGAATGTATCCCATACTATTCGCATATCTTTTACACTCCCTGGGTTATGGTCGAAACACTGTTCCACTTGGAGTCTTAGATCTTCCTGAAAGAGCTATCTCGGAGCGTTTCTGCTCTTAGTTTCCATGTGGGTATGGGGGCTGGATGGTTAGAGAGCATCCATTCTATGATCAATGGTGAGTGGTCTGAAAGCGTTCTACCTTTGTATGAAGCACCCACAATGTTTCCTAAGGGTTCCCTCCCTGTGAATACATAATCTATTCTTGTTAGAATCTTGTGAACACTCGAGAAAAACGAGAATTCCTTTTTTTCCCCTTATGTGTCCACCTCCATATTTCTTGTAAGTCAGTTCCTTTGTTAATGTGTTCAAAGCCTTGGTCAGGGTGGGTGCAGGTGTGTTGTCGGATCTGTCTAGGACCGGGTCTAATCCCCACCCCAAATCCACATCACACCTTTATGAGGGGTCAATTTGGTGTATAAAGAGCGGTAGAATGCGGCTGCATTGTGGTTGGGCGTATTAATTATGCAGATTTCCCTTTTGTCAAGGAATCCATGTATTAGTCTCCCCTCAGGGTCTGTATGGGTATGTAGTAGATGGAACGGTACTCCAGTTGCTTTCCAAATAAGTACCCCTCTGGTGTAGTTGAAGTATGCGGACCCGAAACCTCTGCCCCTCCATTTCTTGAATATTGAGACTGCTTAGCAGGTATTAGGTGTGTTTCTTGAAGCAGGGCTATGTGGACTCCTATGCAGCGTATGCCGCCACTCTCATTCTTTTGATGCAATTGTTGAGGCCGCACACATTCCATGTGGCTATCTTAAGGTTCTCGACCATCTAGGTTATGTCTTTTGGTTCTGTGATTCGTTCCTTCCCGGGGGAGCCTTTTGTGTTCTCGGTTTCCCGTCTTGGGGAGTGGCCCTTCCGCAGAGTGGATGATAATTGCATCGCCCCTGTCATTAGTTACTTCTCTCTTTCCCTTTTTTTGTGCTTCCTCAGCTTCCCGGGGAGCCAATTGTGTCGTCTCTATTTTTGATGTTGACACATAGGTTCTCATTAGATTTCTTCCTATATGACTGTTGACCGTGGTGTAACTTGAAGAGTAACTAAAACCAGAACTCTAATGTAACTTCTAACGTACTGCCCACCGGTGTAAATCCGTAGAGGCATAGCCAACAGCTGTTCCTGATGGATCTCAGGAATCCGTGGCAGAGTACTGGGGAGTACTCTTCGTTCTTCCAAATGGGGTGTGGGATCAAGCTCCCAGGCTTGTTGGACGGGGGAACCGGGGGAGACAGTGATTCCTGGTTGTTGCGCCCCTCTCGGCGGTCTTGGCCTGGGGCTCGTTTAGGCGTGTGAGTTTCGAAAACCAGCTATGCAGGTTTCCCGCCAGAATCGACACAATTTAGTTGTGCGGACAGCATCTTATTTGTGATCCTCTCACTTTTCCTTTTCACTTGTTGGCTCCATTGGGGCCTTCTGGTGTTTCTGGCATCTGCTCCATGTTATGCACATCCATCCAGTTGTTTACTTCCTCCGGCATTTCAAAGAAGAGGAATTTGCATCTGTATAGTACTTTTTTTTGCAGTGTAGAGGAGCATATATTTTATATCCTGATGTTGGAGCCTTTCTTTGGTTGGTATGAACTGAGCCCGCTTCCTTTGGACTTGGATAGTGTAATCTGGATATATTGCCAAGACTGCGGAGCCTCTTCGGATCTCTCCGCCCGATATGGAATAAGCTAACATTTTCTCCTTGTCCCGATATCAGGATTTTAGCTATTATGGGTCACAGGGTGCTCCAGGGGGTGGGGGGTTCTCGTGAGTGTTCTGTGGGCTCTTTCCACTGTGAAACCTTGTGACAGGGCTCCTGGCCAAATTTCCTGGAGGAGCAGTTTTTCAATAAAGTTAGTGGGGTCCCTACCCTCTGCCCACTCATTTAGTCCCAGGATCATGATGTTAATTATCGTTTTGCTCTTCCCTCTGCGTCCTCAGCACTATTTTGTAGCATATGGATTTTGGCAGTTAGGTCTTGGACTGTTGCCCGCAGTTCTTTGGTGCAGGATGTGGTCTCCTCTAATTTCTTTTCTGTATCGCCTACTCTGCTGGCAAGTTTGTGCACGTCTTGACACAGGAGTTTCATATCACATTTTATTCCCACTATATGGGTTTCCATGGATGTTTGCATGGCTGCGATCGCCTGAAGGATCTTGTTATCAGTGTTTTGTTGGGGTTCATGTTCTCTGCTCGATGAATGGTCTTCTGGGTGTGTGGGGTCGAATTTTGGATAATTTTTCTTTGCGTAGGGTTCCATGGTCATCTGCTTTGGCTGCGCAGCCATCTTCCTCCTTCCTTCAGGTATCAGTGTTTAATCCCCGTTTCTGCGATTTGCTCAATGTGATCACTTTAATCTGGGTAGTTATCCCACTTGTGGGGGTCCTGGCTTTGGTTCTCAGCATCGGATCATTATTAGTCGTATATGTGTTTGGGCGCCTTTTACTTTTGGTGCTGCGTGATCTGTAAGCAGTTCTGGTGATTTATTGCAGCTTATAAGGAACCATGGGCTGTTGCCCGCCTGGTTCTACTTGTGCATTTCACACGCTTGTGTGGGCTAACGGGCTTCAATTTCCTGGCTCTGGGGGTGAGGAGAGGTGACTATTGGCGTATATGGGCAGGCTGGCGCGTTAAGCCTCCTTCGCACCTTACGCACATTGAGAAAGGTCTGAAGAGAGGAGTGCTCGAACCTTTGTAGCTGCCTGCAGGCTTTTTATCGATGACTTATTGCAGCTTATAAAGGAATCATGGGTTGCTGCCCATCTGGTTCCACTTTTGATCCGCTCAGACTTCTGTGGGCTCCCGGGTTGCCCAGCTGCTATCTCCGGTTCTCTGGGGGTGAGGCAAGGGGGCGGCTGGCGTATATGGGCCAGCTGGTGCGTTACACCCTCTTCACGCCTTCTGTGTATTGATAAACGTCTGGGAACATGAGTGCTCCGACTGTTTTAGCTGTATGCCGGCTTCCTATTAGGATGCATGGGGGTGGATGTGCACTTTTCCAGCATCTTGCCGGTCCGCTGCTAATGCACACTTTCTGCCCCCTCTGCTGCTGGGGACACTGCTATTGCTGTGCGCTGCCAGAGCTGCGTATACTCTTACCAGCTGATCTCTGGCGCTGGACATTTGTTTTTGTGTGGTCCACCGGAGCACTCTTTGAGGATGTGTGCTAATTGAAGGGGTATTCCGCGCAGTCCTCTTCGTTAGCGGGTTGCGGCTGCCATTTTGTGGGCGTCCGTACCCGGGCTATCTCTGCCTTTCAATAGAGCTGCCAGAATTTCAGAAACGCATGCTGCAGGGATTCTCCTGTCTGCAGTAGCTTTTATGGAGGTTATTTATCTCCATGTTGCACGCAGGATCGGATTCACCAGGATCAGGGGGGAGCTCGCTATGGTCATGTCCTGTTCACATCACAGCTGACCAAGAAAAAAAAAGAAAAACAGCGCTTTTTTAAAATGATAACTGTACTATTATTGATTTGGATTCTTGCCTTGATAAAGCCCAGAGGGACAAAACACGGGCCATGTAGTTGGCAGTTTTTCTCTTTTCTGTTAATAGGAGCAGGTCTGTGTGAACTATAAATGTCTTATACTTTTAATAACAAATGATGAATACATTATTACAAGTCACTAACACTTTCACAGAAGGTCTTTCACATTATAATGTACAAGTAAGGACTGCCATATTGAATCAGCAAACATCAATGGGACACAAGCATATTACAGTGGTATTTTAGATTCAGTAATGCAGGTCCAATTTCCCTGTGAACAAGCTTCGGACGCTGCAGCCTTTGCTATCGAGAAAAGCTCAACCATTACTATGGGGTGCTCAGTTACATTATATGAAGAGCATGTTGTGTTTGCAAATATTGTAACAATCAAACTCCATATTAACTACACAGTGGGCCTCTGCGTTGAAATAATTTTGTCCAGTCCATCCATTCACATTGTTAGATGCCACACAGTAAACCCTGCCACATTTCTTGCTATACCGGTTAAGGAGAGGAGGTACATGATTGCGTCACTTATGAGGGTCCCGAAGATTATTTGTTGCAGGCACGAGAAGCCGCACTGGCAGAGGGCGAGGTCATTTTCACTGATGGTTCATCGACGATTGACCAGGAGACTGGCCAGAGACACTCAGGTGCAGCACTAGTGCACCCCGTAGATGGGGAATTTGAGGTTCTTGTTCTGAAAAAGATTACTAACCCATTATTCTGCTCAGGCCGCGGAACCCATTGCCTTTAAGCATTAGAAACATCTCAGGGATGCTTGGACAACATTTACTCCGATCCAGCGTATGTCACTACCACTGTACATTCAGTGCTGTCCAGATGGGAAAGAAGTGGGTTTTGTAGATCCCATGGCACTCGTGAACAGCATGTGGCCTAACTGGAAAGTTTGATCTATGCATTGTCCCACTCCTCCTTAGTAAAAGTTGTTAAATGTGCCGCCCATACCAATAATACAGACCCTATTTCGCTCTGCAATGATGCAGCAGACAAGGCCGCCAAACAAGCTGCGTATCTTATGGATCCAGATGTCACTGCATATCATGAGGTGGCAAATCACCAGCTACAGTTCACAATCCCATACTCTGCAGTACTGTTAACACAAATAATTGAGTTTTAGGGACAGACACCCCAAGAGGAGAAGGATTTGTGGGTGATTAGGGGCTGATCGCAGTCCCAGACTGACATTTGGAGACAAAATATTACAGGTAAGGTGGTAATGGCACAGGAGTCGCGAATGGTTGTTTTTGAGCAGCTGCACTACCTGGCACATGTTTCAAAACACATTGCTGCAGATATTTCATAGGACTGGTTTGTCCCCAATTTGCAAGAATTCCTCAAAACGCTTGTGGAAAACTGTACAACGTGCCACCTTTACAGCACTGGCTAGACGCTTAGGACGTTGCGTGACACATTGCCCCATCCCACTGGGCCATTCAGGAATCTTCAAATTGACTATGTGGATATGTCGAACAGGTGTAGTACTTACCGTTACCTTATTGTTGTAGTATGTCCATTCTCCCTTTGGGTGGGGGCTGGCACCTGTGCACAACCAGAGGCAAAATCTGAGGCAACATTTCTAGTACATAAGGCATTTCCTCAGAGGATGCGAGGTCCTAAAATCTAATAATGGTACTCACTTTAATTATTTAAGGAGATTGCATCTCTGTAGGGGATACGGCATAAGTTGTGCTGCATATACCACCCTCAAGCCAACAGAATTGTAGGAAAGATTAACAGACTTTTAAAGAGAACATTGTCAAAGTTATGTGTAACTAAGGAGGAACTGGGGGCAATGTCTCTGCCTGGCTTTTAGCCTGAGAACAGGTTATAGGTTTGCAGAAAGCTTAGAAAAAAAACTGCATAGGTTCCCTGGCACATGACGGGCATTACCTTGTGTTGCACAAAACATGTTTGCTGCCTCTCGCCTCTGCAGATGTGGTCTAGTCAGATGCTTTCCCATTTTATCAAATTGCATCATCTTAGTCAAAGCACTTTTATCCAGCTTTCCCACGTAACCAAACCATATTATCATGGGCAATCTCGAATTTAATTTGTAAACTAGCTAAATGGTGTTAACAAAATGAAATCAAGAAGGCATTGCTAGACAGACCAAATGCACTACCCCTCTTCATCAAGCTCCACCCTGTTAAGAGGTCTAGCTCTAAAAACACATGGTATTACAAAGTAGTAGACACAACCTATTTTCAAGCCCAGAAGACAAAAACACGACATATATATGCCATACCTTTTGAATTTGCTAGCGCTTCTCACTGACGTTCTAGTAGTGTTGTCGTTTTTTTAAGAATGCCTGGCAGCGGTCCTGAGGGTTTACATAATCATTCTAAACACACCAGTGTCATACATTATAAGTACATCCTCTAACCCCACTGCACTCTGCCTTTGTGACCACCATTGCAGGGAAAGTTTGAATCTCAGCAGGGCCAGCTCAGCCCTTCATCCTTCCAATGTATAGAATTGAGCAATAAGATCAGCCATTACTACCAGCCTTAAAAGACAGAAGATTCCAGCACAAAGCACTATACACAATATATTACACGAATGATGCAAAAGAAATAAGACTCTGCACCTTATTGCAATTTAGCATTCACAGTAGAAAATGCAAAATTAGCCCTTTTCAAACGTATAACCACCTTTGGAAATGCCATTATACAGGGCAAAGTTTTGTCTTTTAACCATCTGCCACTAATTAGTCTGAAAGAAAGTTCTATTCCAGATATCAGACGCCAGCAATGACAGGTCTTTGCGTTAGACGTAACACATATGCATATCATTAAATTGCACCAGTCAAAAGACCAAGGTAAAATCTAGCTGTTGTGCTGGACAGAGTAATTCATGCCTGCCATAAAAGCAGCCCAGATGCATATTTCCGACATCCCCTCTTCCCCCCCCGTATACTCCCAGTTGCACATAACCTATCCTGATACAGCATATTCTAATTTGACATGTTCCATCATGATGTTTTGTGGCATGCCATGACATGCCACAGGTTATGTGTCATTATCTAGCATGACAATATTTCACAAGTCACGCAATGAGATGTCGCATGTCATGAGGTGGCACATGACTTAGTTATGAGATGCCATTTCCTTCATCATGACATGATATGAATGAATTGTAAGAACAATTATTTTTATTAATTTTCTATTTTAAGATAGCTCATGTCACACCCTGTTCGGGTGTGTCATGCCATGCTAGAATACATCATGATACAACACCACACTGGCAAGTCATGGAAGGTCATCTCATTACGTCACAATAGGGCCACAGGATTTATCATGACATAACATGATAAATCATGGCATGTCATGACATTAAAATATAGCAAAACAAAAAAAAAGGTGAGAGGCTGGAAGGCTTAGAATGAATCTTAAACTCTGGCATTGCTCTGTGCAACCCTCCACACCATGGTTCTTTGCCTGCCAAGCCATTACAAAAGGGGAAAGACCATATGAAAATCAGGCTTGGTCTCACCCCAAAAGGGGCCGTCCAGCCCAAACTTCTTGGTCACATCCATTGTGCAGAAGACCACAAGCATCGCCAAACATGTTTCAGCCGAGTTGGGCCTCATCAGTGAGGAGTAGCTTGGGTCGCTAGGCCCAGCAGGCACGGGAATCACGTCTGGGCATACCCGTGCCACACAGGAGGGGAGGTTGGGGGGGGGGGGGAAATATAGCAAAACAAAAAGGTGTGATGGCTGGAAGGTTTAGAATTAATCTTAACCTCTGGCATTGCTCTGAAACAGGCCAGTATACGAAACGGGATACCATAAAAGCGTACGGAATTGCTGGAAGCTATTTAGCTCTGGCTTCTAGCTTAGGAGACCATTCCAAATAGGAAGGATTGTGCGTGCAAAGGTCGGTTTCGAAGACAATACTTTCCCTCACTGAGGTGAATGTCAATGCATTAAAGGCTTTGCTTCAAGTCTCACAAATGCCACCAGAGACCACTAAATTTAGCTGCAAGATAAGACTGATTAAGCTATACTGCCTAAAGGCAATACAACAAAGTGAATGGTAGACTTGAGTGGGAGCCAATGTAAGGAAATGGGGACAATAAGATTATTCTTTCTGGCGCCCACTAAAAAAAAAGATGTGCAGCAGTACAGAACATACATTTCAAAAGTCTCAAAACACATTTACGAACACTTGAAAGGAGGACATGTCCCACACCAATGTGACAGCTCGCAACACAGATGGAAAAAGGTCAGCAGAGATCCAAGTTTTTATCTGGTGGTGAAGGGAAATTGGGTAAAATGCTTACTGAGTCTTTTTTGCCACATGTAGATTCATGGAAAGCTTACGAAGTCCAAGAGACAGGTTGACGTAACAAACAGTGGTTAAATGCCCTCTATGCTCTAAATGGATAACCATGACTATATCTCCTCTGTGTTTGCTGAAAGAACATAAAATATTCAGTCTTATAAGAGTCACCATCCACGATTCAATCTGACAACTCTGATCTTTAAAAATAAAAAAACAAAAAACAAACACTTTAGTCGACAACCTCCTCAAACTATAACTTAATATAGAGTTGGTTGACATCGGCATATTAATGAATATTGACCACATGCTCCCATCTCAATCTCCCTTCCCCACCACCCAACGGCTCCATAAAAGATTACATAAAATGGGAAACAGATGGACACCTGAAACTCCCTAAATTGAAAGGCAGGTGGGCCAAATCTCTCATCTCAGCAGCTTGAGATCTGCCGTATAGGAAAGATTGAAACCCGCTTGCGGACCCCACTGTGGGTGTTAAAGACAGCTCCTTAACTACTAGCAATGGGATGTATATGTATAGAGAAGAGTCCCCCTTTGACTCGCCAGATATGGGAGTCGGGGAAAGCTACTAGAGTGGCTAAGAGAAGAGATGCAAGCTCAGACTAGCAAGGCAGATCTACAAGAATATGGCGCCATATTGATTCAGATGGTCTAGTTCAGCTGAAATGCTTAGAGAGACAAAGTACTTCAAAATGCAGATCCACAAGCCCTTGGACAAGGAAATCTGAAGAGGGCCCAGTTACCAAGCAATGTGTTCATGAACGCAGAACTGCATCGAAGATATTTACCTCGCTCAGGAAAGGTAGGGAAGGACTCCTCAGAAAGGACATTGTCCCCCCCCCTAGACAAACTTCTTGATAAAGCAGAAAAGGCAATGGATCACGGGGACCCTGTAGATGTGCTTAGGCTGGCAGTTAGAGCCTAACAGACAGTGTGCACCATTACCACTGAGAGACACAAAGCAGTTAATGAACATGAATATGAATTTTGGCAAACTAGCACTCTCTGAAGCCGTTTTGATGGGCCAGAGCCTCTCATTCAAGGACCCACTCACCAAAGAGATAGCAAAATGTGTAGGAACACATCACTTGAAATGGACTACTAAGAGAATCTTCTCTACCAAGGTTTCCCCTAAGGGAAGTAGAGAGAGGTCACTCCGCTGAACGGAGTCACTTGTATAGACTGTCTCAAGCTACAACCAGGAGCCTATCATTTCTGGCAAGAGAGGAGGCTGACCTTCCTGCTATGATAGGATTGGGCGAAAATCCCACCGGCGAAACTGAACTGGCGAAATTCGCCAACAATTCCATTCCGCCGGCTGAGCAATTTTACACTTTTTCTGTCGCAGTTTTGGCTTTTTTTTTTTTTAGGCAGCAGAATTTTTTTTTGCATAGTCTGAAATGCACCCAAAAACAACATTTCTGGGGAAAACGACAATTTAAGGGAGCAGAAAACAAATTTTCCGTCCAAAATTTTGTTTAAAAATCTTTTTTTTAAAAAAAAAAAAAAGACATTTCTAGTGGCAATTGGACCCACATAGCCAATTCCGCGAGACGAGAAATATTGACAGATTGGGTGAAATTTGCATGTAATCTGCCAATTTTCTGGCAAAATGGAATTAGTCATTTTCATCCACCCATAGTGAGGCGTACGTGGCAGTTGGGGGACCAGATGGAGGCGGGCAGCCATAAACTGGCTCAAGCCACAGGTGGATGCCACAAGTGCAGCGTCACTACCAGTGGGGGATAATAGGGGTGGTTTCCTCCCAATTGAGAGAGGCAGTCAGGGGATGCCTGCATGCACCAGTCATTACAGAGGTTTAACATAGAATTTGCTTTTGTTTTTTTTCGCCCTATACAGACCTCACTAGACTATCAGAAACATATGGACAGAGAAGTAGACTCTCTAAGCTCTCACATTGTACCCAAAGCAGCCAGGTATGCGTTCATCATCTTCCTAGTGAAAAGGAAGCAAAATGTTAGGCGATCAAACTTAGGATGTCAATGAATGGCTCATGTTAGACTATTTCAAGATGGAGGGCACTCGCACGTTTAAGAGATCTTCTACTTCCAGCCAGGGTACCAGTTGGCCCAAAGGGATCTTCAAGACACCTAACTTTCAATCCCTATGCAAGTACCTCACTACAGATTCCTGTAGCTCTAATAGGAAGGGCAATTTTCAGATCTTGTATGCCTCCAGCAGCCCATAGCTTGGTTCAATTATCACGAGACAATGGCTAGTGCACATTTTGAGCCATGATGTAGCCTTGGGGGCCAGCAACCCCAACTCTAAATCGAACACCACCCCCTCCGTGACCACAGATGCTACCTCAGGATAGCTTCCAAAAGTCCATTAGTGAGTAGATTGAAAGCTTTGCCGGATCATGGCAACTACAATGTCTTTTCATTAATAAGGGAGGGGGTTTGCGGTGCAGATTAAAGTTGGTCAGGTATGAATGCACAGTTTTGCTGTAAAAGCAGACGGAGGGGAGCAAGAATTTAAGTGCACATTATGGTGAATAGGTATGGAAGGATGACAAGTGAAAAAGTGTGTACCACCTCCGTAAGCAAGCTCCAAGTAATAATGCAGAAGAAGGGCAGACAGTCTTGCTCGTTTCCAGGTGGGTGAATAGAAGGTTTCATTATCAATTATAGGAGTACCTGCACATTTGAGGCCAATCCCAGGAAATGATGATAGTACCCGACGTATGGTATTAAGACGTGGGAAAGCTGTGAATACTTGCCACTGCCCGCTCCCAGCTCTCGTCTTGGCCACCACCATGCACTTATTTATTGGCAGCTGACCACTCTCTCCAAGTCAACAGCTGCGTACTCCCTAGTACTCACAGCATTGGGGGGGTGTCTCTCTCTCTCTTCTCCCCCCCCCATTCACCCCCCTTCCACATGTTCCTCCCCTGTCTCTCTTTGGGCGCTTTGAAAACACAATTTACTTGATGTATAAGCACCTTACAAATGCACAATAAAAATTAATTGTATGGAAATGGCTGGTATTTGATAGTAATACTTCTGATATGAAGTGAATATTAAAAGGTAAAATGGTGGCAGTAACTTATTTGGCGAACGGTTGTAAAATAGCTTTGTCAATGCCTGTTTTTGTTGGTTATATAATGTGTTATAAATGGAAACAGAAAAACACGCTCTGAGCATGGCATACTCTGCTAAAGGGCAATGCGATTTTCTCTTTGTAGCAAAGTGCACTGTAGTGCAGGAGGATTGGATGATGCTCTTCTATGCGTATATACTCATTACCATTACCATTGTAGCTTGGTTGGCCGAGGGGTTCTGTGCACTGATTTGCTAGCTAGTTATCAATGAACCAAGGTTCTGTTTGAAATAGTCCCTCCAGGTATTAAACAGAACAGGTTCAAACTGCTTGTTAATCAATGTATTTTTTGGCTTCTGGGTAAAATAACAACCACACTGGCGATTCAGGGTGGTTGAGGTATAAAAGTATTTTACTTGCTTGTGCAAGAAGTAAAGTGTGTTTTCAAACACCAGTGACTCATCTGCAGCCTGCCCCTTTGAATTAAGGGCAAACATTAAATGGCACTGGATATTTTGGGGTGATGGACATTGGTTGATTAATTTAACATGTAGGATTAATTTAACATTTTACTGTTTGAGCGGTAAGCTGCGGACAAGACCGAATACTTCACTAACTGGTACAATATAGGATTTTCAGACTATTGGCAAGGTTGTTCTACTTTTGAGGCTGGTCTTCAGTAGGGCAGTTTCCTCTAGTTACTATGCTATACTATATACTTAACTTAGAACACCAAGTAAAGATCTCAGTCTCTTTGTGCTTGAATAAAGTACTAAGTAGAAAGTTACTGAACAGTCCTTTAAAAATCAAACTACTAAAGCACAGAAGCCAAAATATGTTTTTCTGTGGGGGAAAAGCAGAGAAACAGCTAGCTGCAAAAAGCTGCAAAGCCAAATATTAAGTTCTTACTCTGCCAGTGAAATTGCAAACGCCATGATTCTCAGAACTAGGCTTTAAAACCCCGATCTTCACACCATGTTGTGAATTTGCCATCAAGACAGCATATGTGAGTTGGTGAAGAACTGCTACAGGAACCTCTTGCACATCCTTTGGCAGAGGCCAGGTAGCAAAAGACATCCTCTCAGGCTCTTTCTGAGGCCTTTAAAATGTAATACATTTAATCCAGCCGGGAATGTGTCTAAATGGTGGGTAAACGCTCAGATCAAGCAAATCCGTGTACCAAGTCCACCTGGCGTAGTCCAGGGAAATCAATCCCATTGTCAATGGTAAATCCGTCCACCTTGAGATACAATCAAAGGCAACATCAACACTTCCACATTCACATTCACAATTCAAGGTCAGCTCACTAAGCGTCCATCTGTCTGCTCCTCGTTCCTGCAGGACGGGCTGCACTTAAAATGCCACGGCTCCATACTCAATTACACATCTCCATGGGTTCCAAATAAAACCTCTTGTTGACAATGAATGGCAGTCATGTTGTCAAGTCAGCATCTGGCCCACAGACATCTTGATTGAGGAGAGGTTGGCCATCAAGGCAAGACAAACAGTACGATATGCAAAATGCAAACAACCGCACAAGGTAGGGGTCTGACATACACGCCTATGATGGACAGGGATACCATATACTGGGCACTTTGGATCCCCCTTGGTGGAGTAGAGAAGAAACACCCTGGGCCAATGAACACAAGGGGCGAGTTTGTGAAAAGGAGGCCTTCTCAAAATTAAGTGAGCTTGCGAAAAATGCTCCATTGCTACAGAAACTCTCCACTTCACCAGTCGGTCATCTTCGTAGCATGAAAACGAACATTTCTGCCTACAGAGATGTGCAGCAATGCAACAAAAAAAAAAGACTGATTTAAAAAGGCTATCGCACAACCACAAAACAAGGAACTTTCCAATGTCAATATGGTAGTAAATATCCAGAGACCCTAAACAATCTACTGAGTCCGAGGCCCGTGAGGAATTAAGGCTCATCACACAATTTGTACAATCTTTAGACATCTGTTCAACAACCAGAAATCGAGAACAGATTACAAGCATCTGAATCTTTCAAGGAAGAGAGGAACAGCAATAGAATACATGGTCCTGAGTGAATCACTTCTAGTTCCCTTCAATAGCATATACTGAACCTGTAGGACACCGATATAAATAGGTTTTGTTATTGGGCAGCGGAATGCGAGGAACCTGAGAGAGTACTCAGAAAAGGGATGGAGTCCTCCAATCAAACTATATACTCGGCCTTTAATGATCGCGGATAATCTTCCACCACTTTCCCCAAAACCCTTGCAACTGGCACCACACTGGGGGGACACGTGGGTTGGAAACACCACTCTAGAGGCTTCAGGACTGCTCGAGGCCCAGTGACTCACTGGTGGCTTACTCCTTCCCATCCGAGGGAGAAAGCAGTGCTCATGCAACTGATTATCTCCAGAAAATCCTAAATTTAGGATACTGTTTAATTCGAAATTAAATTGCCTATATGCCAACAAAAAAGGAAGTTTCGTGTTGTAAAACTACATATTTCTGGGAGTCTTTCTCCCTGCCTGACCATTAATCAGATTGTTCTATAATGACTAATTTAAAATCTACTTACTTTGCTGAAGATCCTTGCTCAGTTGCAAAAGTAAATGAATTTATTCCAGACTTTGTCCCATGCATTTTACAAACAGCCCATCTCTCCATGGCCCAGGGGTGTTTCCCTGACTCTCTGACAATTGGGCACATATACCCAATTTTGAATAAAAAAAAAAAAAGAAAGTCTAGACATTAACTCTTTGTCCAATTACCGACCAGCGTTCTCTCTTCCTTTTCTGGAAAAAGTAGTAGTTCCGCAATTTAATTAGTGGATAAAAAAATATTTATTAGCATCACCTCAGCCAGGTTTTCGAGCTGGTTAAGTATTGAAACTAACACTACAGATTCAGATCCTGGATGATGCATTTAAGATTTTAGATGACAGGGGCAACTGTGCATTGGTACTAATAGATTAGTCAGCAGTGTTTGACACAATAAAGCAGTAAATCCTTCTGGATAGATTATCCCAGAGAAGGGCTTTGGGGTTCAGTGTTGAAGTGGATCCATTCTTCTGAGAAATCGTCAACTAATAATATGAATGGACCAAGTCCACTTTGATACTTTCCCAGTACCCTATGGAGTACATCAAGATGATCTTTTGTTGTCCATTCTTTTTAATCTATATATGGAACTTTAGAGCCATATAAAACAAAAATGGTGTGTATGCACCAATATGCCAATGATACTCAGCTTTACTTACAGGTACCTTACCTAGGAGATATACAGTGGCTGGGTGATTGTCTTTTAGATAGAGAGTTGGATGGCCGCGTTTCTTAAAATGAAATACCTCAAAAACCGTTTGCATTCCATTTTCTCACTCCATGCCCAATCCATTGCTTGTACAACTCTTATGAGGTGAAGATTTTAGAAGCCTCCGTGCAATTTGCCTTCTCAGTAAAATCTTTAGGTTTTATGCTTCATGTACATCTCTTTAATTCCTCAGATAAATCATTTGGTAAAAATATGCTAATTGCAACATGTTTTCCTGGAGAGCGTACTCCCACTCGTTGGTACAATCTCTGGTTCTTTCCCAAATTGATTTTGGAAATTCACTGCTAATTGGTCTTCCTACATCTTCACTTGCCCCACTCAAGTCAGTTTTTAAAGCAGCTGCACCATTAGTATGTGGGGCGAGGAAGTTCTTTTGCATCTCGCCACGCCAATTCTTAAGAATTTCCATTGGTTAGCCATTGAATACAGGATTAAGTTCATGACAATTCGTATTGTGTACACAATTCTGCATTCTTTTTAGATGTTTTAGGTTAAAAAATGATGAAAACATCTACGAAACATAACCTTTAATTTCTATGAGTTATGGGAAAAATTGCAAATGAAAAGTACATTTTAGAAGTGAATTTGGCCAGTTTTATTTTACTAGTCTGTCTTTTATGTTTTATATGTAAAGTTTTACATTTTGTACATGGTTTTATTGTACAGCGATCTGATGCTCATTTGCCCAGTTGCCACTATAGAAAAATATTAAATACATGTTTTTTTTTAAATTGACTTCAAAGGAGTCAAGAGCCCTAATGTTTTGGCTGTGTCTCTACTCTACAGTCTTTGACAATTAAAAGGAAAGAGACAATGGAAATCTACCATGCATTTATGTGCAAGAAAACACTGGAACACATGATCCTGACCAACATGTGTGTATGCCTTGCTTAAAGAGGCTCTGGTCGGTGTGTATAGCCAGGAACTGCAAAACATGGTTATATCTAGTCAAGATGCCTTAATAGCGCCAAGCCTCAGAATTTCTAAGCAAAAACCTCTCGCCACTTTGTGGCCAGCTTTCAGAATCTCGGACTGATGGAAGTGATGGTGAAGTGCTAGGTGTAGATTTCTCAGGAGGAAAATGCAGCAGACTACTCTACAGAAAGTGGTGTTGCGCAAAGAAAAGCCAGGGTCACTAGATCCCAGCCTACGACTGACTGTCCCCTTACTGACTTCTTGAAATAAACAGATTTCTATAATAAACAAACAGTCTGAGCTCATTGTGATCTTCATTTAATGGGAGAAAGACCACCATCGACCCTCTCCTCCCTGCCACCCTGTACAGCTGTACCCCTCCTCTGTACCTCTCTGTATCCCACCTGCCTGCTGAATAGCTGTTCTGTTACCTCTGTAAAGTGCTCCGGTACTTCTCGAAGCTAGGCCCACGCTCAATAAATACAATAATAACAATGGCCCTGGCTTGTGGTTTTGAAAGATCAACTATTGTACTTGCGCTGTATAACTGCAAATCCAAAGTGTCCGTAAACATCCTTGTTACAAGCTATCATCACCAGATGAGGTGGAATTTGGGTATACAGATGAAACTACATGAGATCTATCCAGTCTGCTGGTTTTCTGAACAGCCAGTACCAAGCCAGCTTTAGTAGGAGTTGATGGTAAAGCTTATCCAACTCAGACTCCGTCTCCCACACATCAGAAGTACACCGAAATTACAGCTTTTCTGAATTGGTGTCAACATTGCTTGGAAAAGATGGAGCTCTTACCTTACACTTAACTGATCTGGTGCAGCTCACAGGAGTGCCAACAACAGTGTGAAGGGGGAATTAAACCTTGTTTAAACACAGATCTGCTCCTCCAAAGAGGGGGAAAATTAGTCCTTTTACTTTTTGGCTCTGCAGTGCAAAAATCAGTCCAATGCCAAACGGGATGTTTTAATGAGCCAGAGGGTTGCCGATGCTACATAGACTACTTCAGATGGGTCTCTACGAGTGTATGGGACCAGCGCATCTAGATGCTGGTTGCCATGACCTTTCGCCCACATTTTCACGATGACCTTCCTGTGTATGCTAGCGATAAAAAGGAGGAGGCCTGGTCTGAACACTGTAGACACTCATAGTAGGGCCGGACAGTGAATTTGGTGCTTGTACTCCAAGCAGGGCCCAAATGCATAGTCTTATGGGTTTGCAGGCAGGCATTGTGACATATTAGAGAAAAAAATAGTAGCAATTAACAGTTGCCCCTCATGCAAGTGTGTGTGTTGTGGTTTCATCTTCAGTGTTGAACTCCTGGAGAGCTAGGTTAGAGCAGTCCCCTTCAGAAAACTGCTAAAATAGGGGGCACGGCTGAGCAGCAAGGAGTATGGTGGCCTGACTGAGCTCTGCCCCGGAAAAATCCTAAACCATGAAAATATCATCAAGAGTGCCTGCTACGCAAATCTTCCACATGGTGAAGGATAGTGGATATCATTGGGTGGCGGTGGTGCCTGGATGACCCATGTGTTGTGGTCCAAACACGAAGGTCTCGCCGGCGCAGATTGGGACCGCCAGGGCCAGAGAAAGCTGTATCCCTACTGGAATCTGGCGCTGCGGAGGCCGGAGTGGGGAAGGGGCCATGTGTGCTGGGACAGGCTCCCCCCCCGCTAAAGTGCTGGATGTTAATCAGAGGGACACACAAGACACAGCCAGCTCAAGGAACCACAGGAGCGCAGGAACGAGGGACAACAAGAGCTGACTGCTGATATCAAAGGCAGGCGGAGAGAGAAGATAGTGACGTAGCTAAGCGTCGGCGCTGGTGTCTGCGGCCCCCTGTTACGGTGCGATCCGATCCAGACGATATGGATGTCCACCTGCCCATTCCCTGGTGTTCTCCGCATAGCAGAGAGGTGTTGGAGAGAAAACGGAGGAAGACGTGAAACTGCACTGGCCAACCATGATACACACACAGTGAGTGCGTGCAGGTTGGGAGGAGACACACACAGTGAGTGCGTGCAGGTTGGGAGGAGGCAATCGGGCAAGGGCCAGGGGCTTGAAGCCAAAGGAGAACCTGGCGACTGCACCTCACCAAGTGACATTTAAGGAAACAGGAGAGGGGTGCGACTGAGGTCCCTATTGGCCTGTTAGGCATTTAAAGTGACATCTTTTGAATGGAAGCACATCCAGATGGTCAGGTGTGATTATAGGGGCGGGAGAGCATTAACACCTTTGTGGGTGTGTGGTAGCACCTGCACAAGACACGATACGGTGTAGACTTGCAGCAATATCCTCTCCCGACTGCTGGAAGTTCGGTTATACATCTGGGAATGCATGGGTGTTTGTTTGTTTTGTTATTACTTGTATTGCGCACCAGACCCAGGGGTAACCGGGCGCATTTTATAAGGCAACTTGAAGCTTAGTTTCAGGGGCAAATGGCAAAAATAGAGAAGCAAAACAAGGAAATATATAGTAATATACAACAGACATGTACAAAAATATATAATAGGCAAAAGAGGATGCATGTATTTATAGTCCTGATCAGGAACTACTATGGATAAATAAGTCCAGGCAATGGGTGAACTATTGTATGTCTGAATTTTTGATCCATGTTATGAGGTTATGACCTGCAGAGCCCCCACAGGACATACACGTTGGCGCTGTTTTGGCCAGTTGGGCATAAGTAAGTGGGGGGGGGGGGTTTGGGAGTTTCTCTTTAGCGGCCTTTATCCCGGGTGTGAGTCTCAACCAGTGTCTTTAGCTCCCCATCCTTTCACAGAAGAGAAATTTTCACAACATATCAGTCTTTGTCCTGTCCAAGGGCAGTCCAGCACCGAAATGCCAGGCAATTCTCTTCTGAACAAAAGTGCAAACAGCAACCCCAGACACGTGTTTCGGCCTGGTTGGGCCGGTCAGTGAGGTGGAGCTGTGCCTCTCTCCGTTTTGGGCAATTGTGCGACATTACATTTGTGCCGTACTGGGGCTGAACTTGTGTGGTCACGCATGCGGCGCAGCCAATATAATGGTGTAGCGATGCAACTAGCTGTTTAAAATCCACTGGAACTGGGTCAGAACCCTGCCGGGTCCGTGCCCGATGGCCCTGGAGGAGGGGCAGCACCTGGGGAAAACAATCCCAGGAATGCATTGATCATCAAGAAGGAATGTACAGCATCCCATCTCTGGCATTTGTAGGAGACGCCACCACTGCGAACGATCCTTGATACAAGCGATAGTACTGACAAAACTGGTGCGGCACTGGACCGGGGTGGATGAACTTCGCAGGCAATTGGGGACTGAGTGGAGGAAAGAATAGTGCTTGGCACCTGGCTAACAGACTAATTCAGCAGGTAGCATTGCAACATGATGAAATGTACTGGTAGGAAAAAAGGCCCAAAGGGCTCCTTTACCAGCTCCCTGGGGCCAGCAGCTCTGGCATGAGAGAGTAGAGCAGATCCGGGGGCCGGGTCCACCCGGGATGATCAACTATCAGTGGCCATGCAGAGCGGCTTCATGGCAGTGAACGTGAAGTTGGACATTGTTGCAACCATAGGGCCCTTCAAATCCAAATTAGAAAAAGAAAACGGCCGCATCAATGAAGCGGAGACCAGGATTGGTGAAATGGAGGACAAGGTGGACCAATATGACTGATATTGCCGACCTAAAAGCAGAACTCTCCAAGGTTAGGGGCAAATGCAAAGATTTAGAATCCCGATCCAGACAAAAAAACATGCAAAGGACCAATGGAACCATTTATTGAGGAATTCCTAAAAGACGTTTGACTTCGCTGCATTTTCTACGCATTTCCTGGTCGAATGTGAACACTGCACCCTCGCCCCAGTACCAAGGCCAAGAGCCCCCCCTCCCCATGCATGATTATAGCACAAATGCTTTATTATAGGGACAGAGACACCTTCCTGAAGTTATCAAGAAAGCAGGTGACACTCTGGTACGAGGCAAAGAATATCCATATTTACCCCGATTTTGCTGCTGTGGTCCAGTCCCAGAGAAGAATGTATAACCCAGTGAAAAGATTACTGAGAGCTCGGCGCATCCCATATGCCGTAAGGTTTCTGGCAAAATTACATATTCAACATGGGGGAGGGCACACTTTTTCAGAGAACCCTGCAGACGCTGGGGCCTATGTGGAGGCATCCATCCCTCTTCTACCAGTGAACCGTGAAAAGGATCAAAATCGGGCTGTGGGAGCAGATGGTGGTCAGAATGATGTGGGAGACTGAGGGAGGGGGTTCAATACTGATCATCTCTCTGTGATGATATAAGCAGACACGAGAAATGGTTTATTTGAAGCTAGGGCAATGCGCTTGCTGGGCAAGCCTGTAGTAGTAGCTGCTGGCAGCGTACCCCAGGGAATTTCCATGATTTGCACCAGGGGTACATCATTGAGTGGGGAGGATCGTGCGGACGGGGGAGGCAGTGGCTAGTTCATAATATTGGGAAAGAGATCCTGAATGGAGAGTTGGGAGAGGCGGGAGGGGGGTTGGAACAGTGGGATGTTTATACAAAAGTTGGCAGACAGGTTGGCAGACAGAAAATGCATTGTACAGTAATTATTGGAATATGGGTATGCATTTACAGACATGCTTGGCAATAAAGACAAATGGGTGAACCAGTAACACAGATATCTTGGAATGTTCTAGGCCTTAAGAACCCCGTAAAAGCTAGAGAGGTTGCATCTTATCTTGATCGAAACGCCTCTAAAATCGTGATGTTGCAAGAAACTCAGGCTCTGGGGTCAATATGTGACAGATTTGGACCTAAACCGGGGCGGCAAAGATACTATACCTCCTATTCATCACAGGCAAGGGGAGTAATCACATTAATACGTAAATCATTACATTTCCAAGCCAGGGACATTCAAGTAGACCCCAAGGGGCAATAGGTTATTGTTAAGGGGGAAATCTCTGGCAAGAGGATTGCGCTAGTAAATACATACGGTCCAAATGTGGGCGATCCAAGTTTCTACAGACGCATATCCAAGGTATTGGGAAGGGTAATCGATACCCCCATAGTGTGGGGTGGGGATTTTAATACAATCCTGGATGTATCAAAGGACAGATCTAGCACTAGACAGCGGGGAATCACTGCAGCAGCCAAGACTATCAGGCAGATAATGAACCAGCATAGATTGGTAGATTTATGGAGAGAGGAACATTCCAGGGCATCTGAGTATTATTATTCGACTATCCATAATCCAATGTCCCGGATCAACTTCTGGTTGATATCAGTGAGCTGGACACAGATTGAGTGGCAGTGAAATTTTGCTGCGCACCCGGTCTGACCATTTGCCAGTGATGGTATCCCGGTCTCTGAACAATTGACCAAAACCCCGACCGTTGTGGAGGACGTAGAGACAGCTTGAGGTAAGCTACGGATACCGTATAGTAGTTCACCAGTTTATTTTGGACCCCCAGAGGAGCAGCGCACCCACTGGGCAAACAGATCAACAACCCACTGGCCCGTGTGGAATGTTGATCCATTAACATGGAACAACATTCCACACGCGCCATAATACAGAATACAACATATCTCCTCCCCTTATCATACAACATGGCAAAGTATAATTACAAATTACAATAACTGAAACCTTTTGAACAAAATGAAAAACAAGCAAGAAATCAATAGCTTCGTATTAAAGATGCACGCAGCCATAAATGCACATTGGACATGGTTAACCCAGTGAAACAGATATCCAAACATTCATTCCATGTAGCACCCCAAAGCATAATGCAAATTAAAGCACAAAATCTCTGAGTCTACTAGGAGGCCCACATCTTCACACCGGCCGCCCCGACTCTCCAACCTCTTCTTTCAGCACATTGAAATCTGCAGCTCTACTCACACTACGTTCTTCCACAACAACACCCAAAGTCTGGCTTCCCGTGACACATTTGGGGACACAGACACTCTTCACTCCTTTCTCCAGGTACAAAATCAAACAAATCACCACCTTCACCATCCAACCCATTACTGTCCTCCACGGATGTAGAATTGGTTCTGGATCCATCAAGCACCACCACCCGCCTCTTACTCCATACAGAACCGTCCTCCAACCGCACATAGCCTTTACCACTCTTTCCTAGCAAGAATACACTACCACCCTTTTGAACACATCTAGGATTCTTTACATATACCAAATCTCCCTCCTTAACATGCAAATCCTTCCTATTCCCTTGGGACAATCTCACAGCTTCCTGGCGTGCCAGAATTTTCCGCTGAACATTATCCAGGTCCAGGTCACATGGGCCACCACCACCATGCGCCATAGTTCTCAAGGTAATTCCAGGTTTCCTTCCCCTCATCAATTCGAAGAGTGTCCTGCCCGTGCTAACAGAAGGGGTCCTGCGATAAGCTGACAAATATTCCGACACCACCACCTGCCACTCAAACCCACTAGTCAAAGCCAACTGAATGGCATTCTTAATCATGCCATTGACTCTTTCCAGCAGGCTATTAGCACTCGGGTTATATAAAGCAGTGTGATTGTGTTCTATACCATGCTGCGCTAAAAATTCCTTCCCGACTTTAGAGGTAAACTGCACACCGGTGTCCGTGACCAGGTTAGCAGGAATCCCTTCCCTATCAAATACCTTTTTTAGGAAAGCTATAACACTGTGGTCACCCTGCCAAAAGCTGCAACCTCAACCAATTTAGATGTGTAATCCACCAAAACCAAAAGAAACCTAAACTCTGGTTCCAAACATTCAAAAGGGCCCATGATCTCTAAACCCACCTTCGACCACACTTCTCTAGGAATGTCAACGGGGTGAATAGGCTGGGGCGGACCAATCTGCTCTTGTTACTCATGGCACAAGCGTGACACTCCTTCACCACCAACTCCACATCACGGTCCATGGCAGGCCACCAATAGTCCTCCCTCAGTCTTCTTTTGGTCAAAGAACGCCCCTCATGGGACAACGCAACAATCCTCTCAAGCTCATGGGTGGAATCCATTTCGCTCCTCTCGATACACCCCAAGGAACAACAGCCAACTCATCCAAAACCTGGGAGTAATCCCCTACCTTCCGGTCTATACTTAAACACGTCCCAACCCTTGCTGAGGCCCTCCTTGACTCAACACAACTCAGCATAACTTTCACTTTCAATGGTCCACAAGGGCTTGTCAATGGCGGGGATGACGCATGCAATTTGAACTTGAAACAACTCCTCTTTCACACCCTCGGCATAGGGATCCCCAATTCTGCAGTAGGCAACCGTGACAAACAATCAGCTACTACATTTTGTTTACCAGGCACATACTCCATGGTAAAGTTATATTCCTGCAACTCCACAGACCATTTGGCTATCCACTGGGATACCGCCCCAACCCCTTTAGTAGAGAACACATGCACTAGGGGCTTATGGTCAGTCCTGACAACGTATGGAATCCCCCAAAAGAACGTCCTAAAGTGTTTAGACACCCAATTCACCGCCAAGGCTTCTCGCTCAATCACGGAATACCTTCCTTTAGCCATCCTCAAAGTCCTATATGCAAAAGCCACCGGTTTACACTCCCCTTCACACCACTGTTCCAAGACCGCACCGATCCCCACTTCGCTGCCGTCGACGGTAAGAACGATTTTGTATTTGGGGTCAAAAGACCTCAAACATGGGGCAAGATCCACGCAATTCTTCAAAATCTCACTCCTCACCACGTTTGTGACCATTCGAACCTGGCACTTACAATGCTCTCATGGAAATGGTTTTGTCAGAATAGTTGGGAATGAACTTCACATAGTATTCAGCTAACCCAAGAAACGCTTTAAGCTGCTCCTTATTGGTGGGCGCCGGGGTGTCCAACACTTGTACCAACTCTGCCTTGGGACTAATCCCTTGGGCACCAAGAGTATGACCCAAATATGTCACTTTCTACACCCCCACCTGACACTTTGCCAACTTTACTGTCAAACCCTTTTTCTTTAAAATGTTCATCACGTCACGCACCCTCCTGTCATGTTCCTCCCTACAATCACCCCACACCAATACATCGTCCTGGAAATAACATACACCTGACAAACCGCCAAATAATTCTTGCATCAAACGCTGGAACACAGCCGGTGCAAGACAGAATGGCATGCGGCAAAAGCAAAACGCTCCAAATGGAGTCACAAAAGATGTAAGAGGCCTAGATTCTACATGTGGATCAATCTGGTGGTATGCTGCGGACAAGTCAAATGTAGAAAAACATTTGGCCTCATCTAAAGTGGGCAACAATTCGTTAATGTTTGGCAAGGGATGGCGGTCAACCCAAATACTTGAATTGAGTTCCCGCAAATCCACACACATACTGAGATTTCCATCCCCTTTCTTAACCAACACCACCGGGAACAACCATTCAGAAGAATCAATGGGTTCAATGACCCCTGCAGCCATCAACTTATCCAATTCTAACTTGAGCCCATTCCTTGCCAAGACTGGAAAACTCCTCACTTTGTGTACCTCAGGCACTGCACCCTTTTTTTAAATTATGCGATGAGCAAAATACTTTGAGTTTCCCCAACTGATCGGAAAACACTTCAGGAAACTCAACCCATCAGGGATTCAGATGTCACAAGGCCCATCCCACCATCACCCTCCCGAATGCTCAGCACAGGCACCTCCTTGCCCGGATAAATTTCCATGCATAAAGCAGCTTGCTCGTCCCATCCTAACCCACTGGTACCCTTAAGTGAAACATACAACTTGCCCATAGTTTTTCGACCCCGGAATTCAATGCAAGATCGATCAAAGCACAACAGGCTAATGGGATTTTGACCATAAGCACTGGGATTAATGTCAGATGCACACAAGGTTGAGATCTCCTTACCCAGTGTTTCCACGTATATCTCTGGAGACACAATGGTGTAGGGAGAGCCCGAATCTACCAATATGTCTATAGGATGGCCATCCACCAGCACCGAGACCCACTGACCTTTCTGTGAGGCCCCTTCCCCATGTAAAATTACTCCTTGCTCCACCTTAAAAAAGGATTCAGTTTCATGATCAGAAAAACATCCATCCGATACCACACCAACCACACCGTTGAATTTGCACATTCAAGCATAATGTCCTCTGCATTTGCATTTCCTACATACATTAACTGCAGGACATTCCTTAGAACCAGTTAAATGGCTAGGCCAGCCAAATTCTTTTTACAAGGCTCCTTGCCACCAAGTAACCTTCCAGCCTGACTGTCACTTTTATTAAGTTTCTTTTTGTTATCTCCACCGCCTCCTTTTCCACGTGGCAAAATAGCCTGCACAACATCTCTGGAGCCCTCTCTTTCAGTGACTATTTGCACACGCACTCTGGAAGCTTCAATGGCCCTGGCGATCTCGACCACCTTCTCCAATGGGGGATCGCTTTCTATCCAAAGCCTCTCCCTGATCTTTTGATTACTTGTTTTCATCATTATCTGATCTCTGATGTACTCATCAATAATCCCTGAAAACCTACAAGTGGCCATCAAGGTCCGTAGTGCAGTTACATAGGCATCTATGGATTCGCCCGACCCTTGGGCCCTTGAGAAAAATGTATAATGCTCCAATACCATATTTATCCTTCTACCAAAGTGGGTCTCTAATTTCTTCAATGCAGTTTCATATGCGCTCACAACTCTTTCTCCTTTCCCAGCCCCAGGCACAGTCATTTCCTCCCCAGGTAAATGACGAAAAACTTAGTCCTTCAGTGCCTATGCAATTAAGAAGCACAGCCTCCTTCTCAGAGAACTTTGCACCTCCAGCCGCCCTCAAATATATTTCAAAAGCGTCAATCCATTGGTCCCACGGGGCCGTTGGCTCACCTGGAGTTGGTAGAAATGCAGGGGAGTCCTAGCAGCAGTGTGCCACATATCCAATGCAGAGATGCTAGAGAGGTAAAGCAGAAAACTGTTTCCCAAACAAAGCAGATTTCCTCAGATGGAGGATATCCACAGATGCGTAACCACTGGAATCCCCACTGGAATCCCCAGCTGTCTCACAGCAACCAAGTATCCTGGCTGCTCACACACTGCTGTATGATAATGCCACCCCACTTGTCAATTGTTCCCCAACAGGATGTGAACTGGCCAGCCTACACAGCAGTTCGGAGGAAGAACCCCCCCTATGCACTGCAATGCAACCAACAACCTGTGAGACAGTCGCACTCAGACTGTTGTCCACCACAAACAGCTGAGAATACACCAACAGTACCTCGGGGCACAGAACACACCCCTCTGCGCTGCCAGGCGACAGGTGTAGCGTCTCCACAAAGAGTCAATTCCCTCGGCACCTCCTCCTAACCGTAAATGCTGTGTGCGAGGGAGAGTCAAACCGAGATCACGCCTCTGGATACGATGTGTCCTGGCTCCTCCTTCTAGCCGTGGACGTTGTGCGTGGATCAGCCATCGGACATCAAGACCACGCCCCTGGGTGTCGTGTTGGGGAAGGGAATGACTGCTGCTCAAATACACAGGGCGCTTCCGGGATGGCACAGCACCCTGCATCGATGCACTGCTGTCCAGACACAAACAGCAGCTACGGGGCTCCCCAGGAACGGCACTTCTCTCTGGCCGTGACCGCAGTGAAGGGCATAGCACCCGCAGGCTGGAGCGCAGCTACTCCCCGCCTGGAACACTTGGGAGCGGCAGCACTCAAAACGGCCCACCGGCAACGTCAGGGTGGCGAAGCACCAATACCCCGAGGGGTGAGGACAGCAGTCTGGGAAACTGCCCGCAAAACCGGCACCAGGCCACAGCGGACACACTCCGCGGTTGGGGAAACCGCCAGCAACGCCGGCACCGATCCAAGGCAGACACTCTGCGGTCCCCGCTCCTGCGATGGCACGTTGCATGCATGAGGCGGGGGTCCAGATAATCCTAGTCGCCAATGAGGTAAGCTACGGACACCATATAGTTGTTCACCAGTTTATTCTGGACCCCCAGAGGAGCAGCGCACCCACTGGGCAAACAGATCAACAACCCACTGGCCCGTGTGGAATGTTGATCCATAAACATCGAAAAACATTCCACACGCGCCATAATGCAGAATACAACACAGCTTTACTTGATACTGTACGGGTGTCTACCCTACATGAGGAAATATAGGTTGTTTTTGAAAATGAATGAAGGATCAGTGACAGTACGAAAGTTTGGGAGACGTTCAAAATTTGGGTACGTGGTACATTTATTTCGGTCACATCTGGGATATTACGAGACACTAGGCAGAGCCTAGGGGAAGTGGAATGGGAACTGCGCAGACTCAAAAATGAATCTGGAATGTCCAATGACAGGGCTCTCCTAGGGGTTATTAAAGGGAATTTGTTGAAGTTCCATCAGTTGGCAGACCAAGAGGTGCGTTTTGTAGCTAGACCGATCCAGGCCCATAGGTATGGGGAAGAGGACCAGCCCGGACGTTTTCTAGCAGACGTGAGAGGCGAGAGAGGGTCAACACATTTCAGGCATAGATGGGGCAGGGTTTATAGTCATTAAGTCGAAATCAATAAAGTCGAAAGTCAAAGTCGAAAAGAAAAAAAAACGAATTTCTTAATTACGTTTTTTATTTCAAATGGGGGGATCCCCCCCCACCAACCTCCCTTTTTTCCCTTTTTTTTTACCCCTTTTTTTTACTCACGGAACCCAAAAAACAAATAAAAAAATAAGAAATTCAATTTTTTTTGTTTGACATTTTTTTTCCGACATTATTGTAATTTGACTATTAATTTGATGTTATGCCTGTACACCATGGGGCAGAGGGACGGTTTCTAACAGAAACAGAGGAGATTAATGGTGTGTTTATGAAGTACTATATGGGGCTGTATGCAAATGCAGATACTTGCACAGTGGATCGGTTCCTGGGTGGAATAACTCTCCCTAGTCTTGCAGAAGAGGCACCTGAAGCACTCTATGAACCAGTAACATTGGAAGAACTGGCAGAGACTATTACGTCACTGGCCTCAGGCAAAGCGCTAGGCCTGGACGGTTTGGGAATAGAACTATATAAGACCTATAAGAAGAACCTGGCTCCACGACGGCTTAAAGTGTGGGAGGAGTTCTGTGGAAGATGACCCCCCCCCTTCAATGTCAGAGGCCGTTAGAACAGTATTGCTGAAACCGGGTAGACCCCCTGGGGCGATTAACTCGGACACAAAAGTGTTGGCAAAGGTTTTAGAGAACAAGCTCCTTCCGTACATGTCTGTCTTGTACACCCGGATCAATTGGGCTTCATATCTGGAAGGTCCATGGCCTTAAATTAAAGGCGTCTCTTCGGCGTCCTCTCGCAAATTGATCCCCATGCCACTGCAGTCACCGCCTCATTGGACGCCGAAAAGGCTTTCGAGACTGTGTCATGGAACTTTGTTTGGTGTGCTTAAACGTTTTGGGCTGGGAAACCTCTATATTGGGTATGTGAAACTACTGCACGCTAACCCGACTGCTGGAGTTCGAACGAATGGGGTCACATCACAGCCGTTTGCATTAGCCAGAGGCGGTTTATAGTCAAAGGGTCGAATACAAAAAGGATTGAATGCAATACTTTCGAACCAAAAAGATCTAAAAAGAAAAAAATTCAAATGCATTTTTTTTGGGGTGTCCCCCCTATAACCCCTGTTTTTTGGGGAAATAATACAATTTTTTTCTATACCAAAAAAATAAAACACATGCAAACTTTTTTCAATCCTTTTGTTTCTAAAATATTGCATTTCGAAACTATGTATCCGTTACTTTGACTGGACAACGCCAGAGGCACTCTCCTGTTTACGTTTACTATAGAACTGCTGGCGCGCTTGATGAGGGACCAACATTGACAGAGGGATCCGTATAGCAGGACCCTGCAGATCATATACTTATAAGCTGACGACATCTTAGTAGATTTGCGTAACCCTGAAGGAAAACGCTGAACCAGTTATGGAAGAGGTCGCCAGGTTTACAAAAACACTCAGAGTACAAAATTAATGCTTCAAAATCAGAGCTATTGCCGCTCACAGAGGGCACTGTCAAACCAAATGATCTTAGGGGATTTTGATGGGCTCTGGTCAGCTTTAAATACCTGGGGTTCACGGTGTCGAACACAGAAATGGTTATATGAAGAAAACCACTAAACATACCTTAATATACTGCCCATTAAACTGAATGTGTTATCCAAGCTTCCCATGTCATTAGATGGCAGGATTTTCCCTAGTGAAGATGGTGGTGGTACACAAATTATTATATTATTTCAATAATATTCCAATATGGCCAGGACGCAAATTCTTTGTAAAGATCCGGTCTATGACAGTGCAATTTATTTGGGAGGGTGGTGTGCCCCGTATGAGTTGGGAAGCTCCGACTGAGCCTTATGATCGAGGTGGCCTTGTAGCGCTCGATTTTGCGTTATACTACCTGGAAGTGCAGGCACATTACGCAGGACGTTGGTATAAACCAGGCCACAGCCCAGTACATCAAGCGTTGGAACGCGATTCGGTAACCCCAACAGATCTTAAAACAGTCATTCTGGACAACTGCTACACAGACTTGTGCACATTCGACCCAGTGCGCACAACAGTGAACGCATGGACTCGAATATTTAGACACCTCTGCATAACTACCCCTTGTAGCAATAAAATCCCTCTGTGGAACTGCCCGGGGCTTCCCCTAACATTTGATCCAGATGTTCAGATGTCTGGGACCCAGGGAAAACAATGAAGCTGTGAGATCATTCCCACAGCATATGGTAAAAGGTGCCAGGCGTCCTACAGCATTTTAGACAGTCAGCATCTTCCACCAGTCCTCATTTGGCCATTGCAGCCCGGGAATGATAGACCTGGAGAAGTATCTTATATTGTATGACCCCAGATTTGGCGTTGATGCCTATTTCGCGTGGAAACATTAGTGCCTCCACCCACTTCTCTGACTCCAGGGGGCCTACCAATCTCTCCCACCTCTCCCGCAGGCGGGTTATGTCCCGGGTCCCAAATGCAGTGATCACTTGGTACAGTGTTGATGGGGGCTTTACCAGAATCCTCGCGTGAAGGACATTCACCTCAAGGGGAGAGCTCTGTGGGATATCAGAGCACAGGAAATTGGGCACGTAGGGCGTGTGTCAGTTGTATGTATCTGTAAATGTCTCCAGGAGGAAGACCAAACGCCTCACGTATTGCCTTCAACGGCTTCAGGTGACCGCCCTGTAAGACCGCCGTTAAGGTCAGTATCCCTTGTTCCTCCCAGCTAGGAAGGCGGCCCATTGTCATGGCCTCTGGGATATACCTATTGTCCCACATAGGTTGGCCCATTGTGGGCTGCCTCCCCCACTCAAAGTGTTGGAGGGCCTCCCTCCCACACCAATCGTATTTGTGTTATCATCCCAGGGAGGGCAGCCGCTGTGGTGTCTGGTCCGCATAGGACCCGGAGGGGCTTTCTTTCGCCCATGCATCTGATCTCTTTGCTGATATGTGGAAGAGCAGGGTCTGCGTGGAGCCAGTCGTTCTAGGCGCCCAGCTGTGATGCCCAGTAGTAATCCCTAAAACAGGGTCTGCCCAGACCCCCTTCTCAGACTAACCACTGCAGCGTGGTCAGGGCGATGCAGGGTTGCTTCCCTCCCCATAGGAGTTTCCAGAGGATAGGGTCTATGGTAGAAAAGGTCGTGTGGGGGATATGGATAGGTGCATTCTGCAGGACGTAAAGGAATATCGGGAGGTAGAGCATTTTGAAGAGGGTGGCCCTCCCCAGCAAGCCCAGTGGAAGGGATTGCCAGTGGGTGACATCCGCTTCAAACCTGATCACCACTGGTTGGAGATTAAGCCGGAGAAAATCATCAGTGTTGGGGTCGCCCAGATGCCGAGGCAGACAAAACTCTGGATGGAGACCGAGTAAGGGCAGTGTCGGTCGGCCCCACTGTGGAGCGGGAAAAGGACTGCCTTGTGTTTGTTCACTTTAAGCCCACAAAACTGATATTTTGAGAGGATTCCGGTGAACTCAGGGCACAAGACCCTATGGGTTACTTGTGTAGATGAGCAGGTCATCCACGTACAGTGAAATACGATCCCCCCCCCCACCCAGGGCCACACAAACCTAGACCACCCGGGAGACGTCCTGAGCTGGATTGCTAGAGGCTCTATGGCCAGTATAAATAGGAGGGGGGAGAAGGGGCATCCCTGCCTGGTTCCTGTGCCCAGTGGTAAGGGTCGAGGAGAGCCTGTTCACTCGCACCACCGATTTGGGGGCAGTATATAGTATCTTTATTTTATTTTTTTATTTTTACATTTGTATAGCGCACTACAGCCCACAGGCATTGAGGCGCTATTACAGGAAGTGTGCATAGTCAAGATTGCGGTTACAGACTGTAGTTGCTTAGTTACAGAGAGGAAATATACATGGTAAGATTACGGTTACAATGTGGTTACTTGGTTACAAAGTGGAGGATCAGGGGTGCACAGATGCAAAAAAAACAAAACAGTTAGGTGAGGTTCAGTGAGAACTGATGTGAACCGATCAGACAAATAGCCTGGTTTTGATGGCTTTGCGGAAGGATAGGTGGGAGTCAATGCTCCTGAGGTGCGTAGGTAGGGCGCAGTGTGTGGCAGCCATGGCTGGGAAGCTGGAGCCACCTGCACGCACTCTACGGGTTTTGGGCATGGAGATCAGGTTAGTGTAGGCCAGTCTGGACGGCTTACAGGGGGTAGGCATGGATATGCGTTGAGCCAAGTAGGGGGGAGCAAGATCATGGAGGCATTTGTGCATGAGGGAGAGGAATTTGAAGAGGATTCTCTCCTTCACGGGTAGCCAATGGACCAATCTTCTAAGGTCAGAAATGTGGTCTTTTTTAGAGAATCCTGTGGCAGCCCTGAGGGCGTTGTTCTGAACTAGTTGGAGTTTGGCAATGTTTTTGCCAGAGGTTCCACCAAGGAGAGCAGTACAGTAATCCAATCTTGAACCAATCATGGCCCTAGCAATGGTAAGGCAGTTCTATGAGGTTAAGAAAGGTCTTGCTGCATTGAGCAGTTTGGAATAGTATGCCGAAGAGAAGGCAATGGCATTGACCTGCTTGTTCATATTGAGATTAGAGTCGAGGTAGACTCCCAGGGTCTTACTGATTGGGATACTGCGAGAGAGATAGTCAATAATGAAGGAGCAGTAGTTTTTGTGCAGGTTACCCAGAATGGTGGGTGAACCAATGAGTAGAAGCTCCGTTTTCTCGCTGTTAAGGCACAGCCAATTTTCTGCCATCCAGGCTTGGATGGTGCAGTAAATAGAGTTAAGGGCAGTCCTGTCTGCCTCAGTCACCTGTAAGCGTGATGAGCACCTGGGTGTCATCAGCTTAGTTGGTGTATGAATGCGCAGAGAATCGAGCAGGTTGAAGAGAGGCCTAGTGAAGAGGTTATAAAGTGTGGGTGCGATGCAAGAGCCCTGAGGCACACCACATTTGATGTGACTGGGAGTGGCACACGCTGAGTCGGAAAAGACTTTCATAGATCTTTCCTGAAGAAATGAGGTGATCCATGCACAAGCTTTGGAGGAGAAGTTAGCTGCAATGGAAAGGTGGTGGTACAGAGTGTTGTGGTCCACGAGATCAAACGCGGCCGATAAATCGAGGAGCAGAAGGAGCGCAGGTTTGCCGGCGTCTCTGATGTCATCCATTTGATTTTTTAGGTCAAGGAGGGCCGTTTTCGGTCCCATGTCGTGGTCTAAAGCCAGACTGTCGAAGGCCAAGACGACGGTGGTCCTCAAGGAATTTTTGGACTTGCAGGTAGGCTGCTTCGTCCAGTATTTTCAGTATCTTAACCCATGACATGAAATTGGGCCCAAACCCAATACGGTCCACTGCGAGTAGAGCAAGAGGCTCCTTGATGGTTGAGGTTTGGCTAATTGCAAAGTGGACCCTCCGCAGATTCACCCGAGTGGATTTAGCCGGCATGAACCCACATTGGTACGGGTGGACTAGAGAACGATTGACCCCCAGCATCCTGTTGGCCAGGACCCGGGCTAGGTTTTTGGCCTCCCCGTTGATGAGAGATGGGTCTGTACAAAGCGAAGAGGTCCCTGGGCTTCGCAGGCTTGGGAATTACAACTCTGGTGGCCTGTCCAAGGTCATGTGGGAGCACTCCATCTGTGCGAAAGCGCATCAGCATGTGGTGCATATGTCCCACCACAGTCGCCCATTCGTCTCCAGGTTTCCACTGGGGTTTTGCCGGGCTGGAGCTGGGACAAAGCCGCAGTGACCTACTCTTCCGTGGCCCCCCGCTTCAATTTTTTCAGTGTGGGGCCCAGAAAGCCTGGGGAGCTCGATGGAGTCCAGGTAGTGCGGGGTCGCCCCTGCGGATGTGGTTTCTCTGGAGGTCTAGAGTCCCTCGTAGAAGGCGGCAAAGACGTTTGGCATGTCTACATTCTCATGAAGCAGGTTCCGCTCAACCCCTTGGATGGCCCCGACGTGTCCGTGACCATTTCCCGTCCGCTCCAGCCAGGCCAAGGCCTTGCCAACTTTGTCCCCATTGGCGTAGATCTGACTACACATGGTCCAGTGAGACGTCCTGGCATTGTCTAGCGCCAGGTTCTTCAATATTTCTTGGGCCGTTATCATCACCTCTTTGGACTCCGGTGTGCCGGCGGCAAGGACATCTTCCTCGGCCGTCATTGCGGCCTCCTCCTTTTTGGTGATCTCTAGGGTTTGTTGCCTGCAGTGTGTTGTAACCAGAGAAAGGGCCTCCCCCAAAGCACCACCTTGTATCCCTCCCAGAGTGTTATGGGGCTGGCTACGGAGCCTTAATTCAGGAAAAAGTATTCGGTTGTCTTTTGCGCGAGGCCCTGACACACATCGGGGACTCCCAGATAATATGCGTTAAGTCTACAGGAGGATTGGGGTTTGGTTTGAGTGTGTTTTATGGTTAACAGAAGGGGGAGTGGTCCGAGATGCCCCTGGCTAGGTAGGTGGCAGTTTTCAGCGTATGTGACATCTTGTGGGACAAAGAAATAGTCTATCCGGGACATGGAGTTGTGGAGAAGAAGGATATCCTGCGTCTGTGGGGTGAAGAGTGCGCCATGCATCAACCACCCAGGTGCCGATGCGAAGGAGTAGAGCTTGGTTTGTGTTTCGAGGTTCCCATTACCCACGTGTGTTCTGTCCTTGCACACATCCATCACTTAATTGAAGTCGCCCCCTAGTACCAAATTATCTGCCTGTTTCCCCATCATTACCTCCTGGAGGTCACTAAGGCGTTTGTGTGTTAGTGGGGGGAGGGTGGGAGCGTAAGCTGCCACGATACCCCAGGAGACTCTCCCGATATCCCCTGTGACCACCATGAAGCACCCCCTTCGGTCTACGTGGTGCCCCTTCAGTTGGAATGAGACTGTCTGTGCATAAGGATCATGGTGCCCGAGAGCAGATGGAGAACCCGGCGTGGAAGGTGCCTGCATAGTTGGGACTTCTTGAAGAATTTACATTCTGTACCCATGAGGTGCGTCTCGGTCAGGAGAGCTATGTCAGGTGAATGTTTGTTTAGTTGTTGGAGGACCAGTCGCCTCTTCACCCCGGAGTCCAGCCCGTTTACGTTCCACGTAAGTAGTATTAATTGGCCATCATGTGCCACCTTTACGAAGGTGCTGGAATTCCTGCCCTATACCCAGTCTGAGACCCTGGCTGTCCTGAAGGGCCGTGTTCACCTACTATGGCCGGACTTGACCCCCAATAAACCTGACCCGTCCCTACTCCTGAATCACTTCAACAACTTTCAGAAGAACATTTGGTTGGCCCCTGTGGAGATCGACGGGCGCCTGTTTCGTTGAGGATCTCAGTGTCCAGCCATTCCAAGGCTTCTTGGGGTGTGTAGAATAGGCGAGTGGCCCTTCATGATGGACTTTCAGCAGCGCCGGGAAGAAGAGTGCGTATTTGATCAACATCGACTGCAGTTTTTTTCTTTAATGAGTCAAAGGATTGTCGGGCCTTCTGTACCACCTTAGTGTAGTCCGGGTAAAAGCTGATGCGGTATCCGTTGTAGGTGACGGGTCCAGAGGCTCGGGCCATCTGGAGGATAGCGTCCCTGTCCTGGATGTCTAGGAGACATGCGATAATAGTCTGTGGTGAGGCTCCAGGGAAGGGGCGTCCAGTGGGGACCCTGTGTGCCCGTTCAATTGAAAATAACTCTGAACATTTTTTAGGGGCAAAGAGATGGGCGAGCCAGTCCTCAAGCAAGAGTTCAACACTGGGGCCCTCTTTTTTCTCCGGGATCCCGAGGATCCTCAGATTGTTCCGTCACGCCCTTCTCTCACTGTCTTCCGCAGAGTATTCGAGTTGGTCGACCTTTGTGGAGATTGTAGCCAGTTACCTTTCCATTTGATGGACCGTATTCTCTATGCTCGATATACTTTGCTACGACTCCCCGACTCTAGACGCCAAGTTGTGGAGGTCCTGGTGGGGGAAGGACACCTCTGCAGTCAGGCCCCCTAGCTTCAGTTATAGGGATGTCTGAGTCGTTGATCGCCCTCATGACGTCCGTAAGAGAGAGAGCAGGATCTTGGGTTCCATCACTTGGGATTTTACGTTGGGGGTCGAAGGGGAAAGCCCGCCGTGAATGAGTCCTGTCTTTTTGCCTTGTCCTTAAGCATTATACTAGTTTGTGCAGTCTGGGAGGGGCTCCGGTTCGGGTGCCTGTTTCAGTCTCTTGGTGGGTCCAATGTGTCAATGACTGCACGTGCGTCCTGGTTCTGAAGGCTGTGTGTAAGGGGCGCAGCAGCTCTGGACAGATCGTAGTGTCGTGCGTGCACCCGTGAATTTGTCGCCTCGATAAGTACCAGGGATGGGTCCCTTACCCCCCCCTCCCAACTGGCTGTATCATTTTAACTGAGGGTCATGCACAGGGGCGGTTTGTTATGGCTTGCGGTGTCAGAGGGTGGGTGTTGGGTCGTTGCGGACAACAGTAGACTGCCGTTTGTCTTGTTAGGCTGGTGGCTGGGGCTGATCTCCCTACTCACTGTGCCGTGGGGCACTTGTTAGGTTGGTCCCATCTGCTTGGCCCAGGGCCGTATATCAGTAGCAAGTGATAGGGGGGGGGGGGGCTGTTTGTTTTCTGGAGGAGTGTGCCAATATTTCCAGTGTATTACATGGGGCCAATCATCCGTTAATCGATCCAATGGCTTTGCAGGCATCTTCACAGAAGTCAGAATGTCAACGGTAGGCCCCGGTCTCCTGCATTAGCCCTCATGCCTCTTGGCAGACCACAGGTTTCGGTTGGATACGCAGCCTTACTTGCAGTAGTGGCTCCTCTGCCATAGGTGTTCCCGCCTTTGGGCACAGTTATTGCCGCAGGACTCTTGCACCTCAGTGCTGTCCGACCAAGCAGGGTGTGCGTTACGCCGTGCCCGGGTGTTGTGGCTGCTCCCGATGTGGCAAGGCCTACGCTCAGGAGCCTGGTGCCGTTAGCCGTGGAGCGGCCTCTGGGCAGCTGGCCAGGTGTGGTGGACAGAGTGTTCCAGGCTCACTGGTGCTGTGGATCAATTGGGCCTATAGACGCTGGAGGGGGTGGGGGGGGCATGGGAGGAGTGGTGTCTTTCTGTTTGGGGCGGGCACCTAACCCCCGGTCCGAAGTCACGCCACACTCAGGTACTGCTGTAGAGGCTCTTGGCCATGGCCAGTGCAGCTGGCACTGTGTGGTCTGTGAAGGGCAGTACCACTCCAGACACGAGTGCAGGCGGGAGGGAGGGTATGCAAGGACAGGCGGGGACGCATACGTGTGCCTCGTTAAGGATCTCCACCTCCTCCTCACTGGTCGGGTCCCCGGTGGAGCCCAGTGTTCCTCCACTGATGGTCTGCAGGTCTCGCGAGGCTATCTGCCGGGGCTTAGAGGAGTCTGTAGCTGGCTGGCAGACCCTGCATCTCCAGCTCCTGACCAGAATCCAAGATGGCGGCGTCACCGCAAAGCCGTCAGCCTGTTTTTCAGTTTCCCAGCACAGATTTCTGTCGGGCTTGCGGCCAGATGTCGGTGGGGAAGCTCGGGGGGCGGGGGACAGGATGTCAGCGGTGGCCGGGAGCAGGTCTTTTTAGTTGCTCATATGCAGCTCGCACATGCCTGGATGTCGCTCTTGATGGTCCCTATCTCTGCAGAGCTGGGGTCCGTACCTGTATCTTCCTTCTCCCTCTCCATTGCTCCTCCAACACGGCTGTGGTACTGGTAAAACTTCTCTCTCCAACTCATTGACCCCACACCCCCCTATGTCCTTATACCTCCTCAGTGTCACACAGTTTGCTCTCCTGCGGATGTCCTTGCGGTGTACACCTTTACCGCTTGACGGGGGCCCACCACAGTCTCACTCCATTGTCTGCTGCTCGTCAACACCCCAACCTTACTGGTCAATCTCCCCCACTTTACCAGCCCCTGTCTCTGCGCACACCGCTGTCTCTCTTAGCCTCCGCAGGCTTTCCTCCACTGCCTCGGGATTTCTTCCACTCCTCTTGTCCCCCGAACCTCCTCACCTTCAGTTCATTGTAATTAGGCCTGAGGCTCGGGCAACCACACCCCTATGGTCTCCACTGGTGTGCTGACCCACTTGGACATGCTTTGGTCAGGGTGGGAGGACTGCACTCCAGGGGGTTTGGCGGGGGCCATTGGGCCCAAATCTTGGTGGGTGTCCAGCACAATGCTCCTCACTTCCACCTGCAGTCGCCAGAGTGGGGCTTCACACCTTCATCCTGCTCTGTGGCTCCTTTCCTCCGCTTTACCCCAGAGCATCTCTTGTCCCCACCGCTAACCAAGAATGCCAGTGCCTGATTTTTTTACTGGCTTCAGATGTATGCCTCGGGTGAGGCAGTGCTCCAATTGGCCCCGCCTCATCTCCTCTGCAGAGTCCTGTTGGGGGTCACACTCCCATACACGGGCAGCCCCCCTCCTTTGTGGCCTGGGACACATGTACAGTATCTGAGGGCCACAGCACCCCTCCGATGGGTCTCAAAGCGAGCACTCACCCCCTGCCTGGCCAGTCCTTGCTCCTCTACACCGTCTCTGCTCTGGGGGGGGCTTCTTCGGCCCACGACCCGGCCTTCCACCGCTGGGGCGCCTCTTTATGGGATGCACCGAGGTGGACACCTGGTGCCAGCCGGGGCACTTTGAGGCCCACTCCTCTGCGGACCTCACCAGGTCTGGTGCTGCTACCCTCAGCCGCCTGCATCACCCTCTCCTCCATCGTGCGAAAAGGCTCAGCCTACGATGCCTGCGGGGGACACTGGCAGCAGTCTGCTTCCTTTTACTCAGGCCTCACGGGTCCGTTCGTTCATGCGGCAGTCAGCTCCCGCTGCGCCGGATCAATGCCTTCTCCTCAGCACATCCGGGCTCAGTACCTGGTGTCTGTGGGGTACAGGGGGAGGGGGGGGTGCTGGCTGCAGCCGACTCCTCCTCCTTCGAGCCTCGCGGCTGCTGTTGACTCTTGCGGTCTCCGACTCCTCACCGCAATGAGTTGTCGCTTCCTCCTCGCCTCCACAGCCCGCACGGGCTCACACACAGTGCCTACAATGATTAGCCGCCACAGCCTTTGACTCCTGCTGCAGCGGTGTACTTTTCCCCTGTTTCGTTGCCAGGGTGCCAACGCCTGTCACTGGCAAAGGTGGTGCCTCACTGTTTCTGGAACACAGCGACCCCGTTACAAAGGGGCCTGGCCCCCGCTACTCCGTTAGACACCAGGCAGGGGACGCAGCACAGCGTTTATTTTATTTTAAAGTGTATATAGCGCACAAACCGCCCGAGGGCATTGTGGCGCTGTTACAGTAAGGCATCTTAGTTACGTAGTGCATACAAAGGTGTTACATATGCAGATTACATACAGTTAGGTATTTGAACAAATGCCATTTTTACATGGTCTAGTGTACATAGCTAAATAGCTGTTGAGTTCAATCAAATAGTGTTTTGAGAGGTTTACGAAACACTAGGTGGGAAGTTTCTACTCTGAGGTAGGGTGGAAGGAGTTCCATTGCATGGCAGCTATGAATGGGAAGCTGGAGCCCCCGGCTCTGGCTCGAATGACTTTAGGCACTGTGAGAAGATTGGAGTAAGGTGTTCTGGTTGGTCTACAGGATGCTGATCTGTTTATTCTTTGTGTTAGGTAGTTAGGGGCTGAATGATTGATGCATTTATCGGTAATGGCCAGTGTTTTGAAGAGGACAAGTTCTTTGATAGGTAGCCAGTGGGCCTGTCGCCTGGCAGCAGAGATGTAGTCTCTTCTGGGATTGCCAATGGCTGCACGAAGAGCAGTTTTGGATGGATTGGTGTTTCTCCAATTCTTTTACTGATGTGGCATTCACAGAGAACGTTGCAGTAGTCAAGACGGGATCCTATTATGGCTCTGGCAATGGTGAGGCAGTTTTCTTAGACAAAGGGTCTGGCTGCATTGAGAAGCTTGGGAGTGGTAGGCTGCTGAGGCTGTAATGGCGTTGACATGCCTAGACATGGCAAGGTTGGAGTCCAAGTAGACTACAAGGGGTTTTACTGCCTGGGATACTGTGATTAGTGTGTTGTTGATCATGAAGTCAAGGTATTGGCTGTCCAATTTCTTTAAGGTTTCTGTGGAGCCACTCAGTAGTTCAGTCTTGTCTCCATTTAGGCACAACCCATTTTCTGCCATCCAAGCTTGGGTGGTAGAGTAGGCAGCATTGAGAGACTTGGTGTCAGACTCATAGTCACTCGATAAGGGGAGGAGGACTTGTGTCGTCCGCGTAGTTTGTGTATGTGATACCTAGCGAGTCCAGAATGTTGAAAAGTGATCTTGTGAAGATATTATATTGAGTGGGGGATATGCATGAGCCCGGTGGAACTCTGCATTGGATGAGGTCAGGTTTAGCAGAGGCTTGGTCAGAGAAAACGCTCATATCATATCATGGCTCTGTCTTGCAGGAACTATGTGATCCAAGCTGTGGCGATAGGGGAGAAGTGCGCTGTGGATGAGAGGCGGTTGCAGAGGATGTGGATTACCAAATCGAAAGCCGCTGACAAGTCCAAGATGAGGAGTAGGGCAGGTTTACCGGAGTCACAGATGTCGTCCATTTGATTTTTTAAGTCAAGTAAGGTTGTTTCGATTCCGTGGCCGGGGCAGAAGCCAGACTGACAGGGTCCGAGGAGGCCGTTAGCTTTGAGGAACTGTTGGACTTGTAGGTAAGCTCCTTTTTTCTGAATTTTTAGCAAGAATGGCACTGTGGTTGTTATGGGTATGTAGTTACCGGGGGAGGTGGGGTCAAGTGATGGTTTCTTTAATACGGTACAAACCCAAGCTTCTTTTAGGCAGGCTGGAACAGATCCTGCCACGAAGGAGGCGTTTATAAAGGCTGTAAGGAAGGGTGCGAGTGTGCTAGTGCATTCTTTGATGAGGGGGACCGGGCAGATGTCTCCTTTCCAACTGGGCGGTTTGATAGTATTCATGATGTTTAGGACATCCTGCTCGTTGACCTCCTTGAAGGAGAAGAGAGGAGAAGCATCGCTGGTTTCACGAGGTGGGAGGAGTGGTATGGGATGGACCAAAGACTGTTGGTTGGCTTTAATTGTGTAATTTGGTGTCTAGCTTGCTTAGCACGGCTGATTGTATATTATTGCACCAGGTTTCATCTTTGGTGATAGCCTGAGGACGGGGGTAGGTGTTTCTAATTCCCTCAAAATTGAGAAGGTCTCTTTGGTATCGGATTTGGCGTTGACAGTTGAAGGAAGTGGCTTGGATGATAGCTTTTTTGTATTCCCTGGTCAGTTTACAAAACTCTAGTTTGGCTGAGTCGAGATGGTTTGCCAGGTGGATAGCGCTGTCCGCTTTTTGGAGCGTAGTTCTTGTAATTCAGGGGAAAACTAGGCGTTAGTGTGTTTTGTAGGTTTGGCTTTCTGTGACGTAAGTGGGGCAATGGCTTCCACTGCTAGTGTAATAGAAGTGTTATAAGTCTGAGCCAGTATATCAGGGTCATTGGGGAAGGGGGTCTGAAGGCCAGCATTAGTAGGTAGGGTTGGTGAGAGCTCCTAGTGAGGGCAGGTGGGAGGGGCATAGCAGGCTGGTGCACTTTCTTGGGGGTGGCGATATAAAATAAGAATGTGGTGGTCAGTCCAAGGGGAATGGGAGTTAGCCTTGATGGTGAGTGGGCAGTTGTGGTGAGCTAGCCCATCTAGAGTGTGGTCCTTGATGTGGGTAGGGTCAGAGATGGTGTGTTTAAGGCATAGGGTATCAAGCGCATTGTCAAGTGATTTGGCATGGAAGACTTTGGGGTAATTGAGGCCAAGGTTGAAACCACCTAGGGGGATGGCCTTGGTGGATTTTTTTAGGTTGTCTGACAGGAGGTGGGTCAATGCTGCCTGGAGGTCGTCTAATGAACCAGGTGGTCAATAGACAAAATGGAGGGTAATGGTACAGTTTGGAGAGGAGTTAAGTTTGAGGAGTAAGTAGTTGCTGTTGCTCTCTATTGACCTTTCAACCTTTCTAATAGGAATGGATTCTTTTGCTATCAAGGCAAAACCCCCTCCTTTCCAGTACGGGCGGATCTGTCGGAATATAGTGTAGCCTGGGGACAGGGGGGTGGGGAAGTGCTAGGGAGAGGGCTGGGCCAGAGGATTCATGGAGCCTAGTGATAATGTCATGTATGTGAAGAGCATGGGCGAAGAGGCAGCGTGTGTTGACGAGAGTGCAGCTGAGTGAGGTGTACTGTGTTGGACTGGTCTTCAAAGGGAGGTTGGCAGCAGTGGGTGTAGGAGGGATGCGAGTATATACAACAAGAAATGCCACTCAACAGCTACCCACCTACACACGCACTATGTGTGTCTAGCTGCAAACAGTGCTACCAATCATGTCGGTCAATGGATCAAGACAGGAACAATAGAGATAATTTAATCAATAACTATAAAAACACTCGGAACAGTTTCCATATAAAAAAGACAAAAGTACATTTTGTTTACATAAGATATCACATAAAACAACGTTCTGTGAAAATCACTGATTGTGATGAATAAATGCTACCACAATTCCCAAATTCTAACAATATTGTGAGGTTAGTAAGGGTGTGTGGTGGACATTTCGTATGTCTCTAATTCATATAACTTGTCCTTGGCTCTGTCGACACAGAGAAATGTGTTTCTGGGAACTAGCAACACATTTTTTTATGAAACACTCTATAGCCAACTTAAACCACTATTAGATGTGTGCTGAACCCGTCTTCAGGACGTTAAATGATGACACCAAGATTTTGATGTCAAGAAAGATTCATTGGTTGACCCTTCGCATTATGCAATCTAAAAACCAAAACAGAAAAAGCGTGTTGGTGACATTGTTAAAAACCCGAAGTGGGGTATCATCTCTCTATACGTGTGCACAAGCAACTATTGACACTAACCTTCTGATTACTTCATTGGCGTGTGTGGCATCGAATTGGGTAGGCATGTAGACCAAATTCGAACGTTAAGGCTGTGGGTTCTCACAGTCGTTGAAACTGAAAAGCAAGTATGAGATGGACCTTGTAAACTCAATCTTGCGATTTTGCATCTGCTTTTTGTTGCTTTTTTGCACAGCTTGGTGCAAGTTATATGATAGGTACACAGCAATCTGAGTGGAGTCTGTTCTTGCGTAAATGATCCTGGTCTTGCACAAATGATTCATTAAGCACTGTTCAGGTCCAATACATATTGTCCTGATCTCTTTAACAGAAATGAGTACAACAGTTGTAAAAATCTAGTTGAATTAGGCCTTTAAAGCATGCCTTTAATCGGGCCTTTCTCAGGTACAGTTGCCATTTTTGATTTCAAGATGGCGCACAATTTGCACCATTCTGATTGCTCCTTCAGTCAGAGTCTAGTTCCACAACCCATCCGCAGAGTTATATCCGGTTGTTTCAATCAGGAACCACTGCGAAAACAGACGGTGTGGCAACCAAACTAACAAAGATATACAAAGTAGGTAAGCGTTCGCATGCTTCCGTTACAAAATAACTTTTAAGTTGAATGCAATGCTTCGAGTCACTGACTCAGAGCTATTTGTTCCAGAAATCAAATCCACGGCAATCTCCTTTAACGCTGGGCACAACACGCGCATTCCGCGGCTAGCGAGGTCATCGGAGGAATTATCTCCATTTGCTGAAGGTAAATTTATGATTTGAGCACTTCATTTTACACACGATGGAAACGTCCCTAGCAGTTTGAAAATACAAAATGTAAATGAATGTCTAATAGACAGTAGTCTATATTGGGCCCTTACATTAGTTTCAGATTGCTGTGTACCTATCATATAACTTGCACCAAGCTGTGCAAAAAAGCAGATGCAAAATCGCAAGATTGAGTTTACAAGGTCCATCTCATAATTGCTTTTCAGTTTCAACGACCGTGAGAATCCACAGCCTTAACGTTCGAATTTGGTCTACATGCCTACCCAATTCGATGCCACACACGCCAATGAAGTAATCAGAAGGTTAGTGTCAATAGTTGCTTGTGCACACGTATAGAGATGATACCCCACTTCGGGTTTTTAACAATGTCACCAACACGCTTTTTCTGTTTTGGTTTTTAGATTGCCATAATGCGAAGGGTCAACCAATGAATCTTTCTTGACATCAAAATCTTGGTGTCATCATTTAACGTCCTGAAGACAGGTTCAGCACACATCTAATAGCGGTTTAAGTTGGCTATAGAGTGTTTCAGAAAATGTGTTGCTAGTTCCCAGAAACACATTTCTCTGTGTTGACAGAGCCAAGGGCAAGTTATATGAATTAGAGACATACGAAACAGCCAAATGTCCACCACACTCCCTTACTAACCTCACAATATTGTTAGAATTTGGGAATTGTGGTAGCATTGATTCATCGCAATCAGTGATTTTCACAGAATGTTGTTTTATGTGATATCTTGTGTAAACAAAATGTACTTTTTTCTTTTTTATACGGAAACTGTTCCGAGTGTTTTTATACTTATTGATTAAAAAAATGTTTCTCTCTATTGACTCTGTCTTGATCCATTGACCGACATAATTGGTAGCACTGTTCGCAACTAGACACACCTAGTGCGTGTGTAGGTGGGTAGCTGTTCAGTGGCATTTCTTGTTCTATATGCTTGTATCTGGTCCTCAGCCACACAGGCCCCTAAAAAAAGGACCCCCTAGCTCTAATCGCTTGCATTTCCCCCTGGAGGGATGCGAGTGTAATCATGCGTCATAGGAAGGGTTGTGACTATAGGCATCAGCAAGTTATTGGCAGCATTAGGCATGGGTACATTGTTGGTCAGCAGATGGCAACTATTTGGTGCAATCTCAATATGGGCAGGCATCAGTCTTGGGTACATCTACAACATTAGGCATGCAATGAGGGTGGGCATCAGTATTGGGTACATCCACAACATTAGGCCTCAAATGAGGGCTGGCATTAGTAATAGGTACATCCATAGCATTAGGCATGCAATGAGGACTGGGATCAGTATTGGTTCCATCCACTGCATTAGGGACGAAATGAGGGGTGGCAGTGGTGGTCATGCAGGCATAACTCGTTGACAGGGGTGTGCTCATAGCAGCAGGAATAGGAGAGGCTCTAGTGACATTGGGCCTAGGCATGGCATCAAGAGCGTGAGGTAACTTGGTGGTGAATACAGCGTTGTGCAGCAACAGGGTACAGGTTACATGGGGTGAGAGCAAGGTGTTAGCCACATCAGGCCTAAAGGGGGTGCGTATCATTTTGTGACCTGGAGAACGGTCACCAATTCGGGTCTCCAGATTGAGTCAGCGACAAGAGTCATTGGGGTGCCTGTAGGGCTGCAGGCCCGCCCTAGGTGGGTTGTCACGGCACTGCTGGTAGTCACATGAGGCAGCGTTGTGATGAGGCTGTGGATCCGAGTGTTCGTAGTTAGGTTAGGGGAGGCTAGTGAGCCCCTGTGGGTGGTCCAAGTGCAGTGACTGGTAAAGTATTTGGGACCAAGGGTTGAGGTTGTGGTCCAAGACCTAGCCGGTTGTTGCGGGTGTTAGTATCTACGGGTGTAGATATGACGGTCATACGACTTGTGCGGGTGCGGAGTCGACCGCATCTGGTGGATGGTGTGGGACAGGTTGTGGCTGGGTCTCTATTGCCCAATAGGTGCGATCAAGTGGCCAAAGCGGGAGAGGAGTCACAGCATGAGCCGGGGCCTCGTGGGGCAGCTGGTGGCTTACCTTTGAATTGTGTCTGGTGTGGAGTCGGCGGGTGTGTGTGTGTGTGTGTGTGTGTGTGCGTGCGTGCGCAGAGAGCAGCGTAGGCCTTTCCTTCAGGCCTTCCCAGCACGGCTTTGCCTGCCGGCTGTGGAATGAAGTTTTTATAGCGTGGCTGCAGGTAGGCAGCTATTGGAGCCAATCCAGGCCTGCAGCGGTGAATATATTAGAATCCTCCCTGTTGTGGTTGCCATGGGGACGACAGCGATCTAAGAAGGCCAGATATGGTTTTCTAGCCCGCGAGGTGGGGCGGGGGGGGGGGAACACTGTGGTGTCCCTCGTGTTGCTCTGCTTGGGGGAACTTTCTGCAAATCAGGCGGTGCTTGCAGCAGAGCTGCCAGTTCAGGCTTGCATTTTGCCTGCACCCCATGGTCCCAAACCCTTTCTTCAAGCAACAGCATCCTCTTCAGAGAAGCTTTTTCCAGGGCAGGCTATCCCAACTGGATGGGAAAGAGTGAAAGCAGGATTCTGGAGTACTGCATGCACCAGAGTGCCGAGGCTCCCTGATCATCCAGTAAGCTCAGTACGCTCTTGGAGCAATATCTTTGTTGAAAGGGTTTTGTGTTGCAATGCTTTTACAACAATTCAAAAGAAGCTACAAACTCACAAAGTAGGTAAACTGAAGATGTATCTGATAATCTGAGACAAAAGAACATAAAACCTGAACGGTTATTAAAACATAACATCATTAAACAGATGTTTACATGTGCAAACATACATCTGCCAAATTGTAAATCATACCAAGATCTGCCCCTGGGAACAAACATCAAAAATGTATTTGGAGGCACAAGCAAGAAAATTATGTTACTAGAAGTGTCAGAGAAAGGTGGGCCTTTCTATCCAAAAAGGTCACTATCAATTTGCAAGGAGCACATGAAATTATTTTCTTAGCTAAATATTGATACTAATAGATTTCTGTAATTAGTGAATGGGACAATTCTATTTTGAATTTCACAAATACATTTTTCCAAAGACCAACATGTCCAGCTTTCAGATAGGCAAACAAAAATAGGGTTGTTCTTTGGCCTGGTCAAAAAGACTTGGTTGCATAAATACATAGCATGCTCGTCAATTGAAAATATGCTCATGCTCCACCAATAAAGCCATCTTCCCTCAGTCTATAGAAAACTCATAGGTAAAAATCTATAAGTATCACTTCGGAATAATTATAGGTTGCCTGTATTCAGTGACCTGTAATTTATACCAAGTGGTTACCCTACTGTGTGTATGAATGCACAAGTAACAGATTACACCATCATTGCAGATACAATAGTATTTTCAAATTGTTACCTAACAGAAGATGCTGATTCATGCAATCAAAAAGAATCCCTCCAATCATCGAACCGCCAAGATACCCAAATGACCTTCCAACAATAATGTAGGAAATATTGGCCACATTGGAATTCACATTCTTTGACAAGTCTTTAAAAGTCGGCCCCAGAACAGCAATGGCCATTCCCTGGAAGAGGAAAAGAAAGAAAAAACAACTAAGCCTCATGGTTTTGGTTCATACACAATGCAGAAAATATGTAAATTGTCAAATGAACACCACACGTGTGTTCAGTCCAGAGACACAATAATGAAACTGGCATCTATGGAGTAATTGTACTGAAAAACAGTTTCAGGGGCGATTTTCTTTAGCAAAAACGTATTAGGTTTTTAACTGATGGAAACAGCATAAAATCAACGTCAGAGATGTCAGTTTTACAAGCAAAGGGAAGGATTGCATCGCTATACTTTAATCATTAGTTAATTTACAGCACTAACCTCAGGTAAAGGTCTAGGCATCCTTATGAGATAGCCATCAATGTAATTATCATCCATAGATGAGGAACGTATAATCATAACAGACATTACAGTTAGAAAAAATATATATTATAGTTTAAAAGAACAAAATTACTTACCCGTTCTAATGTTCTTTATACTGGATCTTGCTCCCAGATTCCTCATCTTTGATATACCGATATCCTGCTTGCAGCTTCAGAGATTCTTTCTACAGCAGAGGGTGCCTGCCGTGCGTCTTGGAGTCGATGTTGCTCAGCAGCTTCCATTCCCACGCTTGGACGGAAGGTCAACATTGGTATAAATAGCATGCACTGCGCCAGTTGCCTCAGTTCTAGTTTTACCCCCCTTTCGCACAGCCGACTTGAGGATCCATAACCCGCATGGACACTGAAAGAGAAGTATAATACATTCACCCACAGTCAGAGGGGTAGGCTTGAAGGGCGATGAGGAATATCCAGTAAAAAGCACATTACTAGGGTAAGTAATTTGTTCTAATGGATTGCGTCCTCCAAGGATTCCTCCTCTTATCAACTCCCATCGCAGTTAGACAGAAGGAGATGGAACCAGTGGATTTTGTTACTGGTTTATGTTGTGCAAAAGAGCTTTGCCAAACCTAGCGTCCTGACCCGACAAGGTGTCCAGGCAATAATATTTTGAGAAGGTCTCCATCAAAGACTAGGTTGTGGCATTACAAATGTCCTGTACCGGTACACTTGTTTGCAGAGCCGAAGTAGTTGCCATTCCTTTGATGAAATGTGCCCTTACATTTTCTGGGACATCTTTCCCAGCCAAAGAATAACATTCTGAAATGGACAGAATGATCCAGCGTGACAAGGTCTGTTTAGTCACGGCTTGACCCAGTCTGCGTCCAGTGTAACCAACAAAGAGTTGATCGCCTTGCCTGACATTTGCCAATCTGGCAAAATAAAAACTTAAAACCATTTTTGGATCAAGTTTGTGCAACCTCGTTTCCTCCTTGGAAGGAGGAGGTGGTGGATAAAATGCTGGTAAGGTAACCTTTTGTGTCAGATGGAATTCGGACACCACCTTGGGAAGGAAGGAGGGACAAACACTCAAAACTTCCTTCTCCTTGGAAAATGTAACAATAAGGTTTACATGAAAGCCTGTAGCTAACTCACGTAGCAAGCAGAAGCGATGACAACTAGGAAAGTTGTCTTAAATGTTAATGAGTGGATGGGAATGAAGAGGTTCAAATGGAGCTCCCATCAAAAATACCAAATAAAGATACCAAGCCGGAACTATGAAAGGGACGGGTGGGAAAATACTCAGTCCCTTAAAAAACGGTATGACAATGGGCATTCTGAAATAAGAGCATTGTTCTGGTGTGCGAATGAAGATTGATAACGCTGCCAGGTAGCCCTTGGCTGTGAACACCTGTAGCCCCCGATAGGCCAGGTGTAGCAAAAAATAAATACAACATTTTTTTAAAAAGCACTGTAGGGGTATCACAAGGAAAAGGATCAAATCTTTAGCTCTACACCAGCTGCGAGACTTATTCCAACAGCAGCGATCTAGAGATTTTGTTGCTGGCCTTGTGGCAGAAAGCAACACCTCCATAACATCTTGCGGGAGGTCCCAGTCTTTGCATCTTAACCTCTCAGGAACCAGGCATGATGGTTTAGAGTTCCGATTTCTGGGTGAAGAAGACTGTGTCCCTCTTGTGACAGCAGGTCCACTCTGGGGAAGAAGGAATGGAGGGCAGATGGACATGTTTAGATGTTCTGGGCAACACGTCCTCCTGCACCAATACAGAGTAACCAGGATCATGGACTTGCCGAACGTCCTCAGCCTCCCGATATGAGGAATAACGGGGACTGGTGGGAACACGTACAAGAGTGGAAATTCCCATTCTACCACGAACGCATCCCCCAGAGCTCCACTGAGGAAATTTCCTAGAGCAGAACAGGTTGCATTTCCTGTTGATACTGGATGCGAACAGATCCACATGAGGGGTTCCCCATATGGCAAATATCTCTAAAAACATCCTGAGCAAACTCCCACTTATGGGAGACTGTACTCTGCCTGCTCAGAGTGTGTTCCGTTGTGTTCTCTTCTCCGGCTAGGCGACGGTCAACAGAGATTCTGGTTTTGCAGTGCCAAAAACTAGATCTGTATTGTCTCATGCACCGTGGTAGTGACCCTACACCCCTTTTGTTGAGGTAATGCATAGCCACTGTGTTGTCCGTCATAATCAGGACGTTTTTACCCTGTGTGGATGGCAAAAAGGCCATCAGAGGCATTCTGATTTCCCTCAGCTCTAAAAGGTTTTTGTGTAGTCTGGATACCAGTGCGGACCAAACACAGATGATCGTGAGATCGTTCATGTGGACTACCCATCCCATGGTGAGATCGTTCATGCGGACTACCCATCCCAAGAAGGAAGAATCTGTGACTATGATCATCATCTGGCCAGTGTTGCCAAAAGGGATCCCCCATCATCCCATTCTCTTTGCAAGCCCAACACCGGAGACCCTGCATGACTTTGCTCGGCACCTGAAGAAGGTCCGTCATCCTGCTTAAGAATTGGGACCAATGGGATCCGAGGGCCCACTGGAGGGACCTCATCCTTAAAAGAGCCTCTGGCACCAGGAAAATGCAGGATGCCACGAGGCCCAGCAAACTCAGAAAATCGAAAGTCAGCAGATGTTGGGCATTTTGAAATCTTGTCACCATCTGCAAGATATGTTGCGCCCTCAACTTGGGAGACAAAGCCTTCCCCCAGGAAAGAGTTCATGACTGCTCCAATTAATTAAAGCTTTTGGGAAGGCACCAGGTGGGACTTCTCGAAGTTGAGAGAGTGAGAGAGAGTGAAAGAGAGAGAGAGAGAGAGAGAGCGAGAGAGAGAGAGAGAGAGAGAGAGAGAAGTCCAGTCTGTGGAGACAGTGGCAGATGCGGTTTAGAAGGTCAGAGAGCCTGTTCGGGAGAACAAGCTCTGATCAGCCAATCGTTTAGGTAGGGAAAGAGGTGAATCCCTTTCCTCAGATCGTTGCAACCACCACCATCAACTTGGTGAAACCCCAAGGGGCGGAGAGGTCTGCCTGAAAGGCAGTACTCAAAACTGAAAGTGAGAACTGCTAATGGCGAACCTCAGGTACTTCCTGTGCTTGGGGTGTAGAAGAACATGAAAATAAGCATCCTAAAGATCGAGCAACACCATCCAATCCTGGAGCTGAAGGGCCTGGAGGAACTGCGAAAGAGTAATCATCTTCAACATGTCCTTCCTAAGGAACTGGTTTAGGCGTCTTAGGGCCAAGATGGGTCGCAGGCCTCTGTCTTTCTTAAGAAACAGAAAATAAGTGGAGTACCAACCATGGTATTGCTAGGCTACTCGTACCCTCTCAACGGCACACGTCACCAGCAGTGAAAGAATGTTCTGCAAAAGGAGCGGGTCTGGTTCCTGAAGAGATTGCACACGCCTTTTTAAAAACGGGAGTCTGTACCCTTCAGCACTGTCTGCCTTACCCAAACATCCAAAGTTATGTGTTGCCATTCTTTGAGATGCAGAGTTAACCTGACTCCCACCGGAGTCTTGTGAGTGAAGCACTCAGTGATTTTGGAGCGGTCGCTGTGGCAGAAGGTAATGAGGGAGTGACTTCCTGAGCCTTTTACTCCACGGCCTCGTGGAAACTTCCTTTTGTTTCTACTCTTCCGAGAAGCAAAAGAACGCCCTCTCAAACTCTGGGAAGGTGGAGTTGCGGTTGAGTGACTACTGGCTGCACGTAAAGATTTTACAGCTGCCTTAGAAGCTTGCACCTTCTTTGAGCTTTTGTCAGCCTTTGCCCCAAAAAGGTTTGACCCATCGAAGGGCATGTATAAAAGTAGCACATCAGGAGCAAATCCATATTTGGACCAGCCATACGAACCTGCTTGTGACTGCACTTGCTCCTATAGCGCGACCAACACACTCAAGCATCCAGCGCCAATGGGAGAGACCAACATGCAGCCCACTTAGCGTCATTGATGATTTTCATAAATTCATCCCTCATTTCCCCTTCAGGAATATTCTCAACTGCTTGGGAGACAATATCTGTGTATTTGGCTAACGCGCACAATGCATTAATGGCTTTAAGCGCCATACTCCCAGCGGAGAATACCCTTTTTCATAGCACGTCATATTGCTGGTCATCCCCATACAGTGGGATGGTAGGGTAAGCAGCTGCTTTAGATGTAGAATTTGCAGCTTGTACCACCAAGCTATCGGGAGTAGGGTGCCTGGAGAGAATACCAGGGTCAAAAGCTGATGGCTTATATTTTCTTACCAGCTCCTTGTTGACAGCAGGACTGGCAACCGATTTTTTGCCAATTTTCCAAGATACTATTTTTGAGTGCACAGTGGAAATATCTGCAAGGTCATCCTGTACTATATCCTTTGCAGGACATCCCCAACACAAATATTCAGTGACCTTGTTACTCACCGACCTGTAAGCCGCACTTTAACAGCCAAGTATGGTGCAGCAAATTCCTCTTCTGGAGGATTGTCTAAACCACTGGCTTCCTTGAGGCAAATAGCAAAGTCCTCATTTTGAGATTCCCCTGAAATGAGTTTCACTGGGACATTGGGTGTACCAAAAACATTCATAGCAGAAGGGTAAAAATCTTCTTAGTCATCAAAAAAAAAAAAAAGAAATTTGTTCCAAAGGACTTCAAGAAGTCTCTTTGACAATGGTTTACATGGTGGTAAAACCTGAAGATGCATCAGAGCATGACATTGATGGCTTTGACGACAAAGACTTCGATGTCGAATCCTTCAATAGTGAATATGTAGAAGCCTTTGATTTCAATGCTTCTTTTGCTGTTGATGTCACTCAATTAGGCATCTCAGGCTTTTGACCTGGAGCGTTAGGGTGTGAAGTGGAAGCCTTAGATGTCTCCCTGCCGGCTTTAGAAGGGACAGTGGGATCGCTAGCCTTTTTCTGCACTTCGAGGGACCACGAGGGGCCACCTTCGACAAAATGTCAATTTTCTGAAAAAACTTCTTAATTTGCTGCTGAGACAGACAAGTCTGGGAAACGTACCTTTCTCCTCTCGGGTGTGGAATACGATGACGAATAATTATGAAGTTTCTTCTTGGATTTTCTTAGAGAAGAGCAAGACAGGGACCGAAGTTAAGATTGGAAAAGCAGGAGCAAGAAACATCTCCTGGGTATTCACTATCAATTAGTGACCAGAAGCTACGACAGGGGAAAAAAAGGAGCTCGTACTTGGCGTTCCACAAATCTCACAAATCTGACTTGTACATGAATGAATTGTGTCCATTTTTTTAATTTATGAGCTCATATGCTTTAAATGCCATATAGACATGTCCTAATGTTTATCGATTGTCCCAAACTCAAAGTTAAATTCATGTATGTGTTTTTTCAGCATCAATTTGACTAGGGAGCCAAAAGTAGCTCCGGGTCCCTGTTGGCGTCACGCTACCCAGGCTCTTCTAAGAAATAAGCACAAGCTAAATAGCTCCCTGCTCCCCTCAATTTTGAGCCCTAGACAATTAAGAGTGAAGCGAATCGTTCCTTGACCACAAGCACTTACAATGCTGAGCGTTTCGTATACTTTTGAGCAGACTTCTCTCAAACTCTCATCTTTTGAGAATTTCCTCTTTGAAGGAGTAGAGGATGGGAATTTTGACGCTGACCAACCTAAGGTGAGCTTAGACTTCCTCTCCTTCAAGGCATTGCTAATCATGGACTGACGGGAACCATAGTCGACTTTGAGCTCTTCACCGAGACACCAGAGGCATATCCTGTCCAGATCTGTGATCGACACCTTTGAGTAACAGTCAGCACACCTCTCGAAACCAGTGTACAGAGTAGACATACTTGAAGATAACAGAACTACACAGTGGAAAAGAATCGCTGAGTCGACCCGTTACAAAGCGTGCTATGCATGTGGAAAAACAGAACTGAGGCAATGAGCGCAGTGTGTGCTATTTATACCAACGTCCGAGCACAGAATGGAAGACGCTGGGCTGTGGGAAATTGACTCAACTACACTCTCTACTGTCGGACATCACTAGTGAAAACGATATGCTGCAAATATTTTAATGACGTTGGTGGGCAGCGTAGCCCAATGTTCCCAATCATCACTCACATCATAACGTTATCCAACGCAGAACCAGGAACATAACATTACAGCAAACTTTTCTTTTGCACAAACAGGGCAAAAAATGCATATTTCAAAGAAAACAACGATAATCTGAATGGTAGCAAGTACTTTTATTTTTGTCATAATGTTGAAAAGAGGAGATTATGTCCACAAAAAAATCTTATAATGATGATTCCGTTCAGAGAATGATTAATCACAGTATTTGTATTGTTCAGAGAAAGTTCTTATTTTCCACGACTAATTTTGGATCTACAGATATTGCGATCTGTTAGTGAGAAGAGCGGAGTGCTTTCAGTTTCGAATACAACACTTTCACATCTGCACGTTTTCGTAATGTATAGGCTGCCATGTTGCTCCTTGTTACTGCAACGGTGAAAGGAGAGATTGGTGTCTGGCGATAATCCCAGATAATGGTTATCACAGATGCATTGTCCAATTTCAGGTGGCAAAGCCATCAACCGAAGAATCACACCATGACAGGCACACATCGGTACAATGCAATTGTGTAAGATCGAGAATAAAAAGAAATATTTCAGTACCCACTTTTTAATATAATATCCACATGACAAATCTGTTAAAACTGAATTCCAGTTATAATTAATGCATACAATTTCTATTCTTTGCGTCAAATTGATCATCTGCGACATTGCTCATCGTGTAGCATACAGCACACTTGCCATAATCCCTTGCCCACACATTAATTCAAACTTTGCTTACATTGTGTATTGAGCTTCCATTGTCCCTATGTGACGGATTACCAACTGCTTCGAAAGACTGATCTCATCAATAGAAATCTAACTTTCCTATGTCTGCTTTCAACATAGTGAAGCTCAAATTCCTTGTGGATATTCACATTGTGTCATTTAAATTGTTAGTGTGGTGCATTGAAGGCCAAATAACAATGAGACCCTTTATCCAGTGCTCACAGCGAGTTCCGTTTCAGAGAGTGCACCTGCCACAAAAATGAACAATATTCATGTCATGCTGTGCGGTGAAACACAAGGAAATATTTTAAGTATTCTGCATAGCAAAATAATTACTACCATTCTAACAGTAACAACTCACCTGCTGACAACATGTTCGGATTCTTTCACAGATGGGCCTAGTTGAGGTGTAGACAGGCTCGGACTGCCCTGTACGGCAATAGTGGGGGAAAAAAAGCAAAACAATAGTGTGGGGCAGTTTTTGGGGTGAAAGTGGGGCAACTTTGTATGGCAAAAAACAGAATTAGAACACACATCAGGAAAAAAAGCTTTTGCACCTTGACCCCAATACGCATCCTTGAAAAACAAAATTGTTTATTTTTTTAGTTTTGGACAATATTGTAGCCTTTGTGGCTATGCATCCTATCACAACATTAATCAATGCACCAAGTTCCCAACAACTGATAAGTATGGATTGCTGTTCGCTAAGTAGCTAATCGCTACCCACCTTCACTGCGTTTTATAAACTCGCAAACTTCATTCAGTAATTTTACTTGACCTATAGAGATTGTTACAGCATGGAACTTGGATGAAAAACGGTGGGATAATATATAGAGGCGACACAGGTTTTCCCGGAATGATGATGTGGCATTTATAACGCACCTATACACAAGTGTTTCAAGGCGTGACAAGGCAAGGGAGGGGAACAAAACGGAGGACAGACAACAATCAGAGGAGAGGAGGAGAAAAAGCAGAAGCAAAGAAGAAAGGTTGTGAGGTGCTTCTGGAACCGGAGATGGTTCTCCTCAAGTTTAAGAGAGGCAAGGAGGCTGTTCGAGGGAGGCACCAGCCGAAGAAATATCTACCACCAACTCGTTGCTCGGAGAAGCAACTGACCCTGAGGGAGTTGAAGGTCGATGAGCGAAAGCTTGAGAAGGAAGATATTTAGGGAGAGAGAGTTGAAGGTATTGAGGCCCCAGAAGGCCTTGTGGACGATGCAGAGGGTTTTGAACTTAATCCTCACAACCACTGGAAGCCAGCCCAGAGATTTCAGTCCTGGAGAGATACGATCCCTGGGCTTGAGGCAAAGGACAAGTCTCGCAGTCCTGTTCTGGATAAGTTGCAGAGGGCGGAGAATAGAAGCAGGCAGATTTAGAAAGAGGCTGTTGCAATAATCCAGACTAGACAGAACCAGAGCTCTGGAGACAGTGAGCTTCTGGGTGAAGGAGAGGAAAGGAAGAATACCTCTGAGGAGCTGCAGCTGGTAGTGTGACTTTTTAGAGACGTCAGAGATGTGAGGGGAGAAGAAGAGTGTGGAGTCGAAGATGACCCCGAGATTTTTTGTCTTGCAGGTGGGAGCAGGAAGACTGCCAAGAGAGGCCGGCCAGAGAGCTGCAGGAAAGGAGGGAGCGGGTGTGCCGATGAGAATCTCAGTCTTGCTGGCATTAAGGCAGAGGTAATTGGTAGCACACCATTCCTGGATAGCAGACAGACAGTCAGAGATCAGGGCAGGTGAGGGGGCGGCAGAGGGTAGTAGCCTGAAAATGAGCTCGGTGTCATCCGCATAGCACTGAAAGTTGGGGCAGAGAGTGGCGATGTGATGGGCAAGGAGTGCCAGGTATTGGTTGAATGGGTGCCAAGGCTGTGAAAGGGTGGACAAAGGACGCGTGCACGGTTGCACCAAGGGCCACACGTGCAATGAGCAACTTAAAAATAAATAAATACATCAATACAATTCCTGCATGTTGATTGGGAGTACAGTTTTGAAAGGCTTGCTGGATTATGCGTACATCTATTACAACAATCATTGTTTTCTACATCGATTTGACTTTGATTTGATGAATATTTGTAAGGTGCCTATACAACAAATAGTGTCACGAGGCGGGAGAAGACAAAGTGGGTAGGGGAAACAAGGGGAGTAACTTAAGAACAATAAATAAACAATAGTAGTCAGATTAGGCCTCGTCACATTTGTATTGTGAAAATGCAGTTAGAAGTGAAGGAGAGAGAGAGGAGGGCGGGTAGGGGGAGGAAGAGAGTGGTGGACCAAGGTATGTGCAGGCGTTACTGGGGCCCAGGAGGGGAAGTGCCAGGATAGGAGGCTACTGGCTAAGTGCTTGGGTGGAGGTGTCTCATGGGGTGGATGCCCAGCCACCCGTCAGGGGGACCAGAAGGCAGTGCTGCTGGGGGTGGGTGCTGGTGTCGACTTGGCAGAGGGCTTGGTAGCCTGCAAGACTCATGAAGCACCAGGCCGCCATTCACATCGGATGTGGGTGACCACCTTGAGTCAGTGGAGAGGTTTTAAAGCTGGGGAGATGCAGTCTCTGGGCTTCAGGCCAAGGATAAGCCTTGCAGCCCTATTCTGTATTAGTTGAAGGGGCGAAGGGAGGAAAGAGGCAGATTGAGGAAGAGGCTCTTGCAGTAGCCCAGCCTGGAAAGTACCAGAACACTGATGAGCTTCTGGGGGAAGGCGAGGAAAGGGTGAATGCCTAGAGGAAGGTGATTTTGAACGTGTGCTTTTCGGAAATGTCCAAGAGATGAGGGTTGAATGCGAGAGGAGTCTTAGATCACCCCAAGATTTTTGGCCTCACTAGACTAAGTGTAGAGGGCCCAAGTAGGGCAGCCAGAGGGCTGGAGGGGAAACAGGGTTCAGGGGGGTCCCAATCAGAAGGATCTCAATCTTACTGGCATTAACAAAACAGATCATTGTCTAAGGACCAAGCATGAATAGCAGTGAGACAATCGGGGGAGGAGGAAGAGGAGGTGGAAGCTTGAAGGAAAACCGGTCATCAGCATAACACTCGAAATGACTAGAGAAGGAGGACATCAGGTGTCGCATTAACTTTTGCTTGGTTTCAATCTGCAGCCGATTAGCAAGATTCCGACAATCCAGCAAAGTTAGACTCTGGATCTTAAAAGATGGTTTGGACCCCCATTGATATAATTTATTTGTATTTTATTGAGAATTTGTATGGAGCTTTAAACAACAGAATTGTATTTCAAAGTGCTACAAGATTAAACCGGATGGGAAAAGAGGAAATAATGGCAAAAACAGTAACTTACAGTTGTGTTTCTACTAGGCCTTGTTGTGTACAGACGTGCAAGTGCAAATAAGGAGAAGTAGAGAAGTGGACAAGTGCAGGAGGAGGGGCCAGGAGTGAAGTGCTAAGGAGAGCCAAGGTGGAGAACCTCATGCTAAGTGCAAATACAGACGACTCACACAAGCATTCACATGGCAGAGCAGTGGGGGTGGAGGGGTGCTGGAATGGTCTGGGAGGAAGGGCCTGGAATCATGTAAGATTCACGAAGGTCAGGCACCCAGTCACGGCGGAAGTGGGGTGATTAGAAGGGAAAGGAAAGAGGTAGAAAAAGAAGTAGAGAAGAGCATAGTTGGAGCAGTTTCCATAATTTAAGGAGGTCCTGCTCAAATCTGAGGGGGGCAGGGAGGCTGTTCCAAATGGAGGTACCAGCCGAGGAGAGAGACCTTCCCGCACTCCCTGCAACTTTGTACAGTTAGATAAATGTGCAATCACTGTGTAAATTGTTCAAACTGGCTTTACTTACAAAAAGAAAAAAGAATTGTGATGACACAACATTTGAATCTTGAAGTCAACTTTTCAACAAGTTAAATTTTGGGAGAGCAAGCCTCTATCACAATGTTCTGTGGCATAGACTGGGTGCTGTGAACAACATCTGGAGCTATTCTATGCGTTTATATGGCCTGCACATTCAATGTCAGATCTTTTACACATTTGAAATCCGTCGGCTGGAAGATTGGCTTTGCTACACACTGCTTGCTTCCTTTGGTAAACTCCTTGTTGTAACGTAGATTCCTGAATGTTCCTGTAGTTTTTGATTGTTCTCTGCAAATGTTCTCATTATGTACAAGTACAGCTAATCTTGTTCTGGCCTCCATACCATCTATTGCAAAATGCAACCTTTCAGGCCTGTACTTTAGGCACATATTATGGAAAACCTCCAAATATCCAGTGTGGCAGAATTCTGCGAGTCCCCTGAGGTCTCTTGAAAGTCTTTTGTCACACACAATCTTCTCGAATGCGGGGTGATGAGGGGAGCCTGGCACCCACCACCTTTTCTTGCGCTCATGCTCCTGGCTCAATGGTCCATGTGCACATTTGTTCAAATGTTAGGTTAATTCCCATGAGTGTTTGTTTGAACAATGGTGTATTAATGAATGCCATTTTTCAAGCAGCACATCTACAGATCCATCATGTTTTGGAGAGCTCCACCAAATATGGTTGCTGAAAGAATGTGACCAACTTAAAATGTTTTCTGTATCCTATTTTTACCTTTTTTAGAAATTGATTTTGAAACATGCCATACATCATAGTGATGCTGTATGTGTGGGAACTACTCTCACATGACCTTGGCTATTCCCACATGCCTGTCAGTGGCCATCAGGCCTATTTGCATTCCTCTGGATTGCAGAAGTTCAATGGATTTAATGAACCCATATTTTTCCATCGTAACCGAAGATGTACATTCAGACACTTGCACAACGACTGAACCCACCATTTCTTTTCTTTCCATGTCTTGGAAGTGGTAGGTGCAGTATTTAGCAGAAAAACCTGGACTGTTACCCTGTCCATCACCCACAAGCCTGAGCCTTTTTCCATCAAAAGCATTGTCCAAAGAGATTTGTTAGAGTGTTCATGCCTGGCAAATAGCGAGGAACAAGAATTTCTTCTGATATCTGTCGTAATTGGGTTTCTGTAAGGAACTCAAGTCCCACAAATGTAAAGAAACTTTACATTTTACTGAACGTTGATCTGCTAAACAGTAAAACAGATGAACCAAGTACATTTCCAGCGGGCACTTTTCCAAGTATAGGTTGAGCAGACCATGAAAATGCGTAATGGTTGTGTACACAGCTACCCATCATCTCCAGGTTTGTGCCTTTAACTACACAAGTAAAGTTCACCAATGGCTCCCCACAAATCCTCCCATGTAATTTATGATCACATCTCATAATTTTTATAATCTGAATGAGGCAGCAGTCGAATAGAATCTATTTTGGCTCCCGTAACAGCCAATCGCCCTGCAGTACAGTGGTTTGCGATTCCATGGGAGTGGATAAGTCAGATCACAAGCACAATCGATCACTTGCGAAGTTGCTGGACTTATTTCTGTTTGTGATATTTCCAGATTTTCCAAATGTATTGGGGAAAAGAGTGAACATTTTCGGTTTCTTAGATTGTAACTATTTAGCGAGTGTGGCTTGTGTGAGCGGTTCTGCAAGCAATTTTGAAAAATCGTCTGTCTCTTCAGGGTGACATTTTATCCTTTAACAATGATCCATGGTTACTTTCCATGGGTCACTGGCGACAGTCCATTCCAACTCCGGCCACTGGACATCTGCATCGCGGCTCGGAATCTTGACTGGACTATGCTGAGCTTCAAAAAGTAGCTGCTCCCAATTGACATCGGTTTGGCAAGCCGCATCATTAGTTTATGTTCTCTGCGTGGTCATGCTCATCTTCTTCCTAGGTCTCTAATGGATGAAAAGAAGCAGGTTTCATTTTTTGAAAACGCACATATTATATGAATTACAACCTCAAAATGTCAAATCAATAAAATACTACATAAACAACTTATTTAAAAACACAAACATTGCCGTTATTTACCCTTGTTTTCTGAATGTTCCTTGGAACATTCAATGTTGATTTTCCGACCACATGTCCAAGCTGAAAAACAGCATCAACCATGCAATTTGCTCTTCAACTTCAAGATTCATATATACATATCTACTAAAATAACCAATTTCACATGAATGTTATAAATGATGATAACTAACTTTATAAATATCTTATGTATGCCTCTGGTCCATGGGTCTCTTCAATTTCGACCACTTCAGTAGTAAATTCCTTATGCATAACAAATTTTTAAAAAAATTAGATTGTTAAACAATGTAAAGTTAAAATCATTGATCTCACAAACAGCATCTTGAGACAGTTGATTTAAGGATTGTCGACCTTAAAACATCAGTTAAAAATGGCTAAGATACGGTTAACCGTTGGATATAAATGTTGTCATTATTATGCAAATAAAGTCGAACACTGTATATGTAACTTTTTTAAAAGACAGATTTGAAAGTGTAACCGATAACCTTCAAAGATGTCGCTGGGAATTGGTGTGCAATAATCCTGCAAAACCTATTCATTAAATGATGCGTTTAACAAAACCATACTCCATTCATATAGTGTCTACAAATCAGTAACAAAGTAGGTTTTTATGAAGTTTTTCTTTAATTGTGGCATTTGTTTCTGTGAGGAATACATTGAGGTTGTTGATCTAAAGCTTTGCCATTTACAAACAGTATTTAAAAAAAAAAAAACACAAATATAATTCAATACATTCTCAGTTGTTATACCGTTTGCAGTAGAAAAGTAGTACGTTGAATTTCCAGCTTCCCCCTTTATCAAAGTAATATCAATAATAAACATGTAAAAGGAAAATCGAAAATTAAACGCCAAAGATGGTCGATATTTACATAGAAGCCTACATGCCACTTAGATTTCTGGATTGCTATGCACTTGGGTGGGTTTCCAATTATTGCAACAACAATCCGTACTAATAAAGTCTCTGATCTGCATACACCTCTCAAACTACCTCCACAGCACAGCAGTGAGCCATCTTGCTCTTTTCATGCTCAACCTTAATAACCACCCCCCCTCCCCCCCTCCTTGCATTACAGATCCGCCCGAGCGCCTGGAGAACACACAAGTGGCGTCTTTGCACGTTAACTTTGTCTCGAGGGCTAAAATCCTACATAAATCAATATTATTTCGGTTGAACTTAAATTACTTCAAAGTTGAGTGTGGTTGCTGTTGTTTCCGTAATAGTGGTAGATGTACAATCTTGGTCCTTTAATTGATACATATATTAAGACCATTGTTACATAGAAAAATTGCATTAGTATTATAAATTAGACCACATCTAAAGCGATAAAAGTATGTTTATGTGCAAGTCACTCAGCCTTACCATGTGGATGTTGGGTATGTCTGATTTCCTCCATGGTAACGTCTGTACTTCCATCAGTGCAGTCTACGTAAACACAGAGATGGTAAACACATTTTACAAAATGACCTATTTACAAATGACGCAATGTACGTTTTTTTTTTTAGAAGGCTCACATTAAACAGAACTACTAGTGTATCCCTAAACTAGGGATACACAAAGCAATCATTGTATAAACTTTCATTGTGGCATTTGTTTCAGCAAGAAATACATTAAGGTTATTGATCTAATGCTTTATTTAATGACAGTATTGCAAATTATATAAAAAACTATTAACATAATTCAATGCATTGTCAATTGTCATACCTCATCCTCCAGACCAGTTACAATAGAAGAATAGTACTTTGGTGTAGTTCCAGCCTCCCCTATAGCAAAGTAATTTCAATAATAAAGATGGAAAAGCAAAATCGAAAACAGAATATTCACGCAAAAAATGGTCGATATTTACATCGAAGCCGAAATGCAACTTGAATGTCTGTGTACTTGACTGGATTTCCAATAACTTCACCCGCAATCCATACTAATGAACCCACTCCTCTGCATACACCAGTCAAACTAACTCAACAGCACTACAGTCCGCTGCCTTGCTCTTTGCCAGCTCAACCCTACTAACCACCCACCCTCCGTGCCTCCCTCCCTCCCTCCCTCTTTGCGTTACAGATCTGCCTGATGGCCTGGAAACCACACAAGTGGCATCATTGTGTGTTAACTTTGCTTCAAAAGCTAAAATTGTACATAATACATTGTTTAAAGTTCAACTTAAACAAATAGATATTTTGTATTCTCGCATCTGAAGGATTAGTATAACATTTCTTGAAATGCGAGTGAGGTTGCTGTTGACTCAGGAATAGTGGTAGATTTACAATCTTGGTCCTTTATTTGTTGCATATATTCATACGAATGTGAAATGCAAAATGTACATTAGTATTATAAATTAGACAACATCAAGAGCGATAAAGTAAGTTTATGTTCAAGTCGCTAGGCCTCACCAGGTTGATTTTGGACGGGTCTGGTTTCCTCCATTGAAACGGTCTGTACTTCCATCAGTGCGGTCTACGTAAACACAGAGAAGGTAATCAACAAATTTAACAAACCGACATATTTGTAAAAGACGCAATGTAGGTTTTTCGAGAAGGCTCATATTGCACCAAACTATTAGTGTATCCCTAAACAAGGGATGCACAAACTATCAAAGGTTATAATTGTATAAACCACAGTACATTGTGCCACGAAGGCAACTTGTGCAGTAAAATATCAATGGAAGTATTCCACAAAAACTCCAAACTATTTGTTCAATGTATTGTATGATCATTTGAAAGATATTATATTAAAAAAGTCAAATACATTAACAAAATAATCTGCCTGCACTACACTACTCACCTGGGTCAGCGGGTGCTGAAATTCAGTAGAAACTGCATTGGGAAGTAATTTGCGATGGTGTCTGAGGCAATGCTTTTTAGTGAACTTTGACTGTTTGTACATATCTTCAGAGAAGTGCATGCTGCAGACGCTGAATCGTTTTCCCCTCACATCAACCAAGACATAGTTGGCTCTGCCTTCAATCTCTTCAATCTCGGACACTAAATCCACAGTTTGACAGTTATGTTTTTAAACTCAATTGATATCCCTCGGAAAGACAAGCAGGACTGTTTTTTCACTTTTGGCACAGCTGATATTGGGGCAACCGAGAACGATACATGAAGGCATTTGGGGATTTTCCTTATGAGTTTAATGTGCAGTGCCTTCCAATACGGTACACTAACCCACGCTGGTTTCGTCAGCTGGAAGTAAAAGATATCCATTACTTGAAAGCATGACCCATTCAAAGAAGGAAACACATGAAGAATAAGGTAAATGCCATCCCCCAATGCGAATAAGAACAATGTAGAATACAGAATAGGAGAGAGTTGAACAGTTTTTCTCTCCCTCTCAGATCTTCACCAATACAGATAATTCGACTACATCATTGAATGGTGCATTTATAAAAAATTAAAAAATTCAAGCCCTAAGCACTACAAAGGAATTGAAGGTTGGTGACATAGGGTTTGGTTCACAATAGGTCAGTTTAAAAATATTTTTTTATGTTAATATTTTTTATGCAGTGTTCCTGGTGTATGACAACATGTGATGGGAGAAGCTCGCACCAATCCCATGTTCTAACATCATCCCGTGTCCTGAAGACAGATCCAAGGGTGCACAAAAAAGGAAGAGATTTATCCATATGTGTTTCTCTTGTTTATCCAGAAACACAATTCTGTCTTGACACCTACTGGAGAGTGCCATTTTCAGGTTGCCATTTCAAGTAGTCGTCTCGCATGCAATACTAACACCTGAAATAGAACTTTGCTCAATTACCAGAGGCAGGTGATACCACAATTTGCTTTCAGTGTTTTTTGGGTTTAATACAACGTAGAAATTGTGTATTTCTATGTTTAGTGACTTTATCTTACTCTATGAATAAAATGTATAAAATGTTTGCATCATGGTTAAAACCATGATGCAAATCTCATTTCCGTTAATTGCTGCGCTCCACCCCTTGTACTCTGCTGCACGGGCGGATCACAGTGGGAGCTACTAGACATCAACGATTTGTTTGCACAGCGTGAAGCTTCCGTTGCGCTCTGCACCTTGTACTCTGCTGCTCAGGCGGACCACAGTGCGAGCTGCTAGATGCATGTCAGCAGTTTATTTGTACGGCTTGCAGCTTTCAACCTTCTGTTGCGTACCGGCAGAACTTTACACATTGCTTTCCATGTACCAATTCAGTCCCCTGAGGCTGTCTCTTCTCTGAGGCAGTGTCATTGCAGGCCAACACTGAGGTCCTCCGTGCCACTGCCCACCTTTGATCAGTACCAAACCCACAAGCGCGTCAGCAGTGTTCCACTCACGCCTGTCTCAGGCGGCCAGAGCTTTTCATTCTTCCACAGACCATCTGCACAGCTTGGTCAGTGCTTTCCGACAGGGCAAAAACCAGCGCGGTCTTCGCCACCTCAAATGCCCACTCAATGCCCCAGTACCGGGGCCAGCAGCAGCAGTTGGGTCTTCTGCCTCGCATCAGCCGCCTGCTCACGCAGATCAGCATCAGCTGCTTCTTCTTGCATGCAGTGCTTGATGCGGCTTACTGTTATTTCCAGTGGCCTGCCCATTTACACCTTGGTCCAGTAGCCGAAGTTGCAGAGCCCTTTGTCATCAGCCATCTCGGTTCTCTCTTTGTTGTCGGGTCTCCGGCGCTTCGTTGCTTGTTACCAGGCAATCTTTTTTGCAGACACCCTGCATGGACTGTCTGCTCAGCACCTGCCCTTCTTCAGGGATCCGTTTGTACAAACATCCCGTGCAGCTTCAGTCATTTCCAAAATCATGCCGGATCAGCAGGAGAATCACTGAGAGACATCCAAATACATTGGTATAATTCATTAATTTTTCTTTGAGCCACAGTTTATGTCGCTTGGATTCAAGCGTTGCTGGCCTACATATGGTAGCTAAGCAGAATGCACTTCAGTTTCAACTTGAAGGGGTACCTCATGCAAATGCCACTTGTATTTGTCAGTCTACAAATTATTAATGTTTATGCTGCACTAAATCTCAGTGCATTGTTTTCACTTGTGATGGTCTGCTGTTCATGTATTCAATAATCTGAAGCTACTCTTTTTCAATATTTGGTGAAGGCCAGCAATGATGGGTTGTAGTTCCACCTGCTATGATAGTCTGTATAGTTGAAGCTGGAATCTTACCATAAGATAATGAATTGATGATGTTGGGATTCAGCCATACCTGTGTTTATAAGGCATGGCCACAACTTCAGACACAGAACATGGTGTGAAAGTTTGTTATTTTCATGGGCTCCATCTTCATTTGTCCAAGCCCAAGCATAAGCCTGTCTAAGGAGGCTTTTGGTTTTACCATTTTCAATTCGCAACAGCGTTTGCGAATTTTAAAGCGAGGGCTGTTTGGGACGCCAGAATACAGTGGTGCCTCTGTAAAACAGATATTCCTACAGTTCAGTACCCTAGGGTTCTCTTTGGTGATGTAATGATTTAGTGATCTTCCATTGTGGATTTTTTTATTACAACTCTTGTCTGGCAGGGGAGTTTCTTAATTAAGCATCAGAGGTTGGCTAATACAGTTCCATTCAAGTTATGTTACTTGGCATTTATATAGCACTCTATAGATCATTGGTATGACCTCAAAGCGCTGGTAGGTTGACCGCCTTCGGGACCGTAGTTCTGGTCAGAGAGAGATAGAGTCAAAGGGCGCGTGGGTGCACGAGATGTGTGTAGCTGATGTAATTGCCGGGTGGTATCTGCATCCTAGATTTCAGTTGGATGTGTGCGGTCTGGTGGGTGGACACCCAGACTGGGCTGTAGCTACGTTGGACCCGAAGAACGCATATGTGAGCAACTAGGCCGGAATGTGCTCGGCTAGCTGCATTTTATTAGGGTGATTAAGTGTTATGGGTCATATTCGTATGTGAACAGCTAGGAGGAATCATGAGTATAGCTGTGTTCTAGTTGAATGATAGTGTATAGAAGAGTAAGCGTAGAGATGTGATAGGATGGTTATTTTTAAAGCGCCCAAGACCAGGCACCTGAACAGGACGGCAGGGAACAGAGCAACACACAGACACAAGGAGACAGGGGATGGGCTTACAGCAACGGGGGGTGGGGTGGAGGGGATTTGGATATTGTATGGGAGGACTGGTCCAGGAGACCCCCCTCCCATGCCTCTTCTCCCCCGGTGAGGTTCATGGCTCACCGGGTGTCCTTCCTGCCACCAGGGCCCAGGTGGTGGGTGGGGCACTGGCTGAAGACATTGACCAAACCTGTTCAATTTAGCTAGGCCCTGGAAACCATTTTGTATAATAAAAATGGCTCGAGCCCTGTGCACCGCTGCACGGCCCCCACCCGTGGAGAGTATCACTTATCCCTGTGGCCACAGCTCCCTGGCAGATCCGCGAAGAGCCCGTTCCCACGAGCAGACGGACATGAGCTAGTGTTAGATACCAACACTGTAACATTTCACCTTCTGCAGTGTATCACTGTTTCCAGCATGACCCGGCCAGCAGGGCCTGGGTGGAAAAGAACTGTACGATGGTCCCCTGATAAAAGCAAAGTCCCCAAATACTAATGAGCAAACCACCTTTGATGAAAGCGTTCTCTCCACAACCTCTCTGACTAAAAAAACCTGTAAAATATATGAAAATGGCAGGATGGGTGCTCATATAACATGAGGGATAAAGCACCCACATTCATGTAGCTATGCGCAAATGGTAAAAGCATCCCGGTGGTTTTTCATGTGTGTTATCGAAAAGACTACACCCCACAGTCCCGCGCCAAAACTGAACTAATGCTGCTAGAGTGCAAAGGAAGACAAAATGCAACCATACTGAGGGATCATGTAAGGGGTGCACGAAAATGCACCATATGTGTGTCCGAGCCCACTATGTGCCACTGCCGCCAGTCGCAGTGGCGGGTTGTTCCTGCGTGCTCCACCAACCTTACTACTACCTCACTCACCGTGTATGTATAAGCTATAACAAAATGTTATAATTGCTAAAAACGTAGTGTACAAGTAATGTGCTCAACCTGGCCATATGGATGGCACTAGCAATGTCAAAAACGTGAGCTTTGGAAAGACTTAATGAGTATTGTATATTATATGAATGTTTATGTCTCTTCCTCCTAAAGTCTGCAACACACGAGGAAAATACCTTTGTGAGCACATGCAAGGCCATTCCCCCTTCCTCCCAGTGAAGCCTACCAGACGAAAAAGCAGAGGCCTGTGCCGCACTGCTCCACCTCCCCCAATTCGGCTGGAGCCGCTTCAAGCATTCGCATTCCCCCGCAGCACCCAAGGCCACAGCCTGCCACCTGAATTATTTACAACCCAGCAGTAAACCCCGGCCTTAAAACACAGATCTAAAGGCGCCCTTTCTTAGACTCCACAACCCGCTGGCCCACCCTAGGTTAATTGCCCCTGTAAAATTAGGACACCCAATATTATGGCAACATCACAAGAGCACATCCATAATGACTTCTAACAAGACATGATAACAGACCGCCTGTCCCATGCCCCGAGACCCAACCCCACGACCTCTGATACCCGGTCAACAGGATGGTGGTAACCATGTATTGACGAATCACCGCCAGACCCCACTCCAGGTGCATTCCTCCTGTGTTGCATTAACCTGTAGAATAACCTATTGGAAGATTTACCAGGAAAGATAATATTGCAATGTTGAATGACTGCGGTGTGCGTGGCCCTAGGGCAGAAAGTCAGGAAAGACATTCATCTCTGACAGTGGTCACGGTTGGCACAACAACACTGCCCGGATGAGCCCAGCTGACCTGCCAGGCCCAGCCCAACCCACGAGGGTAACCAGTGACGTCCTCCAGCCGCGGCAAACCACATCGCAGCAGCACCTATAGCTAGTCGTCGCCACCCAATCCCCACGAACTTGTGCCCCATATAGCATGTAGGTTCTTATTATGTTTTTTTGTAAATATATATGCCTGTCTTTGCTATTGTCAGACAGAGCGCTCTCGGAGTTTGCAGAGTTCTTTGCATGCTCCATTTTGATTGCTAAACTCCCATTTAAGCTCACCCGCACTTTGTCCTGGCCTTATTTCCCATCCTGGGAGAGTCCATTATTGTCTCTCATTGAGGGGAGGATCGTGCTATCTGGGGAAGCTTGCCTTCAATATATAGCAACAGCATGGGGAACAGGAAGGCAGGGTACACAGTGATATACATGTGGGGCATGTTAACATTTACATTCGTATTTCTATCCAGATGCGATTCAGGCCAACGTTCACAGCTCCAAATGTGGGACATGCCAACATTAGCATTTCTATCTAGAAGCGACTCAGGCCAATGTTCACATTCCTGTCAGAATCTGGCGCAGGCCAATGTTTACAGTCCTGACTAAGTACTCCATTAATTTCAATCCCTTTCCATCCACTCCATCTATTCTATCCTTTTCATCCACTCCACCCACTCTGTACATTCCATCCCTCCACACCATCCATCAACTCCACCCATTTCATGCATTCCATTCATTCCATCGACTCAATCCATTCCATCTGCCCCATTCATTCAGTTGACTCTGTCATTCCATCCACTTTGTTCTCTCTATCAATTCCATCCACTCTATCCATTTCATCCACTATCTGCTCTAGCCATTCCATTAATTACACCAATTCAACCCATTCCACCCACCTCCCATCCATTCCACCCACCCCATCAATCCATACCATCCGTTCAATCCACCCCATCCGTTCAATCCATCTCACCCATCTCATCTATTCCATCCATTCCATCCACTCCGCCCATTCCATCCACCTATTCCATCATTCCTTTAATTAATTCCACCTATTTTATCCACCCCATCTATTCCATCCACACCCACCCCACCCATTTTATCTGTTCCATTCATTTGTCCATACCATCCATTCAATCCACTCTGTCTATTCCATCGGTTCCATCCATTGACCGATCCCATATCCACATATGCCCTCCATTCCATCCACCCGATCCGTTTCATTAATCTGTTCAATCCATTCCGTCTACTTCATCCGTTTGCTCCATCCATCCATCCATCCATCCATCCATCCATCCATCCATCCATCCATCCAATGTGAATTAATTAGGGTTTTATTGTGTACACTTGGAGAATGTGTCTGGTTATGGTTTGCCTATTTGAGCGGGTGGGAGAATTGGTGATGTTAAAACAGTAGTCATTGTAGAAATTCTTTCAATTATGTCTGCACACCCCAATCCAGTATTACGGATTTTCAATCAGTTCTTCATAGACTTCTTGCATGGTAGTTCATGCTGTGTATGTGGCATTCCACGTTAAGAGGATGCACCTGTACAAGAGGTGTACAGGGTTAACATCCTTTACTCTTCCAGTGCACAACAGACTGTTTTACATTCCTCTAATGGAGTGGGTCTTCAAACTACACCTTCCTGCTCTGGTGGGGGCTCAGATACTTATGTCAAATCCACATACTTCAAGGGGCTACTTTGGCCTTTCCTTTGCTGCCATGGTTAGTAGAGAGGGTGGTAATGTTTTTTTTTTATCCCTACTACAAACACAGATTGAAAGTCATTGTGGGGTCTTTGTCCATGGTCGGTGAACCAGGACTTCTTTTCATATGGTTTAGACCTTCATTTTGAGAAGGTCCCACATTTTCGTCTGCTTTTACGTGCCATGTTTAGTCACAATTAATAGAAGTAGTCGGCTTAGTGAACCACAGTCTGAAAAAAACCGAGGCTGTCTGTGCTGCATGTAACTTTTGTTCCAAAAGATTAGCGCTCACGGCTGTATATTTGGGGCATTAGCAAGTAAACGCAGTCGTAGAATACATGCTTAATGTAGTGTCATTGATTGCAGGGGTGTAGACAAGGTAGAGCCTCAACAGGCAAGACCAACCCGCCTTTTTAAAAATTCCCCAACAGCAGTGGTGGCATCGAGATGGAGGCCCTCCAGGTTCGCCATAAAGGTAAGGAACCAGGACGCTATCCTTGCTTCTTGGTTCCTGTCTGCATTGAGCGCGTGAGGCAGATGCCTGAGAGGAGCATCCAGTCTGGAACTAGAAGGGAAACCCAAACACACAAAAAAATAATAGCATATTTGGATGCGTGTATGTGTGCACGCAAGGGTGTCGGATATTAATGTATAGATATTCAAGGGTGCCTTGTGCACGTATGACGGAGAGTGCAGTGTGAATAATGTATATGTATGGGTGAAATGTGCATATGAATGAGAATTTGGGGCGAACGCTCTAGGGTGCGCATGTGAATTAATGAGGGAAGCTGTATGGGCGAGTGACTGGTGGGTGAAGGAGTACGAATGTGTGAGAGTCAGGGCGCATTGAATGAGCATTTGTTTACAGTGACAGGCCATGTTTTACTGAAATGTACTTGATGAGTGTTATGTTGAGGTGGGAGGGTATACAGTAGAACGGGGCAGGCAGAATTTACGTTTTCTTACTGTGGCATGTCAGTTTTTTATTCCATTAAGGGCAAAGCTAACATGTGCTCTTATATTGGGGGGGGGGGGGCAGAGGCGGAGGGGGGAGGAAGGGTCTTTCAGCAGCCAGAAGGGAACCGTTTCCTCATTGTGGTATTAAACGTGTACTGGAATTAACAGAAAAGCCAACATGTTGTGTGCTCTTCCATGAAGGGATGGCAGAGAGACATATGTGTGCAGCCAACAAGGAAATTATGATTTCTTACTGTGACATGGCTTTATTTTCTGGCTATAAGGGGAAAGTCAACATGAGTGTTCTTACATGGAAATGTTTCCTTATTGTGGCACTGCATTATTTACTGGTGATAAGGGCAATGCCAACATCAGGAGTGCGTTTACATGGTGGGAGGCATCAAGAACAGGGTTTCTTCCTGTGGCATGAGATTTCTACTGGCATTGTAGGCAAAGCAAACAGGTGCATGTTCTTCTGTGGGAATACTGGCATACACTGGCGCTGTCAAAAGCCAGTAGGGACATGTATGGTGACAGTCATCAGGAACATGTATTTGTATACTGGCATTTAGTGGGGAAAGGCATCATGAACATGCCCCTGTGCGCTATTGGTGAATTGGAATGCAATGCATTTTTTCATGTCTTACCCTACAAAACTGTGTGGCTTTATTAACCAATTCTTTCACAGAAAGTGCTTTAAAATGCAACATTTGAAAGCATTATTAAAAATAATAGTAACTCTCTTTGGCAGAACACTACCCCCTCACCCAAATTCTCCTTTTTGGTTCAGGCTCCTTCTCTATGCTCGGTCACTCCCACACATTCGGCCAAGTACAACCCCCCCCCCTTCCCTTTGAAGGCTCCCCTTACTGCAGGCCCAACTACATCAGATTCAAGCCCCACTTGTTTAACTATTCTGGCTACACCTCTGATCGATGGAACCGTGTACCTAGAAGAAACACATGTACCTACCAATACATGTTATCACTCTTGGTTAAGTCAAACAAATAGGACAATAATGCAAACTGGAAGTAGAAAACGTTGAGCCTCATTACAAGTTTGGTGGTCTTCCGGTGGTAAGTCTGCCGAAAAACCACCAAACTGAATGAATGCTACCACAACTTGGTCCCGCCTTTTTACCGCAGGAATACAAGTGGTGGTAGGTGGTGTAAATCTCCATTTTATGGTATCCATAAAACTCCATGGAGAGATCAGTGGTATTACCGCCGGCGGTGGCAATTCTGATGATTTTGCCAGTAAGATGGAGGATTTTTCTCTAGCATTTTGCTGGAGGAAAATCCTCCACCTTACCAAAGTTGTAGTACGGCAGTGCGGTAATGCAGCTTTATTTTTCCCGCACCAGCATACTCGTAACGAGGCCCATTGTCTTGCAAAGGTGGTGAAGAACTTAAAGAAACAAAGTTGTTGGTCTACATTAATACCTGTATGCCACAAGTCCAATGTATTGATCAAAGAGTGCCTCAACATCTCAGATAAATGTTTCTCTTGCCAGCACGTGAGAGGGCACTACTTCCATGTCAAGGATTTTAACTTTGTCAATTATTGTAAGTTGGATATTCTAGGTAATGGAGAAATATGGATAGACAGTGTTCATATTTTAAAGGGTCCTTAAGTGTGCCAGGATTCTTTCGAGGATCGTCATACTCACTAAGATCAGTTTACAAATCCACTGGATGGCATGGTTGTGCAGTGAATGAACCATTTTAATGAATACTACAATGCCACCAAAGAAAAAAAATAAATAAAATAACATTCATCATTGTGAAATTAGATGATAGGCAGCTCTTGTAGGTTCAGGTGAAACGGCATATTTTGCATTATACACAACTGTAGAAGCTGTTTGGCAATGTACAATCTCATGCCAGTGCAGTAGTGTCCCTTGGCGGTTCAGTTATAGAAGCTTGATTTGATCAGATTTCTTTTTGACTGCGCTCTACTAAACGTGATCAATGTTTAGCTCAAGCAATACTTTTCATGTCCTTATCTATTAGCAAGGCGTGCCAACCAGATTTCACAACCTTTGGCACTGTAAGGTGTGATCAGTCAATTGTGCGAGATGCCCATGTTAGTTGGTAGAAGTCTGCTTTTAAGTAATGAGGGTTAGAAGTCTGCTTTTAGGTAATAAGGGTTATTACCTTTGTAGAACTCTGGCTTCTGTTAAGACGAGATGTGTCAAAAATGTAGGATATCCTTGTTTACACATTTCCTCTTCGATAATCCCTGCCCTTTACCAAATCGCTATATTCATCTTCCCGTTATTAGCCTAGATTTTGTAAATATTTCAAGAATATACAAAAAAAATTAGATTCATCAGACTTACACGTAACTAGAAAAACACCCCTAGTTGCTCTTCTTCACAGCTACTTGTACCATATCTACTGGCTACTGAAGCATAACTCTCTAATGCAAGACACAGGCATATTCGAGCAATAGGTACTTCATATGCCAGTTACTCTCTCCCTCCTACTTGAATTTGACAATTATTTTGTACGATGGATTTGTTTTGTCCCTTTCCACAAACATATACATCTTTACCCTACAGTGTTTTCAGTTTACAAGTAAGATGTGCACTGGCTCAGAATATCTGTTTTATTCATCAAGGCCATTTATACCATGAGCAGGCTTCAACATTTGCACTTGCCACTAGCCATTGGCAAGTGCTAATGGACACTTGGCAAGTGAGGAACGGGGGTGTGAGTGACAGGTGCATGGCTAGTAGCTCGCAACTTGAGCTTTGTTCTGTTGCTACAGGGTTTCACTATTTGGAACAGCATTAAAAGAACGTTTATGTTGGCTAAAATGCAGACTACTTGACTTATAATACAGAAGTACCTATAACCGGTCACACGGTAGGAGCAGAGTATTTGCAGCTGAAGTTCCGGCCTTATGTCCCCGGGCGTTTGTTGCGTTTTAAGGATCGCTTCCGCCTCGCTGTGCCCAGATTTCGTAGTGTATGAATCGGGGGACGCTCATTTTCTGTGAGGGTTGCCAAGCTTTGGAATGCCCTGCCTATTGCTTCGCTCTTTGCATGCCCACTTGCAATTTAGAAGGGCTTTAAAAACTTTACTCTTACAATTCCTCTGTTCAACTATATTGCTTTGTTCAGTCTTTTTGTGCCAGGTTGCCGGTTGGTGTGAGTTGCGCTGTACTTCGATACAAAAATGGATAACATAAGCTAACCACCTCGCTGGGAAAGGGGATTCTACCTTCTGAAGCAGGAAATCAGGCACACAAGTTATCCAGCAAAATAATGGTACCAAAAAGCAGTTAATCCGAGGGCCAGGCGTATCACAGTCAGGTATTCCTAGGGCTACAGGGGCAGTGGCATCACCACAGAGGTTGGCCGATGTAATGAAAGAGCTAGTCAGACCAGTGCCCTGCAAGGGAGAGGCTGGAGACTTCAAACAGAACTGCAGTGTTCTCTCTAGCCGCTAAACATTTTGGGAGAGCAAGTAAATGGTAAAAGGTATTTGTAACGCCATCAACGGAATTGGTCCCCAGGCGCTCAAATGCTGGGAAATTGGGAGATTTGTGACAAGGAACACTTTTAATCCCTCCTTCAAAGCCAATCACATCCGTCAAAGAAAACCCAATTGACATCAACAGCTGCTCGGATCGCTTCCCTTACCAGCTGCCAATACAGTTCTTGGCTTAGTATCACCAGTTTCCATAAACAACTCAGAATATAGTGGCACAGAGCTAATGCCAGTACTATCTCTTTTCTCAATCCCAAATATAGAAACATGAGGCGACAGTTTATGAAAGTTTGCCTGTCAGAAATGGAGCTGCTGTAAACGTTGGTAAGAATGGGTTTCCAGAACCTCCGAGGAGCAAAAACCAGGTGGTTGTGCTCAAATTATAATGAAATGCCAGCAGGCGTATAGGCCCATTTCTAACTGTTAGAAACACTGACCTGGTGTGTCACAGTAAAATCAGCAGCACATTAAAATTCAGATTTGGCAAACACAGACAGCCTAGAGTATTGAGACTGGCCAGCTCACCTACCTCTACGCAAGAGGCATCTGCCAGTAATAAACGTATAAACCGAACATCTTCAAGACAAGAAGTCAAAAAGCAAGGCATACGGCCACCCGCCAGGACTTGAACTGACAGCAGCTTTGGACAGAGATGAAATGAAGTCTCACTGCTTCAAAAAAACAACACCACAAACACTGTGTAGCAGTGCTGTAACAAGTCACAGGAGGACGATTTAGAAAGTATTAAACTGTTGCAGAAACAAGTGAATAATCGAGCAGAGAACGGTAACACTCGAATTTATGATGCAGAGGCATTTCTTGATGAAGTCTCAAACAGCAGGACAGAACGAAGAAAGGAAATTGGAAGAGCAATGGTAATGCAACATTAAACCAAACGCACAGCTTTTTCATATGCCAGAGCTACGCAACGTTATTTACCATCTACTGCTGTGGCGTCAACGCCCAGTTGGTTTTGCACTGGAGCATTGCTGACCAGGTGCGATTGCGAATTAGAGGACTACAATATACACTCACTATCGTAACTTTAGTGTGGAACACCTGAATCGTGTGATTAAGGAAAAGATCCAATGTGCATCGGCCAGTGGTCTGAAATTGAGAAGTGTCATGACTGACATGGCTGTGCCATACCTCAATCCCAAACAAGCTGCAACGGTCCAGTCTCCTCCTGCCACGATGAAGAGAGAAATAAATGCTTGGATAAGTGCCTTCTGTACATGTGTGATGGCCATGCCACAAAGTGGTCTTGTATAGCTCACCCCTGCCATTTCATGATAGTGGGATAAATGGGGAAGCAGATCATCATGAGGTGTTGGAGCATGTGGGCCAGAATTCTAAATGCTTGTGTCCAAGTGGTATGTGGCAGTGGCACTTTGGTGTGTGTTTCATCCACAAGGGAGAGCCCAAGAGCAAATCAATTGGGAGACTGGGCTGTGAGACAGTGTTCACCACCAACAGGTGTGCTTGGCTGGGGTGCGGGTGGAGGTCCGGGGGGGTAATAGAACTACTGATGTGAGCAGTGGCATTGCTTAATCAAAAAGGTATTTTGTAGGCAGATCACTATGGTGTGAGGGTTAACTACATGAGCAATGGTAAGATGGAGAAACGGTCGGTTAGTGTGTGTAGGAGAGGGGACTGGGATTAGCAAGCACTCCGTTTGTAGGAGTTTCAACACTAGACTTGGGTTAGAATTAAAAAAATGAAAACCACAAAATAAATAACAAAAGTAGCGAAAATGTGTCAAAGATTATGTTCATACCAGGGCAAATGTAAGGACAATGAATGAAAAAGGGTAAATGTTAGTTTTGATGTAGAGTTTAGGGATTAGGTAGACAGGTGGAAACACTTCCATAAGCTATTCCCCCCTCAGTCTGCACCTCAAGGGGAGATGATTTGCAGCCTTTGGCCCCAAACTGTGGAACACTATCCCCAGAGAAATTAGGACCCTCAAATCACTTCAGCAAAGCGTTCAAGACGTGTTTAAATAATAGTTACACCCTACTACAGCTGCTGATACTGCCTTGGGTTCTTTCCATGTTCCGTTTGAATTTATGCTCCAACTGCACCGCTATACGGTTTAGTCCGTCAAAAGTGCGATACAAATATTCAAACACAAAATACAAATGAGAGTAAGGTCAAGCTTGTAGTCCCCCACCCCCTCCTCCCCCACAGTGCTGACGCTAGGTAATTACCATTCGGTACCGGAGGACGGGAAAAAGTGGAACAAGAGCGCAGTAAAATGCGCGGGCCTCACTTGAGTGATGATTCTCAGAGGGAAAGAGTGCAGGTAAATTCAGATGTTGTAATGAATGCAGAGGAACTTCCTACAGTGTGGCAGATCAATAGGGTTAGCGCGCTACCTAGCAATTTACAGGATTTTGTGTAAGCTGGTGAAGTGGGAAAGCTGTAACAGCGTTCACTGTTCCGCTTTGCAGTTCAGGTTTTAATCACGTTTGTTTTCTGCACTTGTCCCCCAACCATGCCTACATTCCTGGTTATGAATTCCATCTTGAAATGTTCATTCCTGCGACACTTGTTCAGGGCTTGTGTTCCATGGCTGAAGTGTTCCATGTTACAGTATGGTTGTTTATTTTATACAAATATTTTTGTTAAGCGGAATGTACAGGCATCGGCTTTATATTTAAAATCATTAAGAATGCTTGAAAAGTAAAGAAAGGAGAAAGAAAAAAGGGAAAGAACAAAGAAACTGTTGTATGATACTCAGATTGCCGTTTCCTAATCACCCACTTCCACGATTCATCCAATGGCTTTTGTTTTCTCTAGTCTGAGAACTAAAAATTGTGAGCAGTCTCAGAGTCTCTGGGCCTCATTACGGGTCCGGCGGTAACCATGCTGGTAAAACCGGCAGGTAGTCGCCGGACCCATAAACAGTTACCAGCGCCTGGCTTGCCGGTAACATCGGGGTATTACAACCCTGCCGGCCGAAAAGTCAGGCGCCAGTAATATGTTGTTCCCCATTCCCATACCCTCTATGGGAATGGGGACCACGGAAACATTGGCAACGGTAATAAAAGTGCCAGTGTTTCTGTGAAAGTCTGTGGGCTGGTGCTGGTCCGCCCAGCAGGGCACCCGCCCACCAGTCTTGTACTTCGCTGGTCCGGAAACAACAGTGCAAGTAAGCTTCACTGCACCGTTGTTTCCGGACCAGCAAGGTCAGAATCTGTGCGTCTCTCTCTGTGTGTCTGTGTGTGTCTGTGTGTCTGTGTGTCTCTCTCCCTCTCTCTGCGTCTGTGTGTGTATCTCTGTCTCTCTCTGTGAGTCTCTCTCTGTGTCTCTCTCTCTCTGTGTGTCTCTATCTCTGTGTGTCTCTCTCTGTCTCTCTGTCTCTGTCTCTGTCTCTCTCCGTCTGTCTGTGTCTCCCTCTCCCTCTGTGTCTCCCTCTGTGTGTCTCTCTCTCCCCTCCTTATTTGATCATAGTCGGGGCATGACAATCAAATGTCTGAGATCTTCTTTCATAGCATTACAAGTTTTAAATAAAGTTGTATCATCTTGTGCCATCTATTATGAGGAGAGCATTGAAAACTTGGGTCTCCTGTGGATAGTCCAGCAAGAAAACCTCCATGTGTTTCTTTATGATGCGTTTCCCCTCTACCCATGAAATCAGATGTTGCAAGATAATATTTGAGGGTTTTCTGGCCAAGATTGATTAGATTTACTGTTCTGCACGAGTCTGGCTGCTCCATAGGGCCTTTCTTGTTGATTGGCACAATGGTGGAAAAAGCAAACTTTGTGGCAGGATTTCCGAAATTAGGTTGGTCTTGAATGCACTAATCAATAGCGAGATCCACCAGAGTGGGATATCCTTTATGCACTAACCTGGTATCAGATTTTGACTTGGGACTTTACATCTTTTTATTTTTGTAATAGCCCGTTTGCCGAGTAATATCTTCCGCAACAGTCAATGCTAAAATTCACCAGGCGGAGGTCTCCGTCAAAAATAAACACACTCGTAAGTGAGTTTAACAATCATTTATTGCAATAAAACAAAGCTTCCGCGGAAGGGCCGACACGTAGCATAATCAGAGGGATGCTGCCAGTGTGTGCTGCCAGTGTTACGGTGAGCATGCTTTTTATAGGGAAACGATTACATTGAGTCTTATGCCTGGCTCAGAACCAGACATTTTCCAAACATACAAATTCCTGTCGGAACACTTTTGGCTGTATTCCCAGACATTTCGGCGAGATTTTACAAAGGCCGGGCATCGCAAATGGTCATCACTCATAACTTATCTAAGCAAGTCATAATACGCTTCAAGATGCAGATATAACCTTTGACATGTATGGTCGTACAACGAGCTAATTCATCACACTCGACACAGGGAATTTTGCAAGCTACACATATCCTGTTGCTGTAGTGATAATGATGTCCATTTATGGGCTGTTGAACAAAAGCAGGACATATCTTTTTACAGAGTGACGCACAAGCGCCTGGAACAATCCCTTTCACACACATTCCAGAGAATAACAAAAGTCAGTAAAGATGGATTCGTGCTTATGTTCCCAGGAAAGAGAGCGGGTGTCAGACAATCATTTATAAAAAGAGACTCTAGGGTTGGCGAACACATGCTGACCTGCAAAGCTGCACACTGTGGGAGGGAAGTGTAAAAAGTGCTAACAAACGCTGTTTATGTAGCTTCACAGGAAAGGAGAGCCGGGGACATTCCTAAGTCTATGAGTAATATGTGCTTGAGGCGAAAACCCTGGGCCTCATGTACGGACACAAAAGCTGTTGGTTTAACACGGACATAATACTATAACATGGACAATGTTTTAAGTCTTGCTGAGGCAAAGAAAACATGGTAATTATATTATTTTGGTATTTACAAACGACCCTTTTGCGTCAGCAAGACTTTATCAATAATACACCTGGTTTGGTTTGTATTTAATTACCCTTTCATTTTCATTACCTGATAAGTCAATCTTGTGTAACCCCTCGATCGCCTCTTCCAATTTTATCATCTCATTGTGGGCTTGGGTGTGAGTGTTCCCATCATTTTCCTGCAGCAGTCTCCTATGATGGATATGCACAAGGGAAAGCACTGGATGCAACAGCAGCAAGCAGCTATTAATCCTCCCACGACGAGAAGAGGGTTGAGGAGCTTCCATCCCCAGCTTCGTAATAAATCCCAGAACCAGGATGTCCCATCCCCAGGCCCAAATTCAGAATGGATTTGAGCTGCCATTTTATGCATTTCATCGATCCCTTTAAAGATATTGGTGCTATAATCAGGTATAAAGTGCAGCAGGAAGTGCCAATTATTTTACAAGCCCCTCCTAGCTCTGCCAGCATTGTGTCTAATACCAGTCGATTTTGTAATGCGACCATCCGGACTGCCTGTACTTCTTTAGTAAGGTTAGCCAGTATGTGCCGGTCACATTTAATTCCTTCTCCACCAACCTAGCCAGGTACCTAATGCTCCTGGAATTCATAACTATTCCCATTGGCATCACTATGCCTTTTAGAAAGTCAAATAATTCATCCCAAGTAGTGTCTTCCTTAGTGATAACACCTCTTTTCCTTCACCCATAATTCCCCATACTCAATTTTATTATCTTTGCCTTGGGTTTTAAATTCACTTCCTCCACAGATTTGTAATGCAAACCTAACAATACGTAACCAACGGTACATCTACCTTTCCAATAGCGGGGTAACCAGAGGTATGCTTCTTTCCCACAAATAAACATTGCCCCCTTAGGGGGACTGACGGGTGCCGTTATACTATTCAGATCTACTGTATTCTGGCAGTTGTGCCTACCCACGAAAACAGCCTCTGCATGTGTTTGGTTCCGTTGGTAGCAAAAGGGGCCCCTACGAGCTATATTTTGTACCGGGATTGGACGGGGTAGTACTGCTTTCTCGTCCCTTTTGAACGTGGTTAAAGGAATCATTCCTATTTCATTGGACGGGCAGGAAGTGGATCCATTCAGATACCTGGTTGCATTTGGTGTCAGGGGAATGTAAGTGTCTCTCGGAACCCAAGAATTAGTCATTGTTTTATTATGTTTTCTAATAAAGAATGTGACTGATTGTTGTGTTTCATTATACTTACGGGAGGCACGCAAAAGGTAATCTCGCCAAGGCACGCATGTATCACTCGTAGCAGGAGTCGCGTACCATTCGGGTCCGCTTTCATGGCTATGGGGAACATATGTGCAAATGTAACAGTTGGTCTTATCCAGGATCTGATTCGTATCATTCATCCATGTCAGGATGCTATTCCTGGGGTGTTTCTTCCGATACTCCTGATCTACATGAGGAATAGTCACTGGTTCTAGTGTAGGGGGCTGCGATGTGGTGTTTAGCAGGTTACGGGCAGCATAAATATCATGATGCTCAAGGTACCAGAGCAATATGGCGAACCCTATTGTTTTAAAAATACAGACAAGGGATAAGATGAGCTTTTTCTTTGGGGTGCATGCATATCTATTTACTCGGGGACGCCTCTGTCCCACATCCTCATTATCCATTTTAACAACCTACTTTGTTCCCTCGCATAGGGCTGATGCCAGGTGGCTAAGTTCCGGAACTTGGCTGTGAAATGTCACACTATATATCAGTATATATTTTTACACAAAAGGTTCAAAGTTCCTTACAATCACCCTAACGGTGCCGTCCATTTATGCGCTAGATCGCAAGGGTTGCACAGTATACCCCGTCCTGCTGTCCCCACTTCTTGCTCCTACCTTGACTCGTCTTGTTGAGGCTACTTCCTACCCTTGGGGGGTGCTGAGGCCATTTCATCTGTGTCTCGGTGGGGCTACTTCATACCGAGGAGGGGTTGCTGAGGCCACTTAATCTGTATTTTCAATTGTCCTTGCTTGTTCCGACCCTTTACCAAGTCCTTTCTCAGCCAGATGTCAGAGTTCAAACATAGGCAATCAATGTTGCTTCCTGGGGCACAAGTTAAACCTTGAAGTGTCCTCCGTTAGTTCGGCGGCAAAATGATCTGTGTCCTTGGTCGGGGGGTGGAATATCTGAGGTGGTGCCTTCTTGAGATGATTGGCGTGTATCCACATCTTGTAACCCGCTACCTTGACAGCGGTTTGTGTTGCTAAGAGGACCAAGAATGGCCCCTTCCAGCGGGCTTGCAGGCAATTTGTGCGATCAAAGCTCTTTACCAGGACATAGTCCCCTGGTTTGATGGCGTTGCCCTCTCCTTCTAGGGCCGGCGGAGCTGCTTCTTTCACCTGTTGATGGATAATAGATGGCTGTTCAATGTTACCAATAACCCTTGGTTTAGGGACAGACCAGGCACTTGGGGGGCGGCCCATCACGATCTCAAAGGGGGACAATTTGTGCGTTCCCTTTGGAGTGGTCCGCATACTCAACAATGCCAAAGGAAGGGCATCTGGCCACTTCAGGTTTGTGGAGGCACAGATTTTTGCCAATTTGTTTTTAACTACGGCATTTGATCATTCAATAATCCCGGCACTTTTGGGATGATAAATGGAATGGAATCGCTGATCGATGCCTAAGGCAGTACATACATACTTCATAACTTGACCAGTAAAGTGTACTCCGTTGTCGTAATACAGAAGGCTGGGCACCGTGTACTGGGGCACCCAGTATTTCAGGATACATTTAGCTGTGGAAATAGCAGTGTTGTCTCTTAGGGGGTAAGCATCCGTCCAACCAGAGAACCCACACCTCATTACAAGACAATATTTTAGTTTAGCAACTGGTTCCATTTGTATAAAGTCCATGTATACTACTTCAAATGGCTGCGTAGGGAGTCTGCTATGACCTGCTGGTACCTTCACAGATTTGCCCACATTGTGCCGGAGGCAGATGGCACACTGTGCTGCCCACCTCCTGCAATACGATCCAATTTTCCGGTTCTTCCACACCTTGCTTAGAATATCCTCCATTGCATTTGCATTAACATGGGCATTCCCGTGTGCCATATCAACTACCATGGGTAAATAACTGTCAGGGAGCAACCACCTCATTTTGATTTTGTCCAGCCACACCCCATTAGAAGTTTGTCCATTGTTACTGTCCTTAGTCCATGCTTTAATTTCGCAATCTGCCGCTTCCCTTTGAATGTCCTTTACTATCTCCTCAGGGCCCTTTCCCAATTCACTCTCAACCCTCTTCCCATCCACATTCTTTTGCAGCATGTTACACTCTGGAAGGAGCAGTTTACAGCGTTCCGCGGCATATTTAGCCACCTGGTCTGCAAAATCATTTCCCTGCCCCACAAAATCTACCACCTTTTTATGGGCGGAGTATTTCACTATAGCCACCTGAGCGGGTTCAGCCAATGCCGTCAATAATTTATCAAATTACCATGTTTTATTTTGGTACCATGTGAGGTGAGAAACCCTCTTTCTTTCCATAGCAGGCCAAAATTAAAGGCCACACCATGTGCATAGGCTGAATCCGTATAGATGGTTATAGCTAAACCTTTGCTTAATTCTAGAGCCTTCGTCAATGCCCTTAATTCTGCAGCTTGCGCTGATAACTCGGGGATGCGTTCCATATGGACAATTTCACTTTCAGTTGTAATCGCGTACCCAGCAACTGTCTCCCCACTTTCCAGCTTGTAACACGAGCCATCACAAAATAGAGCCCCATCACCTCCCTATAGGGGAAGGTCACTCAGATCGACCCTACCTCGGGTCTGCTCATCAGTGGGTATAAGGCAATCATGTATGCCTTGATCTCCCTCACCACTCGGCAAGGGCAAAAGGGAAGCTGGGTTTAAAGTATTACATCTCATGATAGTTACATTTGGTGCAAACAATGTCAATTCATATTGTGTCAAGCGGGCTGCTGTAAAATGCTGGGTTTGAGTTCTATTGAGCAACACATCTACGGCATGGGGAACTCTCACAATTATAGCAGTTCCTAGCACTAAACCAGCACTCTGAGAGCTACCGCTGCTGCGGCAACTGATCGCATGCAAGGGAGAAGTGCCGCAGCCACACTGTCCAATGTGCCAGAGAAATAAGCACAAGGCCTTTGCTTTCCATTTTGTTCCTGAGTCAATACAGCTAGGGCACAACCTTTTTGTTCATGCACGAAAAGAGTAAATGGCTTGTCATAATTGGGTGTCCTCTCTCTCATTTCTTGCATGCAGGTGAAGGGTATCTGATCCTTTTCTGTCTTCAGACATTGTAACAGGGGTTTTGCTAGCAGGGAGAACTCGGGTACCCAATGGCGGCAATATGAGGTGATAACCAACAATCGTCTCAATTCTTTAAAGGTACTGGGATAGGCCATTTCTTGGATTAATCGTACCCTTTCAGGTGACAGTGATCGACCCTTTGCAGTGAGGACATATCCCAAATAATCAACCTTAGGCATTACATATTGCATTTTCTTAAGCGACACTTTGTGATTATGATATGCCAAATGTTGTAACACGATCAAGGTACCTTCTTTACAACTTAATTCAGTGTCTCCACAAATAAGAATATCATCCACATACTGGATGAGCATCACACCAGGGGGTAACAAAATGTCATCCAATTGTTTTAGTGCTTGGCTAAAAATAGCTGGGCTCTCTGTGTAACCTTGGGGCGCTCGACAAAACCTATATTGCCGTTGTGCTAACACAAAGGAGAAAAGGTATCTGGATTCTTCAGCTATGGGTATAGAGAAAAAGGTATTTTTCAAATCCACAACGCTAAAATAAGTAGCCGTGGGGAGAACCATAGTAAGAATACTAGTCACACTGGGGACAACTGGATACCTGGGGTCCACAACCTTATTAATTCTTCTGAGAGCAAAAATAAATCTGTATGGGGTCACTTCATCTCCTTTCTTATGGACTGGAAGAACCGGGGAGTTACAGGGACTGTCATCACATTCCTCAACAACCCCAAGCTGCATCAGGTCCTATACAATCCTAACCAATGCTGCTTCTCCTTCTGGAGATATTCTATACTGTGGGGTTCGGGGTAGAGGGACACCATGTTTCACCTTGATCACAACAGGGGGAATGTTCAAAACCCCCACATCATTACTACTAGTAGCCCAAAGCTCTGCGGGCAATGCCTGTAATTCTGGCGGCAAAGGTTCAGTCAAATAACAACCACCAACTTTGGATTTACATATGGTCATTCGCACACCTGTCGGAGAACAATAAATAGTTGCATTTAGAGCTTTCAAAAGATCTAATCCAAGGAGATTCTCGGGACACCTGTTAGTAAGTAACCATTTGTTAGTCAATTTCACTCCACATATAGATGTTTCAACTTTCTGAGACACTGGAGCACATACGGGTTCCCCACCAAACCCTACAGAAACCTTATTTTCACCCGATAGTGGAACTGAGGGGACGGCCTTGGCGTCAACCGAGCTGTTACCTGCCCCGGTGTCAACCAAGCATTTAACGGTGGGGTGCTGTCCTATTTGCAATTTAACATACGGTCCTTTCTGGTCTATAGGAACAGACACCGCCTCCCCAGGTTCACTAGGGACGTTTCAACTCATTGCTGCTGTGTTATCAAAGAACATCATTCCACTCAGTTCATCCTCCGCAAACCCATTGCCATTCACTTCAACCATTTGTCGCTGCGCCGCGCCAGTTGAGAATACATTTTTTTTCAGGGTTTACAAACCTCTGTCCTTGGGGTGGTCCCGTATAAGGTCCACCTCGGCCTCTTCCTCTCCCACCCGCCGGTTGACCACCTTGTGCCATCAATATAGGACACTCGTTTTTCCAATGCCCCGTCTGTTTGCAAAATGAACACTGATCAATTCGTGGGGGTGTCCATTGTGGGACATTACCTGCTGGGTTTCTTACCTGGGGTTTCTGGCCCTTTTGTTTACTATAAGATGGTTGTACCAGCTGTTGCATTAGCACCTTATTTTTTAAGTTCCTGTCTGCCCGTTTCTTACCTTCCATTTCTTCCTCCTCCTGCCATTCGTAATATTTAGCCATCTCTAGAATCTGGGACAGAGTGCTTGCCTGCCAAGTGCTCTTGCCCAATTTGAGTGGTTTCTTAATTCCTTTACGCAAACCCTCCACAAAGCCCATGGCGAAATACCTCTGACCCGTAGGGTTGTTAACAGACTGACCACTGTGTGCCTTAAATGCACTTTCAAATTTCAGGAAATAGTCCCCAACTGTTTCCACAGGGCCCTGTATAACAGCATCCATTGTCTCAACATTCACATCTACTTCTGGCAACACGTCACTTAATGCTCTTAATATTGTTGTCCCTAGTGTTTCTAGGCAAATGCCCTGCTTCCTCTTCCTCGGTACTATTTGGATCCATGGTGCCGATCTGGGTACCATATGGGGGTGGGGGTGGAGGAGGAGGTGCAGAAGGCACTGGAGGCGCAATATTAGATGGGGATATGACAGGTACTGTTAGTCGCAAAAGATTTTGTTAATCTGACTGCATCCTGATCAGCTTCGATGTTAAAACTGGCGATTTTCTTTTCTGTTTTAGGGAGAAGTGGGTACATACCTTTACTATATTTTATTAGGGCAGCCCGATCCTCTACATCTAGCTGGTGCTCAAACTCTTTATTATCCAACTCACAGGCCTTCTCCTGCAAGGTTCATTTTTGTTTCTATCCTTTTTATCTTGGGACATTTTCTGCTTTATCACTTCTATTCGCCACTGGCGAATAGCATCATGCTGGGCGGGGCGGACCTTCTTTCTTAATAATACTAATTCCAAATGCTCGATTGTGTTAATATCAAAAGTCCCGGCTTTAGGAGGCCATCTAAATTGAACGGACTCCTTTGTGTAGTCCTCCCAATTTTTGCAAAACTGTACCGCCCCCAGCCCATAGTTAGTTAGCATAGTATAGTATAACACAGATGCCTTCAGCAGGCGCATGCATAGGTTCCTCATTTTTGTTACAGTCACACAAGTTTCCCATTATTAATAAAATACCTTACCAAACTCAAAAAAATAATACGAACCATAAAACCGATACCAATTGTGGCTTACCGTCCACCAATACAATTTCTGCAGATACAATTCACTCACTGCACCAAGGAGACCTCCCCTCTGTCTTGTTCGTCTGGTCCTTGGCAGAGCAGTCGTCTCTCCTTCCTGATCTCCGTCTCCAGAGGAGGGCTTGCGCTTTTTGCAGAAAAGGTGCAATAGAATTTGGGCCCAATAAGTCGCCCGCCGGAGACGGGAGCTCACTGGAAGGCACGCATCAAAGCGATGGGCTGCATCTGCAAGGCCCACCCAGGGGCGCCAATTAGTCAATGCTAAAATTCACCAGGCGGAGGTCTCCGTCAAAAATAAACACACTCGTAAGTGAATTTAACAATCATTTATTGCAATAAAAGAAAGATTCTGCGGAAGGGCCGACACGTAGCATCATCAGAGGGATGCTGCTAGTGTGTGCTGCCAGTGTTACGGTGAGCATGCTTTTTAATAGGGAAACGATTACATTGAGTCTTATGCCTGGCTCAGAACAAGACATTTTCCAAACATACAAATTCCTGTCGGAACACTTTTGGCTGTATTCCCAGACATTTCGGTGAGATTTTACAAAGGCCGGGCATCGCAAATGGTCATCACTCATAACTTACCTAAGCAAGTCATAATACGCTTCAAGATGCAGATATAACCTTTGACATGTATGGTCGTACAACGAGCTAATTCATCACACTCGACACAGGGGGAATTTTGCAAGCTACACATATCCTGTTGCTGTAGTGATAATGATGTCCATTTATGGGCTGTTGAACAAAAGCAGGACATATCTTTTTACAGAGTGACGCACAAGCGCCTGGAACAATCCCTTTCACACACATTCCAGAGAATAACAAAAGTCAGTACAGATGGATTTGTGCTCATGTTCCCAGGAAAGAGCGCGGATGTCAGACAATCATTATTTATAAAAGAGACTCCAGGGTCGGCGAACACATGCTGACCTGCAAAGCTGCACACTGTGGGAGGGAAGTGTAAAAAGTGCTAACAAACGCCGTTTATGTAGCTTCACGGGAAAGGAGAGCCGGGGACATTCCTAAGTCTATGAGTAATATGTGCTTGAGGCGAAAACCCTGGGCCTCGTGTACAGACACAAAAGCAGTTGGTTTAACACGGACATAATACCATAACATGGACAGTGTTTTAAGTCTTGCTGAGGCAAAGAAAACATGGTAATTATATTATTTTGGTATTTACACAACTTTGTATTCATCAGAGGTAGCGCCTTGCTGGGTTTGTGAGTGTTCTCCAACTTTTATTGTCGTCTAGCTCAATGTCTTGATTGTAAAACATTTGATCGAAGTGTGTAATGCATAATCCTTTCGGAATGTTTTCATCAATATTTTTCTGTTGACTACACGTTCCTTATGTGATAAAAGGACCAACATTGCCTTGGGTTGTTCTACGTCAACTGAAAGCACCATTGATTTCCTGTCCAAGTCTTTTTTCTTTCAGAGATGATTCTTGTATGCAAGCTTCTGGACTTTAATTCTGTGGAGGGCTTGCTTTCTAAAAAAGAAGGTCCTACTTATTCTGTTTTAAGCTCTTGCATTCTGCTTTGAACCACATATTTCACATGGGCTCTAGTGGTTTCTCCCCATGTCTATAAGGATTTATATATATTCTTTGATACCACCAATTGTAGTTCTTCTAGAAATAGGTTTTGATTGAGTCAATTAAGAGTTCCTGGCTTGTGTTGGATCCCATTGGCACCATGGCTCTCATTTCTTGTGATCTTAAAAAAAAATATAGATGCTTTCTTTTGTTATATGCAGTTCACCTTCTCCTCAGCATCGGGCCATTCTGCGATTGACTACATATGCGTTCCAGTAAAACTTTGGGATTGTATGCTGGGTTCAAAGTGCTGGGCGATACATGTAGCAATCATTTCCTGGTTGGACTTGAGGTCAAACTACAGGGTAAGTATACACTTCCCGGTCTGCTGTATAAGCCGTAGGTGTCTCTTGATGGCCAAAGGAGCAGATTAAAATGTCATCTAGCTGACCAAGAGAGTTTGCAGAGGGGTATTATTATAAACAATTGGTGGGAGATGGAAAATCGTTTTTATGCCTGTTTAGATCAAAGTGCCAACCTGTGTCACTTCTCTGTGCTTTTGTCTAATCTATTGGTCACATTTGAGACAAAGGCTGGGAAAAGAAAGGTGAAGCCGCAGCCATGCTGGTTTAATTCAGACTGTACCAAATCTAGGTGTAACTTGTTGGAAATTCTGAGGAATCCCATGTCCACTAAGAGGGACATAGTCACTGCCCGGGCCACCTGTAAGAAGGCTATTGCCCATAGAAAAAATGAAATTGAAGCCGAGTCATGGAAGGAGTGGATTAATTCTTCTGCTACAAATTATGCTGAACAATGGGCATTTGTGAACTACAGATGTAAATCAAGTGGCATCGTCGTCACTGTTCCTGACCAGGCATGGGTATCCCATTATTCCTCTATATAGATTACTGAGTGTGAACGCAGAATGCCCACAAGTCATGGGCCCTCTGCGCTTATCTCAAACCAAAGGGAAAATTGCGTTTACAGTAGGGGAAATTTCGTTAGCAATAGAGTGCCAAGCTGCAGATAGGGCCCCAGGCCCGGATAATGTGCCAGCGGATTTGTTCTTGTCGGAACTGGATCTTTGGGCCCCCATTCTGACCATGGGGTGTAATGCTATCTGCGCAGGCGTCACGTGCAGTAATCCATCCAATTTACAAAAGGGGGGTGCCGGGTGCTACCAGCACAGGGGCAACATGCTAGTCTTGGAAGCTAGACCACGCAGAGTAACAGAGGTTCGAATCCGAGATCTGCGCTTAGAAACCAAACTCGGTATTAAGCGCGTTATAAAATAAAAAAACAATTTTAAAAAAATACAGACCAATCTCCCACTTGTACTCTGCCTTTAAGATCTTGGAGAGGGCCATCTTGAGGAGATTGGAGTCCTGGGTAGAGTACAGTAACATTCTTTCCCCTATTCAGCTGGGGTTCAGACCAGCCTTGGAACCTCAGAGCAGGTCTTGAACCTTAACTTGGTGGTGGACCACTCATTGTATATTAAGGAAGAGACAATTTTTCCTAACTTTCATGCATCTGAGCACTGCATTTGACAAGGTCAATCGTGACAGGCTTTGGTGCTCAGATCCATGAATTGCCCAAGTACCCTGGTAGATCTTATTGAGAGATTGCATCTGTCAACGGTGGCTTGTGTGAGGAGCGTGGTACATGGACGATGCACTACCTTCTTTCAGGTGGAGAATGGGGTGCATCAGGGTTGTGTACTGGTCCCTGTGCCCTTTATTTTTATATAAATGGCCTTTATGATCCACTATTTAAGTCTACTCCAGATACTCCTAGTCTGGGCAATAAATGTCTGCCAGTTCTGGCCTATGCAGACGATACGGTTTTGCTGGACCGCACCCTGAAAGCCCTGCATTCTCTTATTGATGATTGTTTATTCATGGACTCACTGGACCTAAACGTTAATACCCAGAAATCCAATGTCATGGTCTGTATTGGGGGGGGGAGGGGTGGGGGGTTTGAGTGTTCACCCAACATTCGGGCCATGTTTAGCAAGGGTGTTTTAATCCCCCAAGGTTGATAGTTTTGACTACCTGGCGGTTAGATTTGCATCGAACTTTAGGACAGAAACCCATATCAGTAAGCAGAGCTATGGCCATATTCAAAGCAAAACCGGTCGAGTTGCTGCTCAAAGTTTATAATGGCAAAGCTACCTCTGTTGCTATGTGTGGTATGGAGCTGTGGGGGCATGGGAAGACTGGCCCCATCTAGGTGGTAGAGAATAACCAGGTTACTCACCGTAGTGACCACCTTACTCCTAGTCCATAGTTCCCTTTCCGCCATACTTATGGGACATCTCTCCGTCCTGAGGGACGGGACCGGAGCACTTTGTAAAAAGCACATAAAAATTCTTTCCAAAAATGTGTCCTTCCTCTCCTTCTTGCACAGGGCCCGTCACGTGGCCGTAACCTTGCCCACCTTCGGTCCTCCCCGCTTATTGCCCATCAGTCATTTTCTATCGCCAGGTCAGAGACCCATTAGCAATAACAGAAGAACTTTATTAGAGGGGACGGCGGGCGGGCGTATAGAGAAAAGGGGACTATGGACTAGGAGTAAGGTGGTCACTACGGTGAGTAACCTGGTCATACTCCTATGTCCCGTCCCCTTTCCTCCATACTTATGGGAGATTCCCAAGCACTACGAGTGGATGGAAATACCTCCTACAGAAAAAGGTTCTTCAGCACAGCCTGACCAAACTGAGCACCAGCTCTTGAGCACATATCAAGATAATAATGCTTACAAAAAGCAGATGGGGAGGCCCAAGTAGCTGCCCTAGCGATGGACTCCCAGGGGACATATTTCTGAAAAGCAACCGCAGCTGCCTTGCCCCGCACCAGGTGTGCAATACCCTTAGGAGGTTTCAGCCCTTGGACGTTGAAAGACTCCGCAATGCAGGCGGCGATCCACCGAGAAATAGTCGCCTTAGACGCCTGCTTGCCCTGAGGGTTACCGAAGGTCACGAAAAGTTGAGAACTCCTAAGCTCGGAAGTCCTGTCAAGGTAGAACTTAAGAGCCCTTCTGACATCAAGACAGTGCAGAACCCTTTCAGCCTCTGAGGCAGGGTTCGGAAAAAAGACCGGTAGGGAGATCGACTGATTCAGATGGAATTCAGTTACCACCTTCGCTAGAAAGGCTGGGTTTGTACGTAGGACTACCTTGTCCTTGTGAAAGACCAAGAAAGGATGCTCCACTGACAAGGCCTGGAGCTCACTCACTCTCCTTGCTGACGTAACAGCGACCGGAAAGGACACATTCCATGATAGGCACTTGAGGTCCACAGTGGCCATTGGTTCAAAAGATTTATGGCACAGCGCCGTCAGGACTACATTTAGGTCCCACGGCGGGTGCGGACTACGAACCGGAGGGTAGAGGCGTGTCAAGCCTGCAAAATGCCTCTTAACCACTGGGTTACTCAGAGAATAAGAGCATTGTTCTGTAGAAAGATAATCGGAAACCGCTGAAAGGTAAGTTCTGCATGACAGAACGTGAACACCCGACTCTGCTGGGGAGGACACGAAGGACAGCACCGTGTCAATCGTAGCCACCCTTGGATCCAACTGCTTTTCCAAACACCAATGACAGAACCTGAGCCATTTACTCCTGTATTGGGATCTGGTCGAGAGTTTCCTGGCTGCCTGGATAATACACATGTTATCCGTAGACAAGTTAAGACGTTCTAAAGATTTGAACCCAGGCACCATGCCGCCAAGCTGAGCTATTGTGGGGAAGGGTGCCACATCTGCTGTTCCCCTTGGTGAAGAAGATCAGGGGTCACTGGTAACCTGATCAACGGATACACAGACAGGTGTTGAAGTTCTGAGAACCAAAACCTGGCCGGCCACCACGGGGCTATGAGTAGAAGGGAACAGTTTACCGAGTTCTTCAGCTTCCAAATTGCTCAATGAACTAGAGGCAGAGGCGGGAAGGCGTAAGCTCTCATGTTATGCCATGGAATCTCTAGAGCATCCCCCAGAGAGGAGGCTCCCAGCCCCCCTCTGGAGGCATACTGAGGAAGCTTCTTGTTTACCGCCGTAGTGAAAAGGTCCACCTCCGGTGTGCTCCAACGCAAGAAAATCCATGAGAGGACCTCCACTATCAACTCCCACTCGTAGCTGACCACTGTCCGCGTGGGCATCCGCTGAAACATTCAGCTGGCCCGGGATGTGTACTGCAAGCAGACAGACACCATGAAGCACGGCCCACTCCCATATCTGGATGGACAGGTCCACGGGGGGGGGGGGGGGGACAAGACTTCATTCCCTTGTGCTTGTTGATGTAATACATTGACACCACATTGTCCGTGCGTATGCGGACCACCTTGTTGGCAATGAGTGGTCTGAACGCCCTGAGCGCTCGGAAGATCGCCAGAAGCTCCAAATGATTTATGTGCAGCAGCTTGTCCTGCGGCGACCAGAGGTCCGAGACCTGAAGAAGATCTAACATCGCACCCCACCCCAGAAGGGAGGAGTACGTCGTCATCATCGTCACCGTGGGGGCTGGGTCCTGAAACCCTGTACTCACAGGCAGGTTGCTGAGAGATGACCACCAATCCAGGTCCACTCTCATGGAATCCAGAATCATTATCAGCTTGGAATCCGGGTCCACAGCCTGACGCCAGGAACTCCGAAGAGCCATCTGGGCCCGTCTCATCTTGAGACGAGCAAGAGGAAGAACCAGCATGCACGAGGCCATGAGGCCCAGAAGCCTCTGGAACCACCAGGCCGACATGCTCTCTGACTGCGCAAACATCTGGCACGTGGCTAACAGATCCGCCATTCTGTCCCTGGTCTGTCCCTGCGAGACCGTCATGGAAGATTTCTGCCAGTTCACCGACAGCCCAAGATGGAACAGGAGCTGAAGGAGAGACTGGAGATTGCCCGCTGCTGCCAGCGGACAAGGGCTGTGTAAGAGCCAGTCATCCAAATATGGATACACAGGGATACCCTGGAGACGAAGATAGGCCGCAATCACCGACATCTTCGTGAAAACACGCGGCGCCGAGCTGAGGCCAAAAGGAAGCACTCGAAACTGGAAGTGCTCCTCTCCCAAAGAGAAGCAGAGATATCTCCTGTGTGGGTTCCAAATCAGGATATGCATGTACGCATCCTGAAGATCCAAGACGCTGAGCCAATCGCCCATCTGCAAGGAGGACCGTATCTTGCCGGGTGTGATCATCTTGAATTTCTCTTGGGGTAGGAAAAGATTGAACTGGGAAAGGTCTAGGATGGTGCGTAGGGCAGCCTGGTTGGGTTTGGGCACCGTAAACAGCCGGGAGTAAAAGCCCGCCCCTCACTCCCCAAGGGGGTATGGGTTCTACAGCTCTGAGGTCCAGAAGTTTCTGAACCTCAGCTTTGAGGGACAGCAAGCCCGACAGCTGAAAAGGAGGTTTGAGGGGGTCGAGGTAAGCGGAAGCCCGCTCGAGCGACTGACAAGACCCATCTGTCTTCTGTGATGGCCTGCCACGCCTCCCAATGAGACACAATGCGTCCTCCCACCAGGGTCTCGTGCAAGCGCGGAAAACCCTCATTTAGTAGGTTTATCGGTGGCGCTGCCACCTGAACGCGAGGAGGAGGCTGAGGAACGGGAGGAAAAACCACATCCGTTGTTGCCTGCGGCGGTTATTCCCCGCATGGGTATCCACTCTGAGACTTGCGGTCGATGAAGCCCCTAAAGCCAGAGGAAGGTCGATTTTGCGACAACGGTCTCTGGGTTTTGAAAGGAGCCTTAACCAAGACAGACAAGGACTTAGCTGGCTGAGTGCTATCCTTCGTCTTGGTGAGCATCTACATCGAACAGAAGGTCCAGCACCTTGTCCTGCACTTCTTTTGAGAATTTAGTTGCATGCAGCCACGCCTGCCGTGAGGCATCAACCCCCAGCATAAGGCCCCGAGCCGAGGTGTCTACGTGATGAGCCGCAGCCTCCAGGAGATCCTGGGCCAAGACCCTGGAGTCAGAAAGGCCTCCTCTAAAGTCTTCCAGCTTCTCGACCGGGATAAACTCCTCAAACTCCGACAGACCTTTCCACATCCGCATGTTAGCTCCCGCTAATATCAATTCAGCGTTGGCCTGCCTGAGCTGCAAGGCCGAGTTGGCGAAGATTTTCCTCCCGAGACTCAGGACCTGAGTAGCCGTTGTGGAAGAGGGTGCTGCAGGCCTGGACTGCAAAGTGGCCGCAGCCAACACTGTGGAGGAGGGGGGGGCGGAAAAGATGACAGGGCCACCTCTTCCGAAGAATGCAGCCTGTATCTAGCGTCAATTGTCTTATTGACAAAAAGTCCAGAGTGCGGCTTTTCCCAGTCTCTGAGGACCTCGGCGAGAACGTCCTTCTGCAAGAGCAGGCCGGTACGCTCCAAGGGACACAGGGTGAACGCCCCAGAAAGCACGCCCTCCTGCGGAGCGGGTGCCTCGGGCACTGGAACATCTAAGAAGTTCATGTCCAGTACCCGGTCATGAAAAGCTCTGATAGAGCGGGGAAGGTCCTTGCTGTCCTGATCGCCTTGTGCGTCATCCGACAGATCAGGATCCTGCTGAACCGTGTCGGGTGCTGCCTTGTCCACAGGGGACAATGGGGGCAAAGGCGGAAGAGTTGGGGGAGGTACCGTAGGCAAGGGAGGCACCGGCGGAACCACCGGAAGAACAGGTGGAGCCGGAGGCGCGGGAGGACATATCTCCCTAAAAAGCCCTTTGAAATACTCCCATATGGGGTCGGTACGCATAATTGTTTGAAATTTACTGAAAAACGCTTCCTCCGGGGACTGCTTCGGAACCTGAGGTGGCCTCTCATGAGGTGGACAAATCCAGGGACGTAACGGGGACGGGTGCCACACAGGCTCCTCCACCGACATATCCACATAAATCAACGGTGCCGACCCTGCAGGCAGCGAAACATTGTGTGGAAGAGGCATCCGAGCGTTCCAGTCATAAACTGGCCAATAAGGATGCGCACAAGGGACTCTATGTTCACCCAAGGGGCCAAGCCCTACACCTGAGGCCGATGGCATAGTTGTAGGGATAGCACCCAAAATGGCTGCCGCGGTCGTGGCGGGAACGGGCGCCATTTTGTCATCATCTGAGGTGAACTGCGGCACGTGAGGAAGGGGTCCCCATCGATGGATCAGGGGTCTTAACCTTAGCCTTAGCCTTAACATAAGGGACCTCGGCAGAGCCGTACTGTGTTGCCTGGAATGTTTTTGTGACATACCAACCAGCAAATTAGCCTTCGAAGGAAGGACCTCGGCACTGCCGGTAAAAGAAGAACTTTGCTTCTTTGCCCCCTCAAAAGGTCTGTTGTCACCGTGAGAGCGGGAACGGTGAGAAACCGCTTTCACCAACAAGGCCTTGTCAGGCCTCTCAGAACTGTTGGTAGCTTTAGCCTCTGAACGAGGGACCTCGGACCCAGGTCCGGTAACAGACTTATCTGCACGGGCCTCAAACCTCCGTTCGGTAACAGCAAGCCCACCCAAGGCCTCGGGGCGCACCCCGGGTCTCATTTTTGAGGGAAGCCGACAGAACGGCCTCAGAGCGAGCTCCAGTACCCCACGACTCAGTAGAACTGGGTCTACAAACAGCCCCCACAGGAGGGGCCTCGGGTATCTACAGGCCCCTTACAGAGACCCTCGGAGAAAACTCTGGTACAATTATTAGGCCCAACAGTCTCGTCAGGGCGAACCCCGGTGGCAGAGCGATCAATGCCCCTCCCGGCCCGAGAGGAACCCGGAAAGGTATCCCCCGGCCGGGGTGCTGTGAAAAGTAAAGAACTTACCGGCTGTTTCTTCTTCTCGCCGATTAAACGCCTAAAAATGCAAAGGAGGAGTTTGTCGGAACACCTCCTCCCACCGCTCCAACCGACATTGAAGTGCCCGGACCGAAAGGGAGTCCCAGTAACAACAGGAGTCCCAACTGTGATCCGGACCCAAGCACTCTAAACAAAGAGGATGGGGACCCGCCCTCGCGAAACGACAGCGACACGATGAACAATCTGGAAAATCTAGTTTGAACGACATAGAAAGACCAGCACACGATCGCTAGCGAGAGCCAGAGAGGAAAAAGGGAAGAAAATCTTCCGAGGATGCAAGTGCGTCCAGTCCCGAAAGAGCGGAGAAAAGGACTGATGGGCAATGCACGGGGCGGAGCCAAGGTGGGCCGTGTTACGGCCGCGTGCCGGGCCCCGCGCAAGAAAGAGAGGAAGGACACATTTTTGGATGCTTTTTACAAAGTGCTCCGGTCCCGTCCCATAGGACGGAGAGATGTCCCATAAGTATGGAGGAAAGGGGACGTGACGTAGGAGTACATCTTTTCAAAAAGAATATTGGGGCTTCCCCAGTCTGCTCCAAATTGTGCAGTGCACCAGGAGCTGGGCTCCAGGTTTGTAAGTGATCTCATTGCAGCCCAGCATGCAAGTCATTGGCTCAGGGTCTAGGGTAACAGAAAGATCAAGGGGCCTGCCAATAGGAAGTACATGATCATCACAGGGCCAGATCTCCAGAGGGTTTTACGGTGGGCCCAGAATCCTTCGCAGTGCATTATTACCAGGGCATGATTTAATTGTATCAATTTGAGAACTGTGGTGGTGGCCTGGTTCATCGGGAATGAGAACCAATCATGTATGTTTTTGGATGCGCCCAGAGAAGACCCGGCAGATTTTTTATTGTTTTGTCCATCCTTTTAGACCATTAGAGAACGCACCTTGAAACCAGTTCTGCAGGGACATGTATTACACCGTTACAAGCCTGCTCGGTTATGGGCGGGTTCAGTAAGTGTGGCCTGGGCTTTGTCATTTTTTAAAGAATGTATTATCTGTGAGATAATGCTTATTGAAATGTGTTTGAAGAGTTCAGCTTTAGCACTTTTTGTAATGTTTTTATGGTCTTAATAAGGTTTGTTTTATTTTTTGATTTGTAATTATGTTGTTTATGCTTCTGTTTTTATAGATATGTTGTGTATTCCTGAAATAAACTTTTACTACTACTGTATGCAGTTGTCAAAATCATTTGCTCTGCCTTTGTTCCATATAAACCTGGTGCAATTCTGAATTTCAAACTCTCCCAATGGTGCATTTATCTAATGGGCCTGGATGCTGCAGTTCAGGAACAATTCCTTTTTTTAAAAAGGGATTATGAACGATTTCTGTTTCCCAGTTATTTGGAACTTTTTCTACTTTTTTTTTTTAAAGCATGTAGTCCATTAAGCTGCTTCCTTTAGCTTTAAAGCAGCTTTGAGTGTCTAAGCTCTCATTTAAAAAAAAATAATACATAAAAAATTGGAAAGAAATTGGCCTCTGGCATCCGTTTGATCAAATAATGTTTTCATTGTCGTTATTTCCCAAGGTTGCTTCCCTATGGGTTCTTATTGACCTCTGGCCCAGGGACCCATGTTGGTATTATAATCGTTGTACATCAACAAAATGAAATGTTTGGTTTGAGGTTATCTTCCTCTACTAGGAGCAGCAGGCTATCCAGACATTTGCCTGTTGCAGGCGGTCAAATAAAAGCAATAGGATTACCACAACTGTTTGAATGTGCTTCAGGATGATGTGGCAGATGAAGGTGTACTAAGGAGGAGGAAGCTGTTGGACAAGGAGATTGGGGGCCTCACATTAGAAGAATTCTTGCCTATTGAATCCTCGTCTGGTGCATACCATGTGCAGTGGCACGCTAGTTCAAGGAACTGCAACCAATGACTCACCATAGGTTCTGACTTTGGAATCTCACGATCCCTCGCAATTGACCAAGCTGGGTAGGTGCGATGGGAGTTTTAGTCCAAAACATCTGGAGGGAAAGGGTGCAGACCCTCCCCACCCCCTGAACTAGATGAATTCAGTAAATGGGTGCGCTTTGCGATTAGTTGGATTGCAAACACAAAAGATAGTTCCCTCACAAAACCAACACCTTCAGGAGAGAGCATAAATGCTATATTTATCAACTCAACTGCATTAGACAAATAAAGCTTTCTGCAAGAGGAAACACAGGGATTTAAAAACAGATGCATAGGCAAAATCATGAACCCATAACAAGTCAGTATAAGGGGGGCATTTTGAATAAATTGCTATTTGTATGTAGTGGACTAAGCATTAGCACTTGTGCTGTAGGATCCCTTGCACATGATTTTCACCTTTTCCAAAACAGTGTTTAAAAGTGAGAGTAAAAACAGGTGAAATCGCTCTTAGTTAAAATTAAATGTCTCCTACAAATTACACTTTGCAGACAACATTTACAATGAATTCCTCTGGAATCTGCCTGCTTTTAGCAGGTGCTAAAAAAAGGAAGCACGCTGCATAGGAATCCATTTGTTTGATGCCTGGACGAAAATCTCAAAGATTTTAAGTAATAAGCACATTAAAAAAAAAAAATAGTAAGAACGCAGAGCAGAATAGTCACATCTGCTTTGTGCTTTTTCTCCTCCTTAAACATGACTGAATATAATGATTTATTTAAAATGACCCCCTTATACGGACTTGTTATGGGTTCATGATGGAGTCCAAAGGTCTGCCTCATTTTGTCTATGCATCTGTTTTTATTCCTGTGTTTCTCCTCCTTGAACATCTGTGTTTGTTATATTGCTGGTGCCACAAATGAATGTGTTTGGTGTGCTTTAATTGAAATACTTTTGTAATTACTTGTGAGATTCCATCACGTCTGTGGATTGTGTGCCTGGCTGCATGTGAGGTTCGTCTACTCACCTTAAAAGCAGCATTTGGCTTTGTGCCTTGGCCAGGGAAACTACATTTCCCAGCAGCTCCAGGCTCCTCAAATCAGTTGATCTGGCGCACCTGCGATGGCGCATCCGAGAGAAGCCCAGTCTTCCCCAGTCATCGCCGGAATCAACGTCTTCCTCCCATAACCCCTGGCCTTCAGGTATTGTGCTTTGTAGGTATTTCTATTGCAGCTTTGCGCCTCACTTACAGCAAGCTTTGCCTTACGCAGACACTGTTTGAAACGTACCCATACCATTTTTACAAAACATATTTCTATACATCCTTCTATTTGAATTTTAGCCAGAATTGACATGCCTTATTTTATTATATAGCCCACTCACTAACTTGTTAAGAACTACCGTAGTGCTTTGTGAGAACTACGAATCCCATCAGGAGGTTAGTCTTCGCTGGTGCCCTTATTTGCATTTCTGGCGAGAGAGCACCGGGACTAGAGGGACAAGTCAGTCGGTGGCGGTCAGTTGCGCTACGGGATGCAAGGCAAATTCTGCATGGTTAAGTACATCGACCCGAGTGCTAGGAGCATTATGTCTTTGAGAAGGTCAAAGCCAGATCAGAGATTAGGACCACACAACTGGAGGAGATGGCCTCGCACGTCTGTGCACCTGCTCTGCTATTATGCGCGAGTGCCTTCTTGAGAGGGAAACAGCGGCACTAGTGCACCAATCTAGCAGCAGTAACATGCCTGTAGTGGAGGCGCTAGTGCCCCATCTAAAACCATTGGGGGGGTGGGAGAGCAACGTAGTGCTCAGCCACCAGTAATACATGCAAAGGCAGAGAATGTTAGCATTTCACAACACGTGAATGACATCCTGGTTGCAGGGACATACTAACGACTATGTTTAATAATGGTCAGGCAGAAATAAAAGTGGATGGAGACATACCTACTTAGTCCATAGACAGCCGAGTAAGCCTCACATACCCTCAGCTGCTAGACCCATGATGGGTTTAAAATGTTTGCTGCTTAATACAAGATCTCTACTTAAACATGCTTTGGATAGTCCTTCTTGACATAGATATATGTGCACTTACCAAGACCTGGAGCCATGCGGCTTCCGGCCCCTCACTTGAGCTGGCTATACCCCAGAGATATGACATCCTGTTTTGGGACAGATTAGATGGCAAAGGGGGAGGAGTTGCTTTTATCTCTAAAATTACTTTGGACATCTGGAGAATTGATTCCTTAGATCCTGATGGATGTGACAGATGCAGCAACCACTTTTAATGTGGTTCTCGTTTATAGACCTCCATCTATCATGCATGATGTTACCAACCAATTATATAATTCACCGCTTTCCTTTCTAAAAGCCTAATATTAAAGCTCTTCTTCTAGGAGACTTTAAATTACTGGTTGACTGATGGGAGTGACACACGAGCAAAGTCTCTTGATGAGGCCTTAGCAGACCTAGGGTTCGAACAATTTGTAAAGACACCTACACATGATGAAGGTAATACACTTGACTGGATGGTGGGTCATATTGTATCTCTAGCCAGTCAGGAGATCTGTGCCCATGGTCAGATCATTTCTGTATTAATTTTGTGGTTGTATGCGATAGGGCGATCGCGCACAAGTTTTTAAAACCACTGTGGTATGTAGAGCTATCACGAATCTCACCACTAATGCTATAAATCCATCGCTAACATGTCTCAGTAAGTGAATGACTCCCTTTCTGTGGATGAAATTGCGGAGAAATACCAGTGTACTCTCCAGAAGGCCATAAATGTCTTAGCCCCTTGGAAAACAAAAAATGCTATTCTGAGGCAGGCGAATTTGTGGTTCACCCCAGATCTACAAATTCTTAAGAGTGCAAAAATCAAAACTCACTATAGATGGAAAAATTCTCTTAACGAGCCTGACAAGGCATTAAGAAATGCGGCAAAAAGATTCAAGGTAGCCGTTGTCCTTGCAAAAAAAATCCTGTCTTGGTGACGGAATTAATAAGGCACAATCCCAACCTAGGGAATTGTTTGAAATTCGGAAGGAACTGGTACACCCAAGTCAGGTTACAATAGAAGGTATTACCAGGTACGCTGAATGGTGCACCTCGACTCAGGATGCCATGTTTTGTAAAACACCATTAAGAATCGCATTGAACAGGCAAAGAAACTGATGACACCCAACAATAAAATAACCATGGGGATACCCCACAAAAGCTGTGGCCATCAGAAGAACGGTCTTCAAACCAGTGACTGAATCTGAACAGACACTGGTAATAGAGAATCTGAAACCGACCAATTGTAAGAGGGATGCATGCCCTGCCATGATTATAAAAACATGTTCCCCTGTATTAATTAGCACCTTTTGCAATCGTGAATGCCTCGTTCAGTGAAAGTCATGTTCCAACTGGCATTAAGAATACTTGGATTACACCCCACCTGAAAAAGGATGGTCTTTGCCCATTGAAACCACTATTGACCCATCTCGAACTCCCCATTCCTGCTCAAAATTCTTGACCATGTAGCATGGCCCATCTTAAACTTAATAATATACTGAACAAATGGAGTCAGGTTTTAGGAATAACCATGGTACAGAGACAGCTCTTCTGGACCTTAAGTCTAGGCTACTTAGGTTTATGGACAACGGAGAGATGGCCATGCTTAAGCTTGACCCCTCGGCCTCCTTCGACTTGGTAGATCATGTACTACTGATCTCCAGGTTAAAAAGGAGGTGGCAGGGTTCCCGGCGCCACTGTATCTAAGGGAAGTGCCAGAACTAAAATCTAATGCACATAACCTCAGATTGAACAATACTACTCAACTAAGAATTCCAGCTTGTAGAATGTCACAAGTAAAAAAAAATGTTTTTAAAAAAAAAAGGGGCATTCTTTGCAGCAGCCCCCATGGCCTGGAATACAATCCCTTTGGACCTCAGAGAAGAAAGTTCAACAGCTTTGTTCAGAAAGAAACAAGACGTTCTTGTTTAGTTAGGTTGTTTACTCTAACCCTGCAAGAGGTCCTCTTTCTGATATTATTCACTCTTTTGTTGTCTGCCTACTCGGTTCCTTTCTGCGTTTGTTCGCTGTGGTTTTGTTGGTGCCCTTAAGCCTCCGGGTCAGCAGTGCGCGGTACAAAACTAATAAAGTAAAGTGAAAATGTCACAGAGTGGTAAACCAAGAGGCATAAACACATTGTGCTTTGGTTTACTGCTCCATAGACTACACAATTACCCCCGCACCCTCAACAGCCATCGCATGGTATACAAATACATCCCTCCTTTTGTATTTTAAAATCAGCACACTTGAGCAGCAATCTTTGTAAAGAAGATTTTTTTTAAAAAACAGACTTTTTAATGACAATTCCAACTACAAATAATGCTGAAAAAGATAAATATATCCAGAGTTCTCAAAATAGCAGGAGTTTGGTTTTGACCCTTGCTAAGAAGAATGTAAAAATATGGATTGCCTCAGTACAAGCCTACTCGAATGTGACCTTAACAAAACGAATACAAAAATCTATATATTTTTTTTTAAAACAGGAACATTATGCCTCATCAGCAGAGATCACATTCCCTTTTAAGAAAATGGGTTGAAAATAAGGTTTTACTCTGCGCTAATTTACAAAGGCAAAGAGAACACCATATGGAGATTTGAAGGCCACCCTACAATGACATTGCATAAGGGCACCTTCAGCCAGACCTGCTCCATAGATGCAAACCCAGTAACCCCATTCAAATTTCATGAACATGATGTTCTGTGTGGTGGAGAAGAGAGTTCTAATAAGCATCTCTAGACCACAATTTGATTAGTCACATGGGTAGATTCTATGTTTACGCATATGAGTACAATCAACGTTTGCTCTCCACTGCTTTTCAGCCACTTTAAGGACATTCTTTAGATGTAGAAAGATTATGAGAATCAATAGCCAATGCCAAACTCCGCTGCATTTTGGATACATCGAACACAAAATAAAACAAATAAAAAATCTTTTAAAAAAGGAGGGTGGACAAGTGTATATAAAAAAGCTCCTAAAATTGAAGAACGGTCTGCATGCATAAAAGTAAACAGAAGACTTCTCGCCACCAATGTTGAGGATGGAGTTTGTTCTAATCGGAGGTGTGCAATAGATGAGTTCCTAACAGAAAACCATCCTTCCCTCATCTTTCCCTCTAGAAACATGCACAGCTAACTAACAGGTTTGGCCACTTTCTGCCCCATACAATGACAGACTATAAAAATACTTTGCCTTACAGACATTAAATATATGCGGCGGAATGATGGGGCATCAATTAACCCATGAATGTCTTAAGATCACTTGACAAGTTCCAATACTGACTTCCCTTTTTTCAAACGTAGTGTTCACCACCCACCAGTGATGCTTTCTACTGCACCCTTTACCAAAGATCTAAAACCTTCTAAGCTAATCCTTAAGTCATTGCTGAGACTGAACTTCACCAATACAGTGATTGCCTGTTGAAGCTCAAAGTGAGTTTGATCAATTAAGGCAGTTTTGTCCACCAAGTGAGAATTCCCAGATGATATGAGCCAATTCTCTCGGTAAAACATCAAGTATTCAGCAGTTGTTGAGGTAGACAATCTATTTAGAGATTAACAGTGGTGCACAGCTGTAACCCTTGTTCAGCTCGTATTCTTTGGGAACATTCAACATTAGATCAAAAATATGTTCTAACACCTGTGTCGAAGGGATGATAACCCATGGGAGACCTAGTATATTTTCCCATGATGAGTTTTTCCACAGCTTTGACCTATTTACACTGTTTAAAAATACAAAAAGCAACAGTACAACTTTATACTAGGCACAATTATATGGGGGTCAAATACAATTTTCAGAACAAGGCTGCACTGTATAGTAGAATACCCCTTAGGAGAATCTGACTGCAATAGGGACACAAAGGAAACCCAAGATGCTCATGCTTGCAGTTCAGTTAAAACTATCTTTGCCAAAGTCCATTCTACGGTTGCCATTAGGGCAAAAAGCTGTAAATTACCTGGGTGAAGTTTGGGACTATATAATCACAACTGAATAAGAATGCCTCCTTTCCACGATTCTAGTTTAATTCACGATATGCAATGCCTCTCAAACAGGGAGGAGAATAAAACCGTGGTCCACCATCTAGGAAAGGCGTTCGGAAAGACTAGTTCAAGGCCATCAGGTAGGGAAGCTCTTGTATTTTTTAGTCCATTATGGTATTCTTGCGTTTATTTTAGCAGCAACATGCTCTTTCAGAGAAACACAGTGCATTGGTGCCAGAGAATAGGACACTCCATTACATGACCGACTACTAAACAAGTCACTGATGTATCGGATCCACATGGCCAAGTATACATGAAATGGGAACCGACTACACAGTCCCCAAGCCCCCTGATAAAATTCTCCATAAACTTCATGCTGTGGCTTCTCCAATTGCTTCAACATATTTTCTTTTTCTGTAACAATTTTGTTTGTATATTCACATTTCATGCTAGTTACTGTGTAGTTTCTCTTCTGCATCCTGGAGAACGCATAACCATCTTTTGAGAGAAATGTTCATTAGAGCCTAAAAGGTCACCAGCATCCCAAATAAAGAACAGCCCAACACTTTACTCCTTGGATGATTAAGAGGATTTCAGTATCCACATGATTAGTGTTCTATAGTCATTTAATAAATCAGGCTTTTTTTCAAAAGGAAAAACAGCACATGAGAAAATGGATTTTATAATCTTCCGAACTGACAAAGTATTCACTAGTCTAACCAACGCTCATTCCTTGTCATTTACAGACCACTGTAAATCTATATGATCAGTTCTGTGATTTAAGCATGGCTTGAGAGGAAAAAGAAAAGTAAAGAAAATAAGAAAATGGAATAGCAATTGGTGTATACTCTATGTAACTAGCCGGCCAATGTTCAATCATTGACCTACATACTGAAACTCAAATGTGTACACTGTGCTTCTCTGGATCTCTGCAGTGATATTTCTCGAACTCAGTTGCAGGGTCCAGCACCATGTCTTCTTAAAGCAAGCACTGACCCCTTAAATAGATTTTCCTTTACACTTGATGCATTTGCCCTCCAAAAGCAGAACACACCCTGCCCAGATCACTATTACTACATACAGCACTTCCTTGCTCCATGTGGCTAAGTCCATACTTAACACAATATCCCAAATGAAAAACAGAAAAAACTAAGAATTAAATAAGCACAGCAGTTAGAAGAAGCCTGTCCCTTCACCTCATCGGAAGAAAATCAACAGCAGGAACAGGGCGCCTTCAATGAAAGAATTAAGAATCAGAGAACGAGAGGAATGGGTAGTGCAGGATATGGGGAGGGACAAGACAAGGAGGAGGACGTACAGTGATGGAACCAGCACTAGCTTGTAAAGGATCATGGAACTGTAACTCAACAAGTATTCTTTAAATGTAATTGCTACAGCAATCATAAAGTGGACTTTTTTTGCAAGAATCCTAAGAGTTCCTATGCAGAACAAGCCCATATCGCGCCCTTTCTTCAGATTTTTTAAATTAACAAGTGGAATCAATGTATTGATACTGTACCAAGCATGATATCTTCTTTGTTTAATATATAAAAAACGCTTAACATTTGAGGAGCTGAGTAGTGTTACTCGATGGCACAGATTTGCTCTGTCGTACTGTAGCGGTTCAAACCATTTGTATCACCGTCAAAGCAAAAGGGAGTTGCATTGCAATCCCAGCTATTAGAGTGTTCAAAAGGGGCTCAGAAGATGGAACAACCTTGAGTCTCAAAGTCCCTTCTTCCCACTGGCCTGCTGGGCAGACTATATGGCTCCCCGGTGGCAGCACGGTCAGTGTAGAGTGGCCGGTAAAAGGAGATTCGGCAGATACCGCAGACACAAGTAGAGTACTGGATTCGTCTGCAAGACCCATTGTGGAACCAGGGGCACAAAGCGGGATGGGAAATACGACTAAGAGATTTTTTACTTTTCATAAAGTCGCTGGACAGCTCATCCATTCTCAGCCTTTAGCGGGAAATTGAGAGTACTGGAAGAACCCTAAAGCAGTTTAATCAATACATCTTCTGTGAAGCTTAACGCCATCTTGCTTGGAGGAGTGATTAACAAAATGAATGCCCTATCTTCGAGTAGCGACCCCACTATGGCAGAGAAAAGCAGAAAGGCAGAGAAAGAGGGCTTCTACACTAAAGGTGCATTTTATAAGAGGGTCAATTTGACAAGAGATGAGATAAAGATCAAATGACAATAGGAGAAACACTCACCTTACCATTACACGGCTACTTTCTTTAAAGCAGAATCAGAATATTATTAGCAGGGCACAAAATGTGCAATCGGCACTAGCCATTGGTATTGGACTCTTGACGAGCTTAGTTATTAGCTTTGCGCAGATACTCAGTAAGAATTAGGCATTATTTATTAAGGGGGAGAAAGGTTATTCACCTCAATAAGATATAAATGTCATCCTTGATGCCTGAAACATACAATTACAAGGAGGCCACAACTGAAACCTTTTCAAAATCTGGAAAAAAGATAAACCTACAACCATTATTAAAAAGCCAACTCAAGTTGGCTTTGTGATATATACTGTGACTGTAACCTCCTGCCTTATGTGATGTACTGCAACCTAACCTTCAGCTATGTGATATACTGCAACCATACCCTTAATCTATTTGACCGACCGTAAACTTAAGCAATGTGATTTACTGCAACGTAACCTTAAGCTATGTGATGCTCTGCACCCGTAACCTTAGCAATATGATGCACTGCAACCCTAACCGTTACTTTAAGCAATGTGATGTACTACCACAGGAACCGTATCCTTAAGCTATGTGATGTACTGTACCCGTAACCTTAGCAATGTGATAAACTGGAACCATAACCTTAAGCCATTTGATGTACTGCAATCTTAAGCAATGAATGTAACATGTATGCAACAGCGCCTAGATACTAGAGGGTTGAGTGTGCTTTACAAATGCAAAAATAAAAAAGAAATACCTTAATGCTTCGGCTACAGTCACATTTATACCCTTTATTTTAAATAAATGTCACCTTGCATTAAAAATCGTACACTTGCATCACAAGATTAAATCAAGGTTGCAGTTTGAGATCCAGCACAAACTAACCCTTTATTTTAAGATGGCGTCACTTCTACTGGCGTTTGCTCCAAGTGTGGTAATGGCAATAGTATCAGACCATTCTCCTGGGATAATAGAGCACAAATATAGTTTTGTCTACTGTGCATCCATGGTTTCTGTGGGGGGGGTAAAGAGGGGCATGATCATTATTTGCTGATATTACATACTCGTGTAGAGTAATGCTGGCACACCGGCATCTGAAGTATTGTATTACTTAATGCGATAAAAACGCGTTCTACTCCCATATCCACAACTCATTCTAGACAAGAATAATTTATGTCTTCTGATAAATTTCCCAGCAAAAGCAAATACCCCTTCTTTAAACATATAATAGCTAGGAATCTTTAATCATAAGATCACAGTACAGACTCTATGGATACATTAATTAGCAGGGAGGTGCCCAGAAGGTGAGCAATGAAACTGGGACTCCTCCGAAAGGACACCTATGTATTCACTGGGAACTATTTCAAAGACAAATGTGGTTACGGCAGATGAACTTACAATATGGAATGCCTTTAATGATACGATATGGGGAGCTTGTTAAATCATACTAGAGGTAAAGATTGTGGAATCGAACCTCTAGGAGGAGCAAAAGCAGCATGCATGTTTGCCAGAACAGACCACGATGGACAGACTTAACAAATTCAAAATACTTGGGTGATCCCTGACTACAAAAGGAGTGTTTAATAGCCGGCAATCATAATGGGATCAAAGGGATAGTGGAGGGAGGCAAATGCTTAGCTTAAAAATATGAGGGCATGTAAGAACACAAAATAATAGCAAGCCTGGTTAACCGATTACAATTCTACTCAGATAATCACAAAAAAGGGCAACTGCAAACAATTTCATATTGAATTCCAAACATTGTATTCCGAGACTAGGATACCAACTCTGCGTGAGCTACAGACACTTTGAGAAATGTCAGCTCACAAGCCTATTGGCTGAGGAAAGGGCAACGTTGGAGGGGCAGATTAGACTAAATAAGGTATCACTGCACCGAGCCAAACGAACATTGGAAATTCTCTGTGTCTTGATGGGATACCAGTGGATATGTATAACACCTCGTCAGGCTGCCTTGCACCAACCTTATGTCAACTGTTTATTCATCTTTAGGATCTGCCTTCCATGAGAGGCAATGACTGCAAATTCCAATGCTTGGCAGGGATCAAACAAAATGCAGAAGCTGCAGCCCCCATGTTTGCTTAAAATATTCATCAATACATGGGAGTGCTGCGTAAGCAAAATAATTAATGGTTCAGAAACTGGCTTCAGCAGATAAAGATATGGTTATGACAATATCAACAGGTTAAATGATGTGCTGGGAATTACTTGCAAGGATAAACATGCTGCAGCACACATGCTTTAATGCTGAAAAAGCATTTAACAGAGTCAACTGGAACCTTTTGAAGTATTCAGAGCCTTACACCGTGTAGACTTGGCTAGTGTGATCATTGTGTAGAATAATCAATACAAGGGTGCAGCAGAAATGGTCTTAGCTAATGGGATGATGTACGACGCATTCGATGTACAGAAAGCACTAGAAAGGATACTCACCTCACCTTTCTTGTTCAATATTGCAGCTGAACTTCTTGCAAACTCCATAAGGCAAGGCCAGGTGGTGAAAGGAGTCGTATGTGGCGGTGGATAACAGAAGATCATGACAAATGCGGATGAAATGGGCCGTATTGATATCTGATCCGCAAAAGTATTGTGGCACTGAAGAAACAATCTTCAATGAAGTTGGAAGATTGTTGGGCTATAATGTGTACGATCTAAAACGGAGGTCCTACCTCGAATGCCCAATTGTCACAAATATGATTTTGAGGTATGAAATTGTAAATGGTCAGAGCGGGGAGTTCAATAACTGCATATACACGTGGTCCAAGACCTAAAGAAACTAATAGAACCAAATGTAAATAAAACTGTCGAGGCCACTGAGGACAGTGGGAAATAGTGGTTTATTCTAGTGGGTATTTGAGCTAAAATAAATATAATTAAAATTACTCTCTCAGAAGGGACTTTCAATGACTGCCCCTGACATTCGGCAAGCGTCTCTTTAGAAATATGGGCAAAGGACTCCAGACATTTTTGGGGGAGTGCACGGAAAGCCCCCCAAAAATCTGACACTAAATTCTTGTATGTATTATTAGGCATGACCAATCTGTATACCCTGACCTACAAAGATACAACAAAGGGTTTATACTTGGAAAGGACTCTCATCGGATGGACCCTGGTAAACAAGAGACCCATTTAGGAGGGCAAGGAGTCCTACTAAATTTTGACATTCAAATAAGCAAACTCTACTCGCTGCACAGACTGCAGGGTACTTTATGCCCCCACCCCACTATTAAAGTCACACAAAAAAATACTCACTTCTTGGTTGAAGGACAAGAACAAATAATCTGATTACAGGAGGAAGTCTTGTTGCAAACCAACCTATTGGAAAGAGTTGAGACTCTAGGAACGGAATGAGAGCAAGGTATCCATGTAGGTAAACAGGAGCGGACTAGGTACAACTCCATCTCCAATCTTCCTCCCACCCCTGCTTCTTGCCCATTGGTCTGAAGTGATGTTCACGTGCAGCTCTTTATAAAACCCCAGTACAAAATAAAATAAATGAAAAAAGGGCAGGGTGCAATCAGGGTCTCTTTTTCTGCAGTAACAAAATACCTGGGCTGAGTCCGAAACACAGCCAGGAAGACTACTGCATGGGGCCCAGGGTTCTCAGCTTGAAGTGCTGTGTACCGTCAATAGGGCACCGACAGCACAAGATAGGATATATTGGTACATAGAGGGGAAAAGTATTGTAGTATTTGCTAATTTTCTGGTGGTTTCATCAACGTATTCTCCGACACTCTGTTGTGCCCATTGCATGACAAAGCTCTCAGACTGTTAAACCACCCATCATCTTAGACAGCTGTGTTGTACATTAACATTAAGTGCTTTCAATTAGCTTACCTGTGCACAGCCCGCATGGGAACCCAAAAATGGCTCGAACACTTGGGGAAGCGGGGGTAAAGGAAAAACGGCTTCCCATTGGAACTAAAGGTCTTAATAGTGAAGCCCATTTCTAAAATATATGGTGTTTTGGTAGCATTCATGCAGACACACCGGGGAAGCTCAGAGAAACATAGGAGATAGATGTCGGGTAACAAAGATATAGGAGTGAGGCAATGATGTGCACAAAATAAGTGGTGATGTGTGCCAAACTAGGACTGGAATAACTTACATAGGAGCTACTAAACAAGGATAAGACAGTAAAAGATGGGTTGGAACCAGGGCTCGGCGATATGGAGCAAAAGTTAAATCTCGAGATTTTTTAGCTGGATGTTAACTTACATCTCAATATTGTTTATGCAGGTTAAATGCTCAAGCAGCCAAATCCCAGGCAAGATGTCACAAACACATTTATTTATGAGACACTGATTAAAATAAAGGGTTCCCGTTTGAGAATACACACAGCTGTGTAAATATCAAAATGTAAATAAAAAAGTATTGTCCAATCTTATATCGGTTTTGAAAATATATTGATATATCTCTAAAGCTCGATATATCGCCAGCCCTAGTTGGAGGGATACACCAACTGTAGGTGGTGTAGTGAGGAGGAGCACACACTTTTGCATATAATGTGGAGTTGTGAATCAGTACAGAGATACTAGCGCGGGATAATGGAAATGCTTGGCACTGTTAAGCTGCAATGTGATGATAGGGCCAAAGAATGCTCCCTTAGGCATACTGTGGGCGAGTTTGCATTTACATGGTACACTAAGATATTTGTAGGACTGACGCGGATGATCGCAAGGAGGCCACAGCAGGAAAGTGGAAGGAACGGATCTCACCCAGTGTGGAGGTAGAGGTTAGCAAAATGGACAGTTGAAAGCTTTACGAAAATAAAAAGGATCATCATATACATTTGAAAAGACATGGGAAAACTGGTGGGACCACCTTATTCTGTGATGACTGCTTTGTAGACAGATCTGAGCTGGTTCAGGAAGGAAGGAAAATCATGATTGATGTAAGGTTTATGGTTATGATGTATGTAATCAAAACAAAAACATGGCATTTCACGGCGAAACTGCCTGCGTTATAAAACACAAATATACTGAAACAAATGGAAATATGTACAGTAGCCAAATTACTCAACTGAGTATTTAATAAACACAGGTACAAGTAATCCCCATGAGGAGGGAAGTGGATCGGGATTGGCAAAAGGTCGAGACCCAAGCAAGTCGCTAAAAGCCCACCAAGACAGGTCAACAACTCTTACTTCATCCGAGACTGGCCCACTGAATGAGCACAGATCTTCCTCCCTTAAACTTCTACGGCCGTCACATGAAAAGACTGCTTGTGCACAGCGAAAGACACTACGATTGGCATGACAGCAAGATTCTAGACAGAGACCAGATTTTCAGAGAGACCAGATTTTCACTGACCGCGTAGGTGTCCTTCCCCTCCAGCTGACAGACCCTCAGCTTTTCCTTGCTCTGTCTTTTTCCAGTCAGGTATCTGGTCTGGTCTTGTTAATTGCCCTAATCCCTAGTGTGCCACACAAACAACAGTCAATGAAACAGCAAGCGGTCCACAACGTCAGAGCAGTGCATTTATTTATTCAGCAACTGTTAGGCGATTACACAACTGAATAGTGTTTCAAAGCACCACAAGGCTAATTGGGAAGGGAACAATAGCAAACGGTAAAATACAGTCATGGTCCTACTAGGCCTTGTGGTATTCGGGCGTGCAGGTGCAGTGAGGAGAAGTGCATTATAAAGGGAGGGCAGTGGGACAGAGGAGTGGCAAATGCTGTTGCAGCGCCCGGGAGGGAAGTGCTAAGAGGAACCAAAGGGGAGAACCTCAGGCTAAATGCCAGTGCAGGTGACTCCCAAGAGTGGGATGCAGATCCGCCACGCAGGGGCCCGCAAGGGCAGTGCAGTTGAGGGTCGGAGGGGAGTGCTGGCATCGACTGGGAAGAAAGGCCTGGAGTCCTGTGAGATTCATGAGGATCATGCCACCAGTCACAGCGGCAGTGGGGTGATTAGCAAGTCTTGAGTGGGGTGCTAAGGCAGGGGGCAGGGACCCACTCAGGGAAAATCAGGACCACTCCACATCCAGGCCTGTTGGGTCTGGGTTTGGAAAGGATTTTGTTGCCCTCAGGAAGGAGTGTCAAGAGCAGTGAGAGCAAGGAGGTCTGGGTCAAAGTCTTCAGAAAGGAGACAGATGTCAGGAGTGTTTGACAGCAGAGGGAGCATTCAGAGTGGCCAAGTGAAGCTGGTTACCACCTTTGAAGGTTTTACGGGGGGTACAGGGGTGTGGTACTCCCATCAGTGGTGGTGGGGGAGGAGGAAGGAGTGGCAGGAGAAGGGAGGAAGTTTATGATAGACAGGGCAGGCGCCGGTCGAGATGGAGGAGAGTAGGTTGAGAACCGTGGGCCAGGATAGTGCCATTGTAATAGACATTAATGATGCACCTAGAGGATGAGAAGCATGCCAGGAGTACTTCGCCCCCAGTGCCACCATTAATGGGAGAGGAGAAAGGGGAAAGAGCAGAGAACTAATGGGGGATCCATAGGTCAGGAGAGGGGCAGAGAAGAGGAGGTCCATAATAGTCTGCCTGGAGGTGGCATTGACATAAGTGTCAGCAATAGGTAGGCCTGGATTAGAGCGCTAGAGAGCATTTTTCATATTTTCTCTTCCAGACTTCATGAGAGAGGTAGGATATGTGCACAGATTTAAAAGCACACTGAAATTCGAAATCCGCAAAAAATATAAAAATAAAAATTTATTTTTTTTAAAAAAATCACTAAATACAGCACCATTGCAGGATGCACAGATTTAAGAAGCACCTAAATAAATTCGAAATTCTCCAAAATCACTAAATTCAGCACAAAAACAGAGGATGCACAGATTGAAAAGAACACTTAAGGAATTTTTGAGAAGGCACTAACAAACAGCGGCAAGCAAGCAATATGTGGGTGTAAGGCAGATACATATATCAAGTGGACAAGAAGTTACAGTTTGCAGATAGGCTAGAGGTGAAAGGAAGGCAAGAGTCAGCAGCTAACAGGTAGAGGGTTCTTACTGGGGCAGTGTAGAAGCAGTTTTTTCATGGTCCCTAAATGCAGATGTAACTGTACGTCTATTCATTAAGCAGCCTGTGGTGAGGAGAAGTTTCAGGAGCGGTGGCATGAAGAGGGGCTCCCCAAGGTCTAGACAGGGGCCTTTGTGAAGGTGCAGGGTGACTCTTGATAGGCCTCAGATAACATGGGTAGCCAATCAGGAGCGAGTTGGTAGCTCCATGGCAACCGTTGGAGGCACTCCATTGCCGATGAAGAGGGCTGCCATTTCCGAAATGGTGGATTGAACAGAGGCAGGTCTACTCTCACACGTGTAGACAGTGATCGGCCACGTGGAAAAGCATCTCAGTGAACAGCGCTTCCTGGTGGTTCACCGCCAGCATCAATGATGCAGTCTGTAGTTAAAGCATGCACCCAAGCACACAACAGCTCAAATGGGCTTACCTGCCGGGGCGTGATCCCCAGAGTATGCAGGCCCGATGTGTAGTTGTCGGACTGAAAGGGGGTGGAGGGCAGGTCGACGACCTCCCCGTTCGAGAGAAGCAGCAGGAAGAAGGAACAGGAAGCATGAAAATAAAAACTTTGCAGACTGCTAAAGGGAGTTAAATATAAAAACAGAGCTCACAATGTGCACAATTGAGTCTTGGCAAGTAAGAAGTGGTGTGCTTTATGTATGTGGTCGTATGAGACCAGTCTTGAAGGTGTCTGGGAATTACCCTTCTGTGAGGAAGGCATTAATGATGCCTTTGAACACATTGAGTGCCGGGCCCATAATTGTTTAATGGTGGAGGCCGGGATTATACTGTCATTGTAGGGAGTAGATTTGAGGGAGGCAATCTTTTTAGGTCTAGGGGAGAGTGAGGAGCGAATAGAGTCCAGAAGGGCAGTGTGCATGCCAGGCTGCAGGAGCCGATAATGCTATGGAAGTTTTATTCGATGATCAGAGATTTCAGATAGACTTCAGTCCATTTTTGAAGTTGCAAAGAAAGTTTTTAAACATTTCATATGCAAGTGTGTGCTTCAAAAAAATGTTTTAAAAGTTGTGTAAGTAGTAACAAATGAAAAACCCTTGTAAAGGGTTTGTCATTTTGCGAGTGCAAAATCAGATCAGTTAATCACTAAATTGTCTTCATTGTTTGCTTTCTCACTGTATTTTTTCTTCTGGCCTTGTCGGACCCGATATACAACCTCACTGCGAGTTTGGTAGTACCCCGGCAGTAATACCATCAAGATACCACTATACAGTATTACTGTTACCACCACTTGGTCCGGCAGCATTACCACTGAATTACAAATGGTGGTAGGCGGTGTTAGTCCCCATTAATTGGAGTCCATATGACTTCATGGAGATTCAGTGGTATTGCCACCAGCGGTAGTAACGCCGATTTCGCTGTTTTGGGGGGGTAAAATGGAGGAATTACCTCCTGCTGGAGGTGTTTCTTCTGCCTTACTTCAAACATGTAGTTCGGCAGTGTCGTAGTGCAGTGTTTACTGATCTTTCATTTAATTCTAAACTAGAAATTGTCTGAGGACAGGTACTTAATTGTGACATCATTTTACTCCAAGATGGTCTAGATTGATAAGATTCTTTCCAATTGTAAATATTAAACTTGTTATATTAAAGTAATGTGTCTAAATGTGTGTATTTTCTTAAGAATGCAGTTTTTTTTTTATTGTTTCAATTTAAGATGAATACCTTCTGAGGTCGAAGCTAGTTGATTTTTAGAGAGCGATTGGGATACAAATCAGGAAGATTTGGACCTACTTCTAGTTATTTCAGTAAGGTTTATTAAAACAATTTCTATACTCTGATTTGCGTTTTTATGTGTGATGCAGGGCGTGGGGAGCCCTCACTCTCCTGATGAACACATGAAGTGCCGCCCACCAATATTTATATATTTACCTTGATAATCTGCAGCCACTCATCGCCTCTGTTGCTTTCTATAGGAGGTTGCCACATAATGAAGAGAAGATTAATCTAAACAGTCCTCACGAACCAAAGACTTTCGCAAAATAAATATGTATTTGCTTGCCAAATAAACATCTCCAAAAGGTGATCAATCATCACAGATCTGTTTTACACCTGCATATAGCTCTTGATGAAGGGCAGTGAATTTGCTTGGAGATTAATGAAATTCAAGATGTGGCTAATATAACGCAACAATGTAGTGGTCTCAGTATCCGATCGGTCTGGAGATTGGCCGATCCAAATCTGTTGAGGAAAAGGGAGCAGGGAGAAGATAAGAGGAAGAGAAGTTGATGAAAATCCACAAACGTAGAGGTAGGATGATGTATAAGGGGAAAATGAATGTTTTGTGATGCTTTGGGTCTACGTTCATTAAGGAAGAACATAGATAAACTGGACTATGTATAACATGTTTAGAGTAGTTAAAGCAGAATTTTGGCTGCATGATGGACTCCAGATATGTTCCAGCCGCACAGATAAATGGTGGTGACGTTTTGACCCGATATTAGCTTTTAAACGTTTCCACAGTGCAAACTCTGGCACAGAAATGTAGTGCTGCCAAGCTTGCAGGCCACATGTGGGCCAGTTTAAAGAAAGGTGAATGTAGTTGGAGAGCAAAGGAGTAGGACAGGCTGTTGTGTATTTCTTGACAAGTTATAGGATAAACTGAAGCTTGGCACTCATAAAAAAAGAAGGAGGTGGTCAATAGTATGATATCCTGACAACATATTGTCTAAGAGTGCAGGTGCAGCACAGTTCAGGGTTACTGTGCAGCAAAGACGCATATTACATGACTTACCACAAAAAGATATGACATTCCTGTTAATTGTACAGAGCATTATATCACAGCAAAGCCACCTCACAGCATTAAGGGGCCGGTGGGAATCATTCAGGCTGCAAGCCAAGAAAGGAGTCGGGAGCGAGTCAGTCTGCGTCAGTCCCTACCTTTTTTGTGTGAGAGGAGCTGCAGCAACGTTTTCCTTCTTCTTAGCTGTTTTGCTACCAAAGACCTTGTGTGCACTGTCACTTTAATTTCCTGCCTTCAAAACAGGAAGGAGAGCGTGGAGCGCGCGCGGAGTCGGGAGCGAGTCAGTCTGCGTCAGTCCGCGTTAGTTTGAGCGGACTCGACATGACTGCAACAACAGCGGAACCCACTCACGACGGCCCCGCAACAAGGCGGAAAACCTTGCATCAACGGAGAATGCAAAATCCTTGGGTTGCTCTTAAAGCAGACAAACCCACAACGCCATCGCCACTCAAGGTAAGCGCTGTGTACTGCAAAAACAAGAGCGCTACAGATTTGACTCTCGAGCCAAATACACCAGCCGAGCCAGTGCCCGCGTTGGAATTGGAGGCAGTGCGCTCGTGTAGCGAGGGTATTGCCAACGAAACGCCGACGTTTTTAACATCCCAAGTTCTCGGTGACTCCAGCGAGTCACATAACATAGTTACCAGTAATGACAACTCAATAGGTCACTCAGATAAACACATGACATTAACAAGTTCTTTAGACTGCCGGCCAGCTATTGTAGTACCTCTGTTAGCCGAAAATACATTAAACATGATTGCGTCAAACAGTACGCGATTCTGCGACTCTACTCCAACTCTGCTTAATGAAAGTGAAGAACAGCAACTTAAACTTTCGAATCTGGAAAGTCTATCTGTCGCTGCTGTCGAGTCTCTCCCTGTGACGAGTCAGGCTGTGGGTGCGAGCTCCTCTTTACTACTTCAACCAGAATCCGCTGATGCCTTTTACTCGCCTCTCGAGTTTACGGAGTTTACGGATGCGGAGATTTTGGAGGCATCCCAAACTGAAGAGTCAAATGTCAATGATTGCTATCACGAACGTCAATCAGCTCATAATGTTCATCAATTGTTAGTTGACGCGCAAACAGGGCCCTCATTAATATCTACTGAACGCGCAGCTAACATAGGTCCTGCGGCCAGCCACTCGAAGATTATGGAACCTATGTCTCACGAGTGCGTGCTAACAACGCCGCAGCACCTTATGCACACTAGAACAAATCGACCAATATATTCCTGTCAAATCGCTCCGGAAACGAACTCTTTAACATCACAACAAATGTCCCGCAAATTGGCGGGAATTAAACAGACTTTCTCAATAGAGCAAACAGGGCTGGAGTCGTCCCGTAGAAGTGCTCTACTGAAGGAAAACACAATTAATTCAGATGGTTCTCCTTTATTGAATAAAACCGTGAAATACACCTTAGACCCAACGGAAGCAGGAATTGCGCCGCTCCAAGTGAGTACGGTGCAGAAAGGTCGGAACATCAAAGCAGGCTCACTTCGGCACAAAACCTCTATATCAAAAATGGCAAATAAATCAAATATCGAACATGAGCAACCGGGAGATGTGATTGGTGAAATAGGGGAAAAGAACATCATGCAAAATTGTGAAGCACATTCGGACTCACTAAACTGTTCACTGCAAAGTAGAGATGAAACTAAGGATACTCAAGTGAAACCAAGTCTTTCTTCTGCTGCGGCTATACAGATCTATAACAACGTTTTAGCTGCCTCTAGCACTGCTTTGCTCCCATTTTCAAAGATGTACGAATCCTTACATGAAACTATAAAAGATCAATCCTCCCTAATTGTCAGCCTAAAGGAAAAGATGGATAAGTTTGAAGTAACAACAACTTTCCTTCAAAATCAACTCTTACGTGAGGCTGATAATACGATAAGATGGCAAGAAAGGTTAAGTGATCTTGCTGCCAGACACCATTGTCAAAATGATACCTTAACTGAAGGTCTACTAGACGCTGTAAAGTGGATGCGTCACTTTGACTTTTCAACCAATCTAGGCCCGTTATCAAGTTGTCGCTACTTCAAACCGGAAACTGCCAAAAAAAACAACGAGCAACTCGACACTCACTGCAATAATCAAAGTGGAAAATCAATACAGGATTCTTCCCACAAAGCAGATTCACCATCAAAACAAGATGTGGAGCAAAATCCTTGCATAAAAATTTGTTCAAATTCAATGGACTTGCCAGCCTCAGCAAACGAGGAGGCCAAATCTGACACCCAAAGATCTACAAATGTGACCTCAAATCTACCATCAAAATCAACCTCATTTGGAATCTTCGATGGAGCTGCCAAATCTAGCTCTCTGAAGCCAGCACCTAATTCCAAATCCTCTTTAAGAAACGATAAAAACTTGGAAGTAGCGCAACCTAGCAAGCGACCTCAGAATGCCACAAAACCACGAATCTCCATAACGAAAAGGAAATACATCAGAAATACAACTCAAAAAACCGATTTAGGTTTGTCCAGCGATACGGTGATAACCAAAAAAGATAATCTCCCACACACTGAAAGATCTCACAATGTGTTGTCAGCCAATTGTGGTTTTCAACCTCCGTCAAAAAAACGTTTTCGAGCTGATGCCGAAATGAGCAAGCTGAATGAGTCCATCACCGACCTTTGTGACCTTTCAACTTACTCAGATGATTTGGAAGAAAATTTGACGGGAAAACAAAACGAAGTTTGTGCGCAGGTTAGTGACAATCGACAACGATCGAATGAAGTAGATGCGCTAAAAGGAAACCACACTATACCCTCTACGAAATCTACAAAGACAAATCCAAGGAGAAGCGAAGAAAACAGTTTTCTTCTTACTTCAAAGTTAAACCCGAAACAAACATCGTTTCAGAAAAAGAATTCCACTCATCATCTTATTCGTGACCACTCGGATCCAAGTGAGCATCATAATCAGTCAGCTTGTAAAATACGACTGCAAAATCTTCACGTAGATGACGAAGAACTAAACCTGAACCGTCACAACGTAATGAAACTTTTCAATTGCATTCCGTCACTCCGTACTATTGTATCCGATGACATTAAAATCGTCGAGTATCCCACAGAAAAATGTTGTGATCAAGTGCTGCTACATATTGTTTCATCTTCAGTAAGAAACACCATCATGAAAGCCGCAGACGAACTCCTAGTATTCGGCTTTGATATCTCCCTCGAACTTAATGATGTTAATATAAACAGAGGACTTCAATCCAAAACTTATAATTCTTCGTTTAAACAAGATGAAAGACGCGCCATGATACGTACATCTCTGCAAGTGGGTAGAAATACTCGTGACAGAACCAACAAGTCCTTTTCCCACTTCAAACGTCTGGATAACATTCCAAACTTCGTTGACTCGAGACATTAGCAAATACAGATCTCAAATGAAACTCAGTGCGTCTTCCTATCTTGGAATACTAGAGGTTTTAATCACCTTTTTAATAATGCTTGGGTAGTTACCGACTCGCCTTTTGTCATCAGTCTACAGGAGACCTGGTTGAGCGAAGTACCTTCATGTGATGGATATGTAACGCTTTTGAATCCGGCCATAAAGAACCCAATAGGCAGACCATCTTCTGGCCTACTAATGTTGATAAAAATCACTCCATGGTGGTCAATTACTGAGTCTTTCTGCCCAAACCCCTTTGTCCAAAGTGTTATCTTACAGACTGCAGATGTCAACATTCAGACGAGGAAACATCTTCTCATTTTAAACGGATATTGGAATCCGACACAAATCAGCAGCAAGAAATTTGTAAATTCTGTTATTACTCAAATTGACAATGCTCAAATAACATATACAAATCTCTCCATCATATTCAGTGGAGACCTGAACTGCTCCTGGTTCAAATTAGAACAATCTTCAATGACATTTAAACTTATATCCAACGACGATGAACCAGTGAGAAGTCATATGTGGAGAAGTGCTTTGAATATTCGTGGCTGCCAAATGGTAAATGGAAGGGTGAAAGGTGATCAACCGCCCCGTCATACCTGGGCTAATAACAAATCACGATCAATTATCGATTACTTTTGGGTCTCCCAAAACTTGTTCGAAAATGATCCCTCCCTAGAAATATGTGAAATGAAAAATAGTGACCACGATCTTCTTCGATTTTCATGCAGGTGTGAATGGTCTAAACAAACAAATAACCATTCCATTCCCTTGACAGTAAATGCAGGAGGAAACCGAATACGAATCAATGGCTCTCAAGTAAATTTCTTGACTAAACAATTAGAAAACTCATGTGAGTCTCTGACAGTTGACTACGTGCCGCTGTTATCAAATTTTCGATCTTCAAAATTTAGACACAAAGCATCAAATAATTCTTATAAGCACTATACCACCATGCTTATTTCAAATGCCAAGAAACAGATGCACAGAGATATTAGAGCTTTAAAAAGGTCACCTTTCCCGATCTGCGGAGGGAAGTCCCTAAAAGTTGCAATAAGGTTGAGGAGGCAAACATATCGCAACTGGCTTCGATCGCAGAAAATAATCATCGATCAAGACAGAGCGGAAACACTTATGAAACATCTAATTACTTTAAACACCTATGAGACTTGGAAAATACTAAACTCAGGAAATCAACAACGTCATCCTTTAATAACACATGAAATCGATGCTGCAACGTGGGAAGCCCATTTCTCAAACATGTTTTGTAAACCAACAAAGGAACCAATATCAACTTTACAATGTACTGTTACAAACTGGGACTTACACATCACGTCAATTGACATAGAAGATGCAATACATAGACTAAAAAATTCTAATGCGATGGGTCCTGATATGATTTCAAACGTGATGTTAAAAAGAAATGCTCCTGAATGGGCAGTCTTCATTGAGACACTTTTCATGCAATTGTCCAATAAAATGGTGATCCCGAAATCTTGGCAAAACGCTATTGTGGTGCCGATACACAAAAAGGGCAGTCGGGTCGGGCGGATCCAGACAACTATCGCCCAATTGCCCTTTTGGACACGATTGGGAACATTTTTGCTTCTTTCCTACGCCTAAAACTGGCAAACTGGGCTACGAGAAATCAAATCACTGACATTCGTCAAACAGGATTCACAAAAGGAGTTGGAGTCGAGGTAAACCTCGTGATATTAAACATCTTAAAACTCGAAACCTTAAGAGCAAAGAAAAAAATCCACTTTGCCTTCATTGATTTACGCGGAGCGTTTGACAATGTGAATCGTGGTTTGTTATGGAAGAAGCTGATTGCCTGGAACTGTCCTCAAGAGCTGACCGCACCTATTATTGCGTTACATTCCGACACCTCAATTAGAGTGCGGCTGAACACCCAGGGCGAACTGTCAAAACCCGTATGCACCAATAAAGGTGTAAAACAGGGGTGCCCTCTAGCAGCTGAACTTTTTAAACTGTTTATTTCCGATCTCCCCAAACATTTATCGTCAGCACGTTCCTTCGCTCCGAAAATAAATGACACACAAATTCAGTGCGTCGTGTATGCAGACGATGTTGTTTTGATTGATTCAACTGAGATCGGGTTACAAAGACTCTTAAACAAGTTACAAGAGTACTTGGATTTGAACGATTTACATCTGAACTCTGGAAAAACCAAAATAATGACCATCGGAGCGGGTGGCTCTAAAAAGCAAAAGCTATTTAAGTGGTACATAAATGGGATTCCCTTAAACACCACAAATTCCATAAAATACCTAGGAATAATGTTTAATTCTTCGATAAACGAACAGCACTGGAAAGCGGATCTTGTTAACAAGATGACTCAATTGAGTATTCAAGCAAACAAAATCTACAACTCATTTGGTAAATTCAGCCTAAAACCAATTCTAATGTTCTATCTTCAAAAAGTGGTTCCAGTAATCACTTTTGGTTCGGAGGCCGGGTGGAATCTTGACATGAAGATTTGGCAGAAGCTAGAGGGCTTATTTTGGCGTCGTGTGCTGAAACTTCCATCTTATATATCAACGATCCAACTAAATTATGAGCTGTCACTAAACCCCCTGTACACACATGTCATGTGGAAGTCATTAATGATCTTGCGCAAAATGAACTTGACCCCAAGGGCCCCCGCGTACAATCTCTTTGAAGTTAAATCTGATCAAATACAATCTGGCCTTCTACAAGAATGGAGACAATTGATGGCTGAACAACTGATTCGAGCAGGCATATTGCAAGAAGATCTGATTTTACTTCCCCAATGGGCTAAAAAGAAATTCGAGCAATGGAGTTGGATCAAGAACTATGATCAACGTGCCTTAATGCCAACCACGCTGAAATCTGATCTAGTAGTTCATAAATTAAATGTCCCTAGTCGATACCTGACAAAATGTCCATCAAGACACCACCGTACCCAGTTCCTGCGACTTCGTTTGAACGCTATTCCGACCAAAGCAATGCAAGTTTGTCGTCACATGAGAGAAACGACCGACAATCTCTGTCGCTTCTGCAAGCTCGAGATTGAAACCACAGAACATCTACTGTCGAGGTGTACGGCGCTGGTTGATCGGAGGATGCAACATCTAAGTGGTTTTTCCCCCGAGACATCAAATAATCATCATTGGTGGCAATATGCAGCATCTGGCCATAACGTCAAATTGACATATGGGGTAGTGAACTTTCTAGACTCTTTGAAATTACATGAAAACTAAAGGATCACCTTAAGTTTAGTTTCAATAACTAGAAATGTGACTGGTGAAGTGTCTTTCCTACTCGTTGGATAATCTTATTTATATAGTGGATTGTTTATAGATCAATGTAATAAAAGCACGGAGACCTGTCTGTTTACACACAGGTCTATCGAGCTGAAATTAAAAAAAAATAAATAAAAAAAAAATAAAACAAGGTAATTCATCAACTGCAATTTGAATTATGACACATATTCTCCATTATAATCTATGCACCATACAGCTGCCTCTTCGAACAAAAATACTTTACGTGTGTGGCACTGAATTCATTCCTGTTCCTTGTAATATATTCACTGTGTGATCCAATATGTGTTGTATGGATAGACAACTGCAACAAATGGGAGCGATTGTGCGCCCAAAAAGGACTTACCATTTGTCAATTATCCTTCTGCGCTTGAAAACTATAAACTGCAACACATTCATGGAATTGTATTGACATGTAGACAAGTTGTCACACCTCCAGGTCCAAACAACATCCTGAAGTGTGCCCATGCGTTTCGTCAGCCAGCCCAGAAACAAACACACGTGGGAGTACTTTCCTTATGCTATGAGCGACAATTACACATCATCACAGCGTCAACGATTGGAACAATGTTTGCCCAGATGCTCTTGCCTAACTGCAAGTGTTCGGTACGATACCGACCTACCCACGTGTAGAACACTAAAAGCGTGCCAATGTATGATGCACACTAAAAGTGTGGCATAGGTCAGGTCATATATCTTTCGGTGGCTCTGCAGATTTCAGGATCCAGGTTACCCGAAATGTTCCATCTAGCACACCGCCCTAATGCAAAGCACCATCCCTATCGCTTCGACGATGGAAACGGCATTATTGCCCCATCTTTGCACCTCTCCCCCGAAAGGATCTTATTCTTACCAGACCCATGAAGGCTGCGCACATTACAACCGTCAGGCACCAGCGCTCGCCGTTCCGCCGCCTCCTCGCTCGGCTGAGAAGCCGTCCCCTGCCCGCCGTAGCCTTGTCAAAGAGTGTGTCTTCGTCCTGCTCAGGTAAAAGCGCCTCAGCCCCGGTCCCGCCTCCATCCTCTCCCGGAGCCGACTCCGGGGCGAAGCGCACCTGCTTTTTGCTGCCTGCAGGCATGGCGCCCTAGGGAGCAGAAGAGCGGCCGAGCCTTCTCGGACTCGGCGACAGGGGATGGCCTTGGTAGCCGGCCCCACCGATTCTCAAGCAAGGACTTGCACAACTGTACAAAGTAACGCCAGCCCCGCCGCCTTACAGGTGTTCGTCAAACATGTGCCGCGACTGCTGTTGCCCGCGCACATCGAAGCTGTCATCCTCCTCCTGTCACCAAGACCAGTCTGGCAGCCCCGCCCACAGCGGAAGAGCAACAGTCGTGGCGAAGAGCCACTGGCCAATCGCTGCGCCGCACATGCCATCTGAGCGAAATAGACATGGATGAAATACCTCACGGTGCTATTTACCAAACAACTAGGGCGTTCAAATATAAAGAGGGCAACTGCAACAAACAAAAAAAACCCAAAAAACTTCAACCCTCTCCTTTGTGATCATGTTCAGTGTTACGCAGAAAGGAAATGTGAGACTTATTCCCGCCATCCTCCTTGACATTATTTATTTTCCTTTTCAGTTTACAATTTGCCAGATGCTGAAATTTGACCGCAAATCTCTCCAAAACGGATATAAATGTCGCTGTAGCATTGAAGATACTTGGGAACCGCAAATTAAATCCAATGGTAAATCCTAATCTCTTGTAGAAAGTATACAGTACATATAGGACCAACGAGTATCCGAACATCCAGGTAACTGCAGGGCTGTCAAGTTTTCAGTTCGCTTATGTGTGACATTTACATGTTGCCAATGTGTTTATGGGTGACATTGACATGTTCTCTGTGTGACAGTCTGAGTGACATTTCTCACGAGCTGAGCTAAGGGACTGGGGCCATATAATACTATCTATTTCAAACGTGCACGCGTTGTGAATATGCAAGGGAAATGATAATCAGACATAGCATAAGCCAAAGCTCTCGAACTTTTTGTGTCCCAAGGACGGGTGAAAACAACGGATTTTGATTTTGGAGGGGCGAGCCCATTGAAGTGTATGGACGCATAAGAGGTTGGGGGGGGAGTGATTACATGTATAGATGTCAACAGTCTGAAGCACCTGGGAGAGAGATGTTGGCACGAAAAGTGGGAGAATTCATTTTTTCCCATTGGGTTGCATTGGGATTAGAATTATTTTGGAAGGGAGAAAGAAAAAAAATGGCATCATTATTGAAAGAAAAATCGTGAGTCTCCTGCCTAATTCGAAAGGGTTGGCATGTAAGTAAATGGCGGATGAAGCCCACCAAAAGCATGAGTTGAGAGTTATGCATAAGCATTCTTGTCAACCTGTTCAAATTAAATGACGGGTGAAAAAGAAGATTTTACTTTTACTGGTGAGATCTCTATTGACGAAAATGGAAGGGCAAGGAGATTGGCGAAAGAGGATTATGCGTCTCATACTTTACTATCTCGAGCAGCACAACAACAAACAATTTGAACAATGAAGCGAGAAAAAACTACATGTTCCATAAACATGAGTCTTTAGTAGTGCTCTTGTTATTGGTCCTTAAATAAACACATGACCTTAATCCTCCAATAGTCCATCAGTACATCCATACATCTGTCCACCATCTTCATTCCTCCTCTTTCTTTCGCTGGTCATCCACTTTGCACCCCAAACGGTAAACGCTTAACCTTTATTGAATACCAGACTGAATATTACGTTCCCGTCTCATGTAGCATCAGACAAAGCGTTCCTGTCTCATGTAACATCAGACAAAGTACATTACATAATTGCATCAACAAGATGACATTATATATTTCACGATTAAGAGGGTGGGACAATCCTTCACCTCCTTGTCTTTAATAGAATTATGACTTTTTTTTAACAATTGTGTTGAAAATTCAAATTCTATGTCAAGACCCGGAGGCTCGGATAATGCTTGTTTAAAGCTTACTTACCACCAACGTTGTTACCTTTTTGACTAGCTTGAAATAAAATGTCTTGAATGTGGACTCATTTGTCCAATCTGCTGCCTTCAAGATATCCTCCAGTCGGGTGCCCACACTAAACGCTTTGGACGCCATTGCTTTTCTCCCTGAGTGACATAAAACATAATGTCAGTGCCTGCCTGACTCATCACCCATCTCATCCATCTTGCCAGAATGACTGATGCCACTGTCCCAAAAGGTCTCCTCAGGGCAATGAGCAGCTGAGATACTCCTGCGGGCCATATGTGTTTTGCCATGTTTATATATGCCTGTACACATCTTACTAGACATAACTTTGGTTGTCCCGTGAATGAGGCATAATCTACTGCACTCATATTTGTTTTAGTTCTCCTAGACATATAAAACGTCACCCTTGCGGATGTAAATGTTTTCTTATCAACCTCTAATGCTCTTACATCAGATACTCATTTGCATGACAGTACACATACATTAGATACTCGTTTGCATGTCAGTAAACATAGTAGCATCATAACCTTAGCTGAGAACTCCTTCCTGGATAAATCATTGTTGTCCGGCCATGTTGTGAATAACTTTAATGCTCTATCTACATCGCATAACTGGTCATATTTCACTTTGGGATATCTAATCAGTCTGACACCTTTCAGCAGTCTGCAAATCAATGGGCGTTCCACCACTGCTTGCCCTTCTAGCTGTATGTGCCCCGCTGAAATCGCTGAGCGGGCCATATTAATAGTCATGTATGCCTTGCCTTGCGCTGCCATCTGCGCCAAAACATTAGCTACATGCATTACATCTGTTCCAGCTGGATGAACGTTCCTCTCTATACACCAGCTGTGCCGTTTCAACCACACTGATCTGTAAGCTTTCCTGGTCCCAGGAGCCCAGGATTCCTCAATGATGTTTTCAGCCTTGCTCGAAAATCCCAGCCTAGCCCAGGATCCCCTGACATCGCCCACGCAATGAGGTTGAGGCTACCTGCTCTCACTAGAGGATGATTGACCCCGCTGGGTCCTGAATGATCCAGTCGATCATCGGCAGTGCAATTGGGTTGTCGTATGCCATTTCTAGCAGGTCTGGGAACCATGCTTGGCCCCTCTATGCCGACGTCACCAAGATTATTGATACCTGTTGCCTCCACACCTTAGCCAGCGTTCTCGCTACCATAGAGAATGGCGGGAAGGCATATTTCGAACACTGTCTGATCCAGCTTCCAATTGCTGGCCTCTCTTAGGAACGTGGAGTTTCAGTCTGCTACCTCGTTCATACTACCCGGCAAGTATTCTGCCATCACAGATATCCTTCTCTGGAGACATAAGTGTCAGAACTCTTTCTCTAGCTCTGCTAGCATTTTGGATCTCGTGCCACCTAATCCGTTTGTGTACCTTACTGCGGACACGCTGTTCATCTTGAGGAGAATGCAACATTGAGCTCTCTCGTGAGTCCATGTCACGCACTCTGTCACGCACTCCACTCACTCTCCCTTCAGTTCCTCTAGGGTTCCCGTTTCCCACCCCCGTACCTCCATTTCCCCCGTCCTCTTGCCCAGTTCCGGGACTCACGTGTGCTTTCCTCTCATCCCCAGGTCCCACGGCGCCAAGTGCCACAGCGCATGGTTCGGCACGCTACTTGCCCACGGAGACGCCCGTTCCATTGGCGTCTTCCCTGGCGGTTGCGAGACCGGCTTCTTCCGCGTCACATGACCACCGCCTCCCGCTTGCGTGTTTCTCAGCTACGCTCACGTGATGCAGTCGCGGCTCATGTGACTGGGAGGAAATAGCAGCGCTCGTATTTAAACGGCTGCATCGTAGTGCTTCGGTGCTTCACAGCTGTTATCTTGGACTCTTGTACGGCGCTATACTTATTTTTTGTCACCTCTGGATTTTGGACTCGGATTTCACTACGGACTGTTATCGGATTACCCCTGGCTCTGGTTTCTGCTTCTTGGATTCATTGCTACGATCACGGACGGCCCCTCGGACTTCTATCTACTACGTTCCGCCTTCATTGTGCGGATTCTGGCACCCGGTGGGCCTGGCTCTTGCAACACTGCTGGGATCGCTACACTGCTGAAGGAACAGCCTTGTTGGGTCTCGGAACCTCCCCTATAAGTACAACTGCTACTCCACGGACACCTCTTGGTAAGACCGTTCCACTTACTTGTTGATTGGTTGTTGATGCTGTTTTGGCTTGATACTTAACCGGTGTTTCCCTTACAGTGGTTCAAGGTTCCACGAGTTCCGCAGTTCCGGAAGAACATCTCCCACCTGTGGCCTCAAAGGTTGTACAGAGAGTGACTTTGATTCTCTCTGTGCGGCACTTGTGGACAGAGGACTCATCGACTACACAACAATCAAGACACAACAGTCCAACATTTCACCAAGAACAAGCCTGCCAGAAGCTCCAGGCAGTTGATATGTAGATCCAATTCTTTATCTGACCATCTCCCCCCAGTCGTCAGGTTTCCTCACTGGGCTCCCCAGCCCCATCTACTGGAATCAGATTTTATCACGTCCGGGGATGAGCCAAATATTGCCCTCCCGTTCAATGCCTCCATATGAATAAGCATACTTGTCAACCTTTTCAAATAAAATGGCGGATGAAAAAGAAGAGTTTGCTTTTACTGGTGAGCTCTCCATTGATGAATATAGAAGGGCAAGGGGATTGGCGAGTGAGGAAATTGACTCTAGGGCTGGTGTCACCAGCCAAAAGTGAATGAGCTGACAGTTATGCATGAGAAAGGGGTTTGTAGTCAGCTCGGTAGAAAAGGCAGCCATACCACCATTGAGGAGAACAACACATCCAATGCCACATTATCATGACTGCTCTGTCAGAACCTCTTGAAATCCCTTGCGCAGCATGGACACAATTACTGCAATAATAATCACTACAGGTGTATATTAAACACATTTACAGCGTATAATAAAACAATCGAATTTGTCAAGCTGTTACATCTCTTAGGAGACGTTGGTCTTTGTGGCTCAGTTGGTCGCGTGCCCACATTTCCTCTATTTTTCCCTCCAACATGGCGGTTAGTAGCTATCACAGCATTCCAGCCTTGCAGTGTTGCTCACGTACAGGAACTCCACCCCCACGTCGGAAAGCTGTTTATCTGCTACTACTGTCAGCCGACGCTTCGTGAGTTCGCACCCAGGAATATTGTTATTTTCTCTCTATAGGAAGACTTTTCCTAGTTCGGTACGTGCCGTCTTTCGAGCTCCACCCAGTTGCTTCTACAACGAGGTAAGTGTTTTAACTTGGGTACGTTTACACAGAGCCTCAGACATTACGGGCTCCAGGGAGGGTGGTCTCTTTCACGTAATCCTTCCTTCCTCTGACTTCTAATTGATTTCGTCTTCTAATAGCTATCTATGTTTCCTGAAGTTCCCTACGAGTCCAGCACAGTACACTCATCCTTTGCTAACATCAGACACCAAACACAGGTACTCTTGGAATGTTACCAGAAACGTATCTAGCACATACTCCTCTCTCGTGTTAAACACCTTTGTTCTCTTACGACAGCAAAACAATCACAGGATAAAGAGGCGGGGTATAAGGAATTAGGAGTCCAACTTCCTGATATATGTTTTGATGGTACTACAGTGAATGAATCTATTCTCTAGACATATCCTGCTTTACCTATAATTCTGATAGTGAGCTATATTTCTTTCTCTTTCTAATCTGTGTCAGATCTCTGGGTCCTGAGAATGGATTGAAGACACGCCCTCCTCTTCAGGATCAGCTACACGCTCCGGACCACACAGGGTTTCTCCCCCAGAGGATTTCTCTGGGACATCCCTTTTCTTCTGGCCATTTAAGCCGTGTAAGAGAGAGAGGTGTTTCAGGGGGACTTCTCCACTCTTCCCATCTCTAACGTCTGATCAGGTTGGTGATTTTACTCTATGGCTGTTTGCCATGCCCTAGTTACCGATAGTGCATAACAAGTATTACAGTTAGCAACGCCAAAAGGATAATAATCGGCACATTCAAACACCCATAGAAGAACTTCCATCATCATGGATCCGGCACAGCAGCAACAATTGATTGTAGCTGTGCAGTCTTTAATGGGTGAGGTTCAGGCTCTTAAGCAGGAAAATGCTGCCTTGAGACAACATGCAGGAAGGGCGCCCAATTGTTCCGAACTCCCTTCAAGTCCGCTTCTTAGTGGTCGGTTTGATGGCAATCCGCACAAACTAAAAGAATTCCTGGAATCATGCACCGTGCAGTTTACAATCAAATCAGCTTTTTTCCATACCGACTGTGACAATGTGGGGCATATAATCGCTCATCTTGCTGGTCCTGCCCTGGTTTGGGGAACACAGCTAGTAACCACAAATAATCCCCTTTTTGATTCCTACCCTGCCTTCGTGAACAGTCTTAAATCCATGTTCAGCAGACAAGAAATTACTGAGTCAGTTCAGGAACAGTTGTTAGACTTTAGGTAAGGGTCTTTGGATTTGCTTTCCTTCATTACTAAGTTTAAACAATTGGCAGCTGGCACGGCTTGGGCAGATGACGCACCTATCCCCTTATTTAGGCGTGGCTTAAATGAGGAACTAAAAGATGAAGTCTCACTAGTACCTCGTTCCCCTAATTTGGCGGAGCTAATCACTCAAGTCTTGCAGATGGACTACAGAATTCAGGAAAGACACAGTGAACGGTGGAAACCCAGAGGTTCACGTAATCTACCAGATTATTCCGTCATGACTCCCAGAGGCCAGGTTTCCGATGAGCCTATGCAGTTCGGTACGGCCTGGGGTCCTTTGTCTCCGGAAGAACATAACAGACGTCGAACACAGGGGTTGTGTATGTATTGTGGAGCTAAGGATCAAACAGTTATGAACTGCCCAATTGCCCTATCAGAAGACAGGGAAACGCCCGCACTCTACCGTCAGGGGAACCACGGATACGGAATCAATGAGTAGTTCCCCGATGAGAAACACATCATCTTTCATCTCGGAGGTTCCCGAATCTCACATGGTGGTTCTTAAAGTTTCCTTGTTCCTGGATGCTCTCGGCTCTACTGAGGTTCTAGCCTTGATCGACAGTGCAGCTGCCGGAAATTTCATCGACGACCACTGGGCTATCACCCACAAAATACCCTGCTCCGCCAAGTCAGTCTCCGTACCTGTTGAATCCGTGGACGGCAGTCCGTTGGTTTCTGGTCCAATCAGTGAACAGACAAAACCTTTACGCATGACCATAGCTTCCCATACTGAAATGGTCACATTCGAGATTATACGTACAGCTCATTATCCGGTTATTCTAGGGTGCCCTGGCTTCGTGTCCATAACCCCTTTATCAATTGGACTGCAGGGCCCTTTTTCTTGGGTTCTGAGTACTGCCTTTCCCATTGTCTCTCTAGTGGGGCTATAGGGTTTCGTCATACGTCCAATCCTTCGGTATTAGACCCAAAGCCAACTATTCTAAACCATGTTCAAGAAATTCCCAAAACTTATAGGTTATTCCAGCGAGTGTTCTCAACCGCGGAATATGCCAAACTTCCTCCACACTGTCAAGATGATTGCTCCATCGAATTGATTCCGGACGCACCTATTCCTTTTGGACGGATGTATGTTCTGTCCTCTGGAGAAAAGGAGGTTCTTAAAGAATACCTTCAAAAGAATTTACACAATGGTCTTATAGCAGAATCCACCTCACTTGTTGGTGCTGCCATGTTTTTTGTGTCCAAGAAGGATACAACAGAACTTAGGCCAAGCATCGATTACCACGGTCTGAACAAAATCACGATACCTGACCGTTACCCCATGCCTTTGATTCCAGACATCCTTGAGGCCGTCAAGGGAGCCAGAATTTTCAGTAAGCTGGACCTACGAGGAGCTTACCATCTCATCCAAATCAAAGCGGGGGATGAATGGAAGACGGCATTTCGTACTCCCTTCGGGCATTACGAGTACCGTGTGATGCCCTTTTGAACTATTGAATGCACTGGCCGTCTTCCAGCGTTTTATGGATCACATATTTTCCGACCTTCTACTACATACGGTCATCGTATATCTCGATGACATTCTTATCTTTTCCTCCTCACTGGCTGAACATATCCAACACGTTAAGGTGGTATTACAGCGGTTGTTGGATAACAACTTGTTTTGAAAGCTGGACAAGTATGAATTCCATCAAGAGAAGGTTGCCTAGTTAGGTTACATCCTATCTGCTTAAAGGCATCTCTATGGATCTGCGTAAGATCTCAGCCATCTTGGAGTGGCACGCTCCATCCTGCATCAAGGACCTTCAGCGATTTTTAGGGTTCGCCAACTTTTACAGGTGTTTTATACCTAACTTCTCTGAGATTATCCTACCCCTTACCGCTCTCCTGAAAAAGGGAACTGTCTTTCACTGGTCCGATGTTACTCAGAAGGCTTTTGATTTTCTAAAAGAACGCTTCATTACAGGTCCTATTCTGCTTCCCCCTGATCAATCGAAGAGGTTAATCGTGGAGTCTGATGCTTCCCATCATGCATTAGGTGCGGTTCTTCTTCAAGAGAACGAACAAGGAGTGAAATGCCCAGTGCCTTACCTCTCCAAAACACTGTCTCCCTCCGAACTGAACTACACAGTCTTTGAAAAGGAGTTGTTGGCCATTAAACGGGCATTTGAGGAATGGAGACACCTTCTACTAGGCGCTGGTCACGCTATCGAGGTCCAGACTGACCACCACAACCTCCGAGCTCTGCAGTACGCCCAGACCAGAAATAGCAGACAAGCCCGTTGGGCACATTTTTTTTCACCATATGAAATCGTGTTCACCTTTATTCCAGGTAGAGCCAATCTCAAGGCTGATGCCTTGTCCCGGAAAGAATCTGCATACTTGTCTCCTTTCCGACCCAAACCTCTCTTTCCCAGAGCACAGTTCATACACGTGGTTACTACCTTTCTACAGTCTGTCTCTGAGGCTACATTGCGACTACAAAGGGATGAACCCGTTTTATTAACATCCATGGATCTTTCTCTCATACAAGGCTGTGCTTACCGAAACAAAAAGCTTTTCATTCCTACGGCCGATCTTGGAAAGTCTATGCTGCTTCTAGGCCATGATTTGCGACTGGCGGGTCATAGGGGGATAGCTAATACCACTGAACTGATCCAGCAACATTTTTGGTGGCCCGGCCTAACTAAGGATGTTCAGGATTATGTGTCATCCTGTTCTGTTTGCTTGCAGACTAAGGCCCCTCGCTGTCATCCGTTGGGTCTTCTTACAAAGATGCCGGTTCCTGTGCGGCCGTTGCAGATGATGTCAACCGATTTTATCGTGGACTTGCCTGTATCCGGAGGCTGTACCGCTATTACGGTTGTAGTGGACTACTTCACTAAATTGACTCACTTTATTCCCTTACCGAAACTGCCTACTGCAGCGCAGATGGCGAGGATCTTTAGCGCTCGTGTGTTCACCTTGCATGGTCTACCTGAAACCATTGTCTCGGATCGAGGGCCGCAGTATACCTCCAGATATTGGCGTCAGGTTTGCAAACTCCTCAACATTTCCTGTGCCCTGAGCTTGGGTTTCCATCCTCAGACGAACGGGCAGATCAAGCGTCTGAATCAAACTCTTGAGGGGTATCTCCGTTGCTACATCTCCGCATCTCAGGACAATTGGACTGAACTGTTGCCAGTGGCAGAGTTTGCCTACAATAATGCCCAACATGCTTCCCTGGGTTCCAGCCCTTTCCTTTGCACCTATGGTTTCCATCCTACCAGTTTCCCTGGGGGACTTTCATCTACCTCCTCTTTCCCGGACGTGGACAGCCTTCTTTTAGACAGTCGGAATGGACATCGTGCCGCCCGTTCCTCTCTTTTGGATGCTCAAGAATGTGCTAAACTTTCTGCTGATAGACGCAGGACTCCTGCTCCAGATTACGTTCCGGGTGACAAAGTGTGGTTGGCATCGCCTTTTCTTCCCCATCATCTGGTGCCTTCGAAAATCTCTCCACGTTTCTTTGGTCCTTTTCCTGTTCTCTGACGCCTGGGAACTGCTGCCTATCACCTCCGTCTGCCTCCGTCCTGATCCAGAATCCACCCGATGTTCCACGTTTCCAGCTGAAAAAGGCAGTGGCGGATCGGTTTGCTCGGCATTTTGGTGCACGTCCTCCCCCGATCTCTACTGCTACGGGCCCTGAATTCGAGGTAACTGGTATTTGTGATTCCCGTTACTATCGTGGCCGTCTCCAATACCTGGTGTATTGGCTGGGTTATACACTGGCCGAGCGCTCGTAGGAACCTGCCTCTGCAGTTCATGCTCCGCGTCTGATCAGATGTGCTCACCGGTGACACCCTGGTATGCCGGGTACCTCCGCCTTTCGGAGTGGGTATACTGTTACATCTCTTAGGAGACGTTGCTCTTTGTGGCACCATTGGTCGTGTGCCCACATTTCCTCTATTTTTCCCTCCAACATGGCGGTTAGTAGCTATCACAGCATTCCAGCCTTGCAGTGTTGCTCATGTACGGAAACTCCACCCCGACTTCGGAAAGCTGTTTATCTGCTCTCCCGAACAATGTGCTGGTGCGTTGCTACTGCTGTCAGCCAATGCTTTGTGAGTTCGCACCCAGGAATATTGTTATTTTCTCTCTATAAGAAGACTTTTCCTTCTCTGACTATCATTCCTCTTCTACCTAGGATTCTCATCCAACTCACACAGTCATGCACGGCATTCCCCTAGTGGCGTTAGATGCTGCTCTATCTACCAGTTCGGTATGTGCCGTCTTTCGAGCTCCGCCCAGTTGCTTCTACAACGAGGGAAGTGTTTTCACTCGGGTACGTTTACACAAAGCCTCAGACATTACGGGCTCCAGGGAGGGTGGTCTCTTTCACGTAATCCTTCCTTCCTCTGACTTCTAATTGATTTTGTTTTCTAATAGCTGTCTATGATTCCCGAAGTTCCCTATGAGTCCAGCACACTACACTCGTCCTTCGCTAACATCAGACACCAAACACAGGTACCCTTGGAATGTTACCAGAAACATATCTAGCACGTACCCCTCTCTTGTGTTAAACACCTTTGTTCTCTTACGACAGCAAAACAATCACAAGATAAAGAGGCGGGGAACAAGGAATTAGGAGTCCAACTTCCTGATATATGTTTTGAAGGTACTACAGTGAACAAATCTATTCTCTAGACATATCCTGCTTTACCTATCATTCTGATAGTGATCTATATTTCTTTCTCTTTCTAATCTGTGTCAGATCTCTGGGTCCTGAGAATGGATTGAAGACACGCCCTCCTCTTCACGACTTCCAGATCAGCTACACGTTCTGGACCACACAGGGTTTTATCTCCCAGAGTGTTTCCCTGGGACATCCCTTTTCATCTGGCCATTTAAGCTGTGGAAGAGAGTGAGGTGTTTTAGGGGGACTTCTCCACTCTTTCCATCTCTAACGTCTGGTCAGGTTCGTGATTTTACTCTTTTACTCTATGGGTGTTTGCCATGTCCTAGTTACCGATAGTGCATAACAAGTATTACACAAGCATTAATTCACTGTACCATTGTTTTCCATTACAAAGGCAATTATATGGCGACCCCAGATTACTGAGTTAGAGTAGTTAGCAAGCTAAGCACCTAAAGGTGGCAATTATTACACATATTGGGCCAATGGCTCTTCTTAGACTTTATTTTCACATTTTAAATTTGAAAATGAAAAGCTTTCATGATGGACAGCTCTGAACAGATATTGTGCATTGATCCCGTGGCCAAAAATGTTTGCAAGCTCCAAAATGTTTTTTCCAAAAAAGGATGGTTGGGTACTTTTTTACCGTACGTTACATATTTTAATGCCACATTCACTCGTGATTCAGCCAGAGACACACTAGTAGTCGAAGGGGTCCCCTTTTACACAATGTTAAATTTTGACAGGTGGTCACGCCCCTTGCTCACGGTTTTAGTCCCTGCCCCTTTTGATGTGCTTTCATATAAACTTAATATAAATTTGATATAACAATGAAATAAATGTTTGATATCGATTTTATATCAATGAATAGTTGATATAAAGTGTTTCTAATTTATATCAGTGCTGATATAAAGTGAATATACATTTGATGTAAAATCTACATAAAGATGGGAGCAGCGCTCGACGATGTTGCTTGGTTGAGCGCCAAGAGCGAAGTGAGCTCTAAAGACAGGGACTGTGAATCTAGGGATTTGCAGAGCGATGTGTTGATGACATCACAGAGGGGTTAGACCCTGGGGTGATAGGAAGTGGCTATACATTTTATATCAAATTGATAAGCCCACCAAAGTTTTTATAGCATTTTATTGAACCCCAATAATGCTTATATAAACTGTGTATACATGTCAATTATTTATATATAAAGTTGGTGTACATTTGATGAGAACCCCATTATTTTTATATGCATTGCATATATTTTAAGAACCCCTAGAATGTTTGATATACATTTTGATCTGAAGGAATGGCCCTAAGGCTATTAATAGCGGGGGGGAGGGCTTGATATATAGCCTTTGTGGTAGGCCTGGGAAACACGGGCACTCTTACAGCTTTCTAGGGGCTATTCAGTAAACAACGATTATGAACAGCTACAGTTATGATGAGGGGAAAACAACCCAGGGTTCTGAGGATAGTTATACCCCTTATTGTCTAATGGGCGGTGATGAGCTGGAGGACGTTCAGGACTTGATGGCGGAACGCGAGGTCAGTGAACTCTGTGAGAACATGTCTACTCTCTCAGTTGGCAACGAGCCACCATTCACTGTTATGGTTATGGGACGCTCTGTTGGAGACTGTGTACAAAACATTAAGGAGCATGTGCCCATAACAGTGGCTAATCTGGAAATGGCGACCTGGAATGGCATTGAGGAGGCCTAGAAACAATCAATATTTACTGTGTTTGCTGCTCAAACCAAATTGAAAACCAGAGGGATCGCGATAAAAGCCTGAGTAAGGCCTGTGTTTTGCTAATGGAGACCAATAGCATTAAAAATGACATGGTCACAATTGCTGTGACCTGGATTGATATTCTGGCCATACAAGGTTTTACGGCCATAGTCGTGAAAAAGTGTTTAAACAAACACTTTCACAGATGGTGCTCAGGACCTAAAATTGATGATCTCCGACAGGATGCGGATGAGTGTTTGGAAGTATCTTATATAGATAATTCGCTGTGTAAAATATGTCACATGTTGCGCTCTAAACGCCTTGTAGAAATGATGCAAGTGATTTAGCTGCAACACAGCTAAGGTTTGATGTGGGGACTGAACGAACCATATCGAAAAACATTGTGGGCTATACAACCGGAGAATAACCCCCTTCTGAATATTAAGCAGTTTAGACGGGGGTGGTCAAGTGTTTTAGAAGCATCATTGAGAAAACGGTTAGCAATTGGGGGCATAAAGTGAATGGGGCCCCGTAAACTGACCTACAAGGATTGAGAATGTAGATGTTTTCATATGTATTTGCGCTAATTTGTAGGAAATAAAAAAATCAACACCGATTGGAAAGCGATCAATTTAATGTGAAACCCGCCGTTGGAGGTGTACAACTATTATTATTGGATTTACTTAAGGAACATTTGAGTACTATATGTCCAAGGCTGCTATGTTATCTGGATGCACCAACAGAGATATACAGAAGGGAATGTACACATTTTGTATGCATCGCAAACATATGCGTCAACACCACCCACCCACTAATGGACAACTACTGGCAAAAGCATCACAAAGGTTTTTTTTGCAATTTAAAGTCACTGGTGGGTCCCTCATTGTGGTTGAAGGTTGCCGACCTGCAACAGAGTTTTCGATGCGTTAAAGGACAGTGGCTGTTTGACAGGGAACTTTATGAATTTTTGTCAACCGTTTCTCTAGTATGTATGTTTGCTTATCGATGCAGTGAAAGACAGTCTGTGTAATAGATTGGAATTTGTAGCAGATAGGAACGTCGTGCATCATCTGATAAACCAAACTATTGTGAATAAATCTGAATAAAAAACACTTTTTAAATGTGTTGTTTATAATACACAGGTGCGTCTTTATGTTCAATTGTTGTGGGGGCGAACATGTCTGCGCATGAAGCTGTCACAAATATATTATGACAATGGGTGTCAATAGCTTTTAGCATCATCTGCAAACATTTTTAAAAAAACATTTGAAACAAGGACAGAGTTCTCAACTTACACAGTGTGGTTAAAACATAGAAACTGTCTTTCTAAAAATGTTTTCCCCCGGCACAGCCCAACGTTACACTTCTGAATGAAATAACTTAAAGAAAATCAATCAGCTACGTGTGTTATTATACATGATAAATAGAACCACGTAATAAAGAGCCCGACCGTTTTATGAATTGTAAAAATATTTTATTTATAAAAAGATATATTTAATACATAAAGGAGAAAAGGATTATGCACAATCAGGCCATTGCAGAGACGAAAACATGTCTAAGTGTAAAAAGCTATTTAATTCAAAAGGAAAAAATAAACATGCACATTCAAATACCCAACTCTCAGACACTCGGGTAGGATGAATGCATCCCCTGTGGGGCATAGATTATTTAGAGGGCGAGAGATGTCAGGGGCGCTGTGGAATAGTTTGGGGTGGGTAAGAGATTAACACCCAAAATATTTTCTAGCCTTTGGGGTCCGTCAATCCGCTTGGTGCCAACGTTCTTTTATTAAACACAACACTGAGCATCTCTTGTAGAGTGACGGTGCTAATTCTCGACTGTTTTTATCACGCACTATACCCGGATGTGTGGCGATGATAGACTGTGGGGTGTTACAGACAGCTTCCTGTACAAAGGATTGCACCAGATCTTTCAAACTGTCAAAATGTATAGCAACAGTGTTGCTAACGGTCAGCATAATACCTTTCATCTTCATACTGACGGTCCCTAGGGATGTGCGATAGGTGTATGTTTTGTGGCCCGCGGATACAAACTCCACAACGTATTTGCTGAGATCTAGCTCTGAAGATAGATCCCCTAGATAATCGCTGGTGGGCGGGTTGACATCCCCGGGATGGCTGATCAAAATAACGCCATCAGTAGCATGGTACAGAACACGCTCTTGCAATTGATCCATCACAGCAAACAGTTTTAAGCGAGCTGAGCTGTTTTGAATGCGTCTATAAATATGTTTGGGTTGTCTGAAGATGTCGGATATTCCACGATGTAGCGCCAGCACAGACAAGTTGTTTCATCGTCTATGAACTGTAAGGAAGGCATGGTATCAATAGTAAGACAGACACAAGTGACCACAGTTCAAGGGTGTTTATATAAACTTCAAAAAGGGTGTGATAAACACCAATCTAATCCTAAATCTACAGATGGGAGCAAGCTACGGAGTCTCGTCAAAATAAAATGGCCCATACTAAGAAAAACGATTGCCAATCCTTACCGCTAAATACAAATAGTGTGGGTCAGTGTTCATGAAAAAGAAAAAAGTGTTCACAAAATGATATGTCAGGATGTTCAGGCCGTTGACCACCCTTCCCCACATTTTCAGCATGGGACAAGGCGGTTCACTCGGGTATAGCAAACTCTCGGGCTTCTTCGGCTGAAGGATACAGTTCTATTACCAGCATCAGGGCCTTACTTATCAAAGTCTCTTGATTCAGAGGGCCTGATGTATCAAAAACAAAACACAAAGTTCTTGATTCAGAGGGCCTGATGTATCAAAAACAAAACACAAAGTTCTCAATTCAGGTGATTCACCCTGGATCACCCTGAGATGGGTTCAGATCCCTTTTTCTATGACAATTGTTACTTTGAATCCCCCTCTTCCGGGCTCGGACCCCCTTCTTCAATGTTCAGAGAATATTCTTTCTCGGGTGACTTATGGTTCCTCCCAGGATCCCCCTCAGCCGGGCCTAGATCCTTCCTCTTACCAAATTAGTCTCCCTCAGCCGAGTTCAGACCAATTGCAGTTTGAATTAGCTATCGAAGACTTTCCAATGTGCACAGGGTTTAGCTTGATCCTTTGCAGGACACCTTCGATTTCACAATTTACATTTGCCACCTCTCATTTGGATACCTAACAGAGACCTTCGAATGAGCACCCACGTGGTGCCGGACCACTCCCTATATGGTATCTATCTTGGCTTCAAAAGTTCAGTCACTCCTTGGATGTTCAATTATATCCGCGTCGCTCATCACATAAGCTTCACACACTGTTTTCTTCAGATTTCTTCATACATTGTTGCTGGTTGCAACCTTCGTTCTAACACAGACCGGTCTGCTATCAATCTCCCAGACTCACCGGCTGTGCAGACGTTACTGGCGCTGCTTTGTTGTTGGAGCCAACGACAGTACCACAGTGGCAAATGCTCCTCCCTGCCTCCGTTATCAACACAGGAGAGCCCCAAGTGCCTCCAACACACAATGCACATTTCTTCAGCTTTAATTCCAGGTCTTGTGTTTCTTATTCTCGAAGGCTCGTGAAAGTATCATTTCTTTCTCCGAAAAGGTCAAGGGCGCTTCCCTCCTTGCAACCTTCTCTGGTCTTGCCGCCTTTCCCCTCATATTAAACTGCCAACTTGGAACTGCTGCTTCCTCGTTTGTTTTGCTTTGCTCAGAGTGTGCTTTCGTGCTCCGCCTTTTATCCGTGTGGGGAAGTGTGATGGAAGTCAGGTGTGTGTAATAAACAGTAATTGCCTGACTCTGCCTGACCCTTGTGTTGGGACATTTCAGGTAGACAGCTTGGGTGTTCATCCGTTTTCTTTCACAGTGAGCTGGCCGTGAGAAAGTGTTTGCGTAAGGGGGTTAGGGGGTTGAGTTCCTAAGTATCTTACCTGGTAGAATTGGCAAAAGGTGTTACAGGGAAGGGGATACTGCATCTCACCATCCGGTGTCCCACTCCCCGAAGACCCCTCATCCAGGTGATCCTCCCGTACTGGTCCACCCCCATTAACTGGATCCAAAAGCGATGGCAGTGTCGTGGCCACCTGGATGACAGATCCCCGGGGACTAGCGGGGGAGACACCTTCTGGATTCTCACAGAACATGCAGCTGCTCACGTCGTAAGAATGATCAAATAGATAGGTATGGAGTACATCTGTGATGATAGTTGTTTTGGGCAAATTAACTCTTTGCACAAACGTAGCCCACAAAGAATTAAGGCATAGTTTTGCCAACAACCGCTGAGCGGGTTTGTCCTCGACGTATTCCATACCCAAGCGTATGCCCTGATGTTTAAAATAATCATCTATGTAGCCCTGTTTAGAAGCATCATCCACACCAGAGGCTTTCTGTTTCTGCTTTAGGAACATGCAAGCACAATCACAGAAGAGATAGAGGGTGATTGTTTTTAAATGCCATATTTCGTTTATGCCCTCCAGGCAATATCACTGTTTCAAAGCCGTCTGTAGCTCAATTGTACACCAAGTTCCTGTCAGCCTTCGCTCTTCATCCATGTGCCCGCATCCAGCATGTTTGTCTCAATGCATGTAGGCAGAGTGGAAACATTAATTTACTGTAGAATCTATAGGGTAACACTGGTATGTAAAGACCTCGCAGTGGATAGACCTAGCACCTGATTAGACTGAAAATACTGGCATATATCGCCAGAATTCCTACAGATAATCTTGGGGTGTCCCACAGAATAGGGGTTGTCATTAGTCACAGAGGGGTATAAACGGGTAAAATCCAGGTAGCGTATTTGCTCACCCTACGAGATGCGTCAATGTAACTTTAAAGCATTAGTGCACGCGCCGTATAATGCATCTCATGGATTTATGGGGTTGGGCAGACCCCTCTCTTTAAGAAAACAGCACACACCAGGATTCTTCTGCACCATTGCATGCCACTCGTGTTCCCAGATACTGAGGGCGCGAACACCTCGGCTGGTTAGGAAAGTCTGTTGCAACAAGGTACGGGCCCCCATATCATACAGTATGTAGTTCTCAGTTTTATCTTGAGGTCTACCAGCCGACATGTAACACAGATATTCATCTGTGCTGCCAACAGAGACTTTACACACCCTACAGATTACCCTGTTACAGTTGTGACTCTCGGGGAGACATTTTGTGCAGGCGGGGCATTCCATACGCAGTTCGCACATGACCAACCCCAATTCCGCTTTCTGAATGTGTGTGTCTAGACAAACCCGAGACCTCACAAATGCCTGGCACCGGGGACATTTTGCAGGTTCTTGGTTAAGCGTTTGACAGTCCTCTCTTAAATATAAGCGACAATGAGGCTGGCAACTGTGTCTATGTTTGTTTTTGGAAATGTAGTGTCAGTGCTGACATAGATGTTTAGCCCCCAGGAAACCTTTTTGATTGATTACACCATAGAAATGGCTATCGTGGTGTAAAACAAAGTGTTTCTGGCTGTTTGAGCTGATAGCGGAAAACATCGCCATACCCCATTGTTAAAGGAGAGTATCTTGATGGGTCTATCAAAATATCCCTTAAAGAGAGACAGCTGTCCAAACCCTACCAGAGTGTCCGCTGGGACCCCCAGCTCTTTGTGTACTTGCAGAGCTTTTACACTTATATCAGCGTCTGTTATACTCTGTGATTTGATTAAACTTATGATACTAGACAAAAGGCAGATATTTAAGGGCCTGTGATAAAAATTTAACAACCATCTACCTTTTGGATTTTACGATGTGGCTGTGCAGAATTTTGCTTAAAGGTTTATAAACACAGCCGGAACGAGGTCTGACAACTAGCGCCACAATTCTTAGAAGCGCAAAACACAGGATTTCGGTTTTACTCTGCAGAAGTGTCCGTAAATTCTCTAGAGATTTTAAGACGCAGAAAGTATCACGAGGGGATCGTCTTGTAAACAATGATCTTTTTAAACCCTCGGGCTCCATTGTTATATGGACAAAATCATTTGGGCCAACGGTTTTCAAAATCTGTTGAACCAGTGTGTCCACAGCTTCTGTTATGACTGTTAGTCCATGCCCCAGGGAGCGTAACAGGTCCAAGTTCATGAATTTAAATTTCTCATAATGCTCCACGGCTGAGAATGTTTTATAACTTCTTTGATAGGTTCCACACCCTCTGCAAAATAAAATCGGGTTCTCCGGTGTCTCGGGGGTTGGTGCCAGTGGTCTGCTAGGCCAATCGCGTCTGGATATAACCAAGCGTGCCTTTTTAAGATTTTAAATATCTGACACCTCTGAGCTAGGGACCTGGCTCATTTTAAGTTTTGAGCTGGGTCTTTCGGACAGCGCTGAAACAATTATCCGCCCCCCCACTCTGAACAATTAGTTTGTCTGTGAAAAGCTCTGCGGCAATTGTGAGAAACCTGACAGTATTCTCCCACCCACTCCCTCGGGATCTTCCATTCAGGTGGCCAGGGAAGGGCCATCGCTTTTGGATCCGACCCTCAGGGTGGAAAAGCGAGGGAGGATCATCACTTGAATGGAGGGTTACAAGGGATTGGAAGGAGGATACCCAAGGGCGAGACATGGTATTCCCCCAGTCCCAAAAATATCCCAACCTACTCTCCCTCAGCCTTTACGGGGTATCTCCAATCTCACCCCATCTCCTCCTCCCCATTTCCAACAAATACTGAGACCAAGACGAGGCAATTAAGATCATTAAAGATTCCATAGGAATAACATGAGAGTAAGGGCAACCTACCCTAGAAAGAACTCGAGTTGTCCCACTAATAGAGTCAGGCAGGGTTAGGCAGTTAATAGTAACCATTTACACCTGACTCCACTTAACTGTTTTTTTCACTGTAAAAGATGTGGTTTTACAGAGATGGATGAGCGAACTGGAGGAGCACATAGGACCAGAGAAGCCACGAAGCTGGGAGCTGTAGGAAGGAGGATCCGGAGGAAAGCGGCATGCTGCATTGCTGGCCAGTGTGTGAGGAGGGCTGCAGCATGGCTGGAGAGCCGTGCCTCCTCAGAGCCAGAGCGAGGCAGCTGAGACCCTGCTGACAGAGTCCACGCAATTGCTCATTCCCTTGGGCTGTGTGCCGGGCCCAAGGTGTGCGTGGGCAGGTGGTGAGACCCTGACCTTGACCCAAAGCATTTCAGAGAGACCGTTTGCCAGCGCTACGCTACCCGGTGAGTTTCGCATGACAGTAAGAGAAACTCGGGAGCGAGCGGGTGGCTGGAGCAGGAAAAGGGAAGAAAAAGCAAGATTAGTGAAAAGGCACGAAGCGGAAAGCAAGTGAAAGAAAGTAATGGTGCGTGCAAGCGGCACAGAAACAAAAGACAGAAAGCAAAATAGATTTGAAAGAAATGGGAAGCGGCGCGAATGTAAAATTAATGCTGACAGTTAGAAAGAAAGGGCTGCCGGCCCGAATGTAAAGTTAAAGCGGACAGAGGCAAAGTAAGAAGAAAGGGCAAGGGCGCAAAATAAAGTCAAGAGTGGGCAAATGGCCTGAAAGGAAAGTAAGAAAAAGGTGCGAGTAGGCATTGAGAAGGAAAGTGACAGTGTAAAGGTGCAAGGACGCACATCAAGGGAAAAAGAAGTGCAAGGGTGCACAACCCAAGACAGAAGTGACTGAAACAGAAGGGTGCAAGATGCACAATAAAGCAGGAAGCTGCAAGAGGCACAAAAGAGGTACATTGCAGCTTTCACATGTAAAGATGCAGGACAACACTCTGCGTTTCCATTGCCGACAGAGAATGGACACATTTTGTTTTACTTTGTGCCACGCTGCATGCAGAATAAAATAAAATGTTGCGCCTATTTGGAAGTATAAAACAAATCCGGCACAATCTAAAACCTGCACTGGTACAGAAGCCAACTTTTACACCCCCTCAAACATATCAAGTAAGCTGTAGCACCCTGATACTCGCAACCCTTAAATAATCTGTCATGTTGACAGTTTGTACAAAATAAATCTCGACTTTACCATTTGCGCAATATGTGGTCTTTGGCACATACTGATCCCTGTGTGTGTGCACATATGCTGCATCACAAAAAGATAAGTGCCCCAAAAGGTGCAGTCGGGGTTTAACACACACACACACACGCACACACTCCTCCCCACAAGTAAGATGTAGCACCTTGACACTCACAGCCCTTAAAAATGCAATCAACTCTAGCACTTTGTACCAATACATCGCATCTATACCATTTGCGCAGCATGTGTGATCTTTGGCGAAAACTCAAATACTAACATCACATTTCACGCATTTGATATATTTCATAAACTTTATCGGTGCTGTGAAACTAAAACAAGGCATTGTGTGTGTACAAGTATGCCGCATCACAAAAAGATAAGGTCACCAAAAGTGCAGTCAGGGTTTATTTCATGTTTAATTTAATGTTTGAAACGGCTATAAGAGTGGTGGGTTCCAAGCCTTAAAATTGAATTGTCTGGATAAGGTGTGAGTGTCGGATTGATTGTGTGAGTGTCTGATTGATTGTGTAGACGCGGTATAAACAGTAAACACTTACAAAACCCTCTACATATTTCCAACTTCTTCAAAACATTGTAGTAAAAATCTCAAAAACAACACACAAACGCACACACAGAAATAGATCCGGTGCTACCAACATCTACCCGCTATCCTAGCTGACATGCATAACCAAAGAGCATTCTAAATAAACTATATATTTTTAAACACATCATTAAAAGCACACAGCTGTTTAGTTAAAAATGCAAAGCCTAGCGCCTTTTGAGTGCCTTCTCACCCCCAGCCTTTCTCAAAAAAAGCTGACTCAGAAAGGTCCAGCCTATCAATAAATACAAAAATGTAAAAGCCTTATCAAGCTTGAATAAAACCACATAAATTGTACATTTTTAGAAAAATACAAAAACAATGCATTAAAGTATTGAACAAACCTCCAAACTCACCTTTTTTGATGTTGTTGAAATAAACTCTGAATAAACAGTAGGCGTGTCCACAAACCCACAATCAAATCTAGTCAGGAAGCAAGGTTTCCCGAGCAAGTTGCAATCAGCTCTTCCAAGTCAATTAGTTGACACTGCAGGGGATCATCAGGCTCCGCTCTGCCAATGGGGTTGACAATACCCCTGCTGGAGTCAGAAAGCCCCTTTTGATGAATGAAAACACATACCCTTTCCTGTCCATTTGTCTTATCAACACACACAGATTTCCTGAATTCATGTATGGGTTTAGTAACAAATCAAATTTGAGCTGTTTCCTGGGTCCAAGCTGTTTCCTTGCACCAGTGCCATTTTTCTTATCGACAGAAGCACGGCATTCAATTTCCTGCTTACTCTACAAGAATTAGAGAGTGGCATTGTAGATTGTGAATAGTTAGCTTCATGTATTCTTATAGAACATTTAAAATTAAGTTCAGCCTGCAGATACTTCCTGTGCTGTCCTTCAGTCATAAGTTAAAAATAGCCTTGCTAACTAACCACCCATGGCTTTAGTTGATAAACATCGTCCGTGTCTATTTTCATGGGTGGTTTGTTTGTACAGCTGGCACAAAACATCCTGTACCACAACAAAACACTTGGAGGTTGAGGGAAAACTTAGAATCACAAGCAGACCCTCACATTAAGGGTAGAACCCTTGAAAACAACAAAAGAGCTTGTGACTCAAAAATTACCACTTTCCTGTAGAGTCAGAGAATGTTAGTGCATGTCCTCAATAAACACCATTGTCATCACTGATGGAAGACAAAGAAGGTAAAAAAATATAAAAATTGCATATTTTAATTATTATTCATACAGATACAATAAATGTGATAAATACAAAAATTGATGTAGGTAACTTCTCATAAACTACAGTCATTCACTAGCATGTTATAAATCAGCAATTGAAGATAAAACACAGTACAATAAAGTGCAATACCATTACAACATGATTCCACAATTAAGTCCCGAAGGTTGGGACCTAGATGGTTAAGTGGCTTATACCAAGTGATAATGCATGATAAACTTCATTTACTTACTATCCCACTCATCATCATTCGTACCATACACACTCATTCATGAATCGTTATTCATTCATACACAATCAGTAAATTTCAGCAATCATAAAAACAAGCCCAACATGTTTCTTTCCTTTTAGCGGGTAATTCCATAGAAATTCTTCAGGGGCAGGAAAAATGGAATCATTGCATCATAGCAGTGACCAAAGTTCTCTGTTGCCACAATTGAGGTTATTCCCTTCAAAGTTTAAATACTTTGTGTAGTGGATTTTCAAATCTGTCTTTTTCGTAGAAAATCCAGGGAGAGGGCTTCAAACAAACTCTTCTCCAGAGTAACAGGTCTGTACTCCTAAACAAACTCGGGGAGATTCACATTCCAATGTGGTCCAGGGTACACCTTTTGAATGGTTGCCCTCCGGTTCTTTGCATACAACTCCGGCAAGTGCTCAGTTCAAGGTATGGGAGCACATTTTACTCGAATGGAGCATCAACTCAACCACACATCTTGATTCCACAACTAGGTAGGAGAAGAAATCCCTTAGATTAGCCACAAACTTTCTGTCTCGTGTTTTAACCGGCAGAATGACCCGCGCCACAACGGATTGGAGCTCACGTTATTACGATCTCGCTCGCAACTCGTCCGGGTGCCTTTATGTGTAGCTCTTCAATTAAATCAGTAACAAACTGCTACGCTGCAGATCACATTATGAGTGATATCGGTCCCCGCCAGACACGAAAACAACCTCTGTCAAAACATCCTGTATGGCGTGCTAACTATAAAGATCCCTGTGCTTTCTGCTGATGTCAAAAGAATGCTGCTCTGTGTGTCACCACATTCCTGGGATTCCACATGCATTGTCATAGATAAAAAAAAACAGTTCTTTGGTGAGTCACAGTGTGGCAGAGGGACACATGTAAGCCACACACAAGATGCTGTAGACCCCATAAAAACTATAGTTTGACTTTTGTACGAAGTACTTATAAAGTACTTATAAAACTAACTGCTTTTCATTATTTACACTGTATCAAAGCCATTCATATAAGCTTGGTATACATTTGAAATCAACATTTTCGGGGACGTTTTTGTAAAACATGTAAATTAATATTTTATTTAAAAAATATATTTTATACACATTTCTATATAGAAATATGATTTGTAATATTAACTTTTATATACATTTCTATATACAAAATATGATTTTTAACATTATTTTTATATACATTTCTAAACCCAAAACGATGATTGTTTACAATGATTTTTATATGTTTTGATATTAAAAAATATGTTATTTACATTTTTATATCAAGCATCATTTTCGGCTTCCTATAAAGTTTATATACAAATTATTGGAGTTTAATAAAATTGCTATCAAAAACTTTGTGGGGGCTTATCAATTTGATATAAAATGTATATCTGCTTCCTATCACCCCAAAGTGGAACCCCTCTGTAGTGTCACCAACATGTCACTCTGCAAAACCCTAGATTCACAGTCCCTGTCTTCAGAGCTCACTTCATTCTCAGCACTCGACCTAGCAACATCGTCAAGCGCTGCTCAGATCTTTATATAGATTTTATATAAAATGTATATTCACTTTATATCAAACCTGATATAAATTAGAAAACACTTTGTATCCAATATCCATTTGATATAAAATCGAGATCAAACATTTTTGATAGCATTTTTATATCAAATTTACATTAAGTTTATATGAAAGCAGTTCAAAAGGGGGAGGGACTAAGACTGGAAGCAGGGTGCGTGACCACCTGTCAAAAAGTAACATTGTGTAAAAGGGGACACCTACTACTCACTCTTCAGACCAAGCTGTGAACTTGTAAGACTGCAACATCACCACACAATCTCATTGAATGACCAAAAAATATCAAATACGCACATCGTTGTCCTATAGAATATTGTTGCAATAAACCAATATAGTCACAAAGCTAGCAGAGTAGGTTAATGCGGCCGCTACAGAAAACTCTGTGCAATCTGCATGTCACAGATTCAAGTTCTGTCCAGGTTGACACCTCTTTTCATCATTTCATGTTTGATGAAATGAGTATTGTTAAATAAGAAAGCAGAAAAGAGAAGCCTGTGACTGCTGTGGGGAGTACATTTCAGAGTGAAACCAGAGAGAGAATAGAGCACGCTTGGGGCAGCAAGACAGCATCTAACTTATACAATATTTCAACAAGCTAGAGTAGGGGCATTGTAACACTTAGCCAGATAGACATGCATTTCCATTGGAGACGGGTGGAAACAAGAAGACTAGCAAAACTACTTCCCCCAATTTCGATGTGGTTAGTTAGGCATGGCAAATAGTAAAACAAAAGCCAATGACAGACACACATTTCTGTAAAAAAGAAGCTGAGGGTTGCTTTAGTAATGAGACACACTGTGAAGCTATGCTCTTTTTTGTTTGGTATAATACAAATACAGCAACAGGCTCCTGAGACATTAGGCAGCGTCCCACACAACAATAGTTGATTGGTCAGAGCACATGTCAAAGTCATTTCTCCTGGAGGGGTGCGCAGGGTCGGGGGGGCAAGGCAGAGGGACTCTGGCTTTGAGGCAGTTTCATCAACTTCTCACACCTTGGGCTCGCTCACCATCGGGGGAGCATTTGGTACAACTTGGCTTGCTTGGAGTAGGGGTGTACCGAAATTCAGCTTTCAGTAAGTATTTCGCCGAATTCTGGCTGAAAATTAGATATTCGGCTTTGTCCGAATACTTAATACACTTTCTTTCGAAGCTGAATAGTTCCCTCACAAAATACATTAAGTACTGCTTTGACTGTGCCTGGAAACATTCAGGCATATCCTGTTAATCCTTCAAAAGGACCATTAAACAAATGCTGATGTCACTTTATCTGATTGACTGCAGACAGAGCAGGGGGTGAAAGTGCAAACAAAGTACCAACCCTTCATGTGCTGGACAGACATACTTTAATCTGGTGGTCTGCTAGGGAGAGGTGAGCTGAACCAAAACTTTCAATATTTTTAATGTGCAATGAGATGTCTCTGGTCTCCCTGTATTTTGCAGTTGAAAACCATTAAGCTGGATTCTGGAATGTTGGTGAACAGAGCAGCAGCTTAAGCCAGCTGCTCCTGCTCCCTCTTGGCCTATGGATAAATGATACCAGGATTGAATATGAATTACCTTCAAAAGAACAAGATAGAGATATCAGAGAACCCTACTCCTAAGAAACCAAAACCAGGAAGTGATATGGAAGACACTCCTGGAATTAACAACATTTATGCTGTGCTGCTGAAGGTCTCGCAGGATGTGGGGGAAATGAAAATTACCCTGAATGAGCTTTCTTCCAAAGTAGGTCTCTTAGAAACTATAATGACTAAGGTGGAGACTGAAAATGTATCCTTGGCTTCAGAGGTTGCTGGAAGTTACAGAGCGTATAAAGAGCTGAGTTCTGAGGTTTCAGATCTGAAAAAGAAGAATTTAAGGCTGGAAGCAGAAAGGAGAATCCATAACTTGCGCTTACTAGGAGTGAAAGAAAATCCTAGCCTGGACAAGGATCTAGTCACAAGAGTTGAAGGGATCTTGACCGAGGTGTTGGGGAAGAAAGTGCTGAATGGTCGTTATTTGGGCTATGCATACAGAGCTGGGAAGAACATGGAAGATGGTAAACCCAGGCAAATCATTCTGAAATTAACAAAAGTGAGTGTAAAGGAGAACATCCCGAGTCTGGCAAGGGAAAAAGGGAAGCTCATCTTGAATAGATCCACATTGGCCATCTATCCGGATTACCGAAAGGAGATAGTGGAGTTGAGAAAAGCATTCAAATTGGCAAAAAGCTTGTGTCACGAACTCAGGCAACTGGCGTGTATGGAGGAGATGGAAGTTTGGCCTCCATTAGAGTGTGCCGTTACGTTTCTTTCCTAACGCACGCAACGGTCTAGTTGTTCGCAACATGGCCGCCGCCAAGTTTTATTTAACATCCTGTACTCGGCAGCTCGGCGCGTTGCAACGTACTAGATTTCCCTTTGTTTCTTGCGCTCCGTGTTTATTTCTCTTGGCGGAGTTCCACCCATACTTACTTTCTCTCCTTAGCTTGTGATTACTGACCCCTCGTTCCTGCTTCGTTCTGCATTCTTTGCTGCCTCTTCCACGCTCCCTCTCTCCGTTGTTGCTGCCATACTTTCTTTCTCCGTCTCCTGGCTCGCTACCTCTTTAATTGTGTTATTCTTTCTTTCCACTGTCCTTCTTGTTGTTTTTTTCCCCCTCTTCTTATCTGGGAGGCTAGTCACACTCTCGGTACCCTGCTGGCTCTTCTCAGGGGTTTGTCACCATTCCAGTGCTCATTCGGTTGTACTTTTCCATAAAGTTCTGCAAGCTTTCTGCAGTGTGCTTTCCCTTCGCCAACGACGGCTGCCAGATCCGGGCGTTGCCGTTTGCTCCTCACAAGACCAGCAGATCAGATCTTCGGTGATTTGCTACCTTAGGGTTTTTTTACGCCAAAGGCTTTTTCCCCTACAACTTTCCGATTCATAGCCTTTGAGTCACGGTGGCTTCCTTCCGAGGCAGGCCTTATCTCCAAAAAAAAGAAGGAGGTACCTCGGCGAAGCAGAAGGAAGAAGTTGGAGTCTTCAACAACCTCAGATGAGGAGGAAGGGGAGGAAGATCTGCTCCAATCTTTCAGAGAGGAGTAGGATATTACTGACCATTCTGATAGCTTGCAACGTCCAACTGAAAACATGGCTACCCCACAACAGATTCAAGAGCTGGTAGCAGTGGTTCAGGCTTTAAACCTGGAAGTTCAGTCACTCAAGACGGAAAATGCAGCTTTACAGCAGAGAGTTGCTGCCAGAGAACAACAGGCGTCTGATCTGCCCCCTCTGCCCCTGGTATCGGGGAAGTTTGATGGGTCTGTAAAGAAAGTAAAGGAATTCTTAGAGGCTTGTAATATCCATTTTGCCTTTAGAAGAGGCGCCTTTTCTTCAGATCATGCCAAGGTGGGTTTCATGATTACTCATATGACAGGGAACGCCTTGGCATGGGCTACCCCATTGGTATCACAGTCCGACCCGGTTTCGCAAGATTACGCTGCCTTCAAGACAGTCCTACAACAGACTTTCTTAAGGACAGAAAGTGCCTTTGTTGGCAGTGAAGACCTGTTAGATGTGCGCCAAGGAAACTCAGACCTGCTTACGTACATTTCAACCTTACAAAAATTAGCGGCTGAGGCTGGTTGGCAAGAACATGCCCAATATACCATATTTCGCAGGGGTCTGAGAGAAGATTTAAAGGACGAGCTTGCGCGGATTCCTCGCCCTGACACCTTTTCCGACCTTCTTACAGCAATCTTGAGAATAGACTTCTGCATGACAGAACGAAAGAATGAAAGGAAGAAGAACCATGGTACTGCATCCTATTCTGAATCCAACCCCTTACCTTCCTCACCTGCCACGCGCCCTGTCAGAGACGAGCCTATGCAGATAGGAACTACTCGAGCTCCCTCAACTCCAGAAGAGAGAAAGAGAAGAAGAGAGGGGAGCCTCTGCATGTACTGTGGCGTTTCCACACACCTTTTAAGGGACTGTCCAGATGTTCCTCCTAGGAGGTCGGGAAACGAACACCCGTCGTAGTTAACAGGACAGACTATTGAGGGGCGTCCTCCAGTCCCTGCACAACTTTTTCTGTAACCTCCGCAAAGATGTCAGAAGATTTGCGTCTTATGGTAATTGCTGTTAAGATCCATTTCAGAGGGAAGGAAGTCGACACACAGGCCCTGCTGGACTGCAGAGCCGCGGGAAACTTTTTGGATACCCTATGTGCCGATGAGGTGGGTCTTAAGAGAATTGCCAAGACAGAAGATGAAAAGGTGGAAGGAGTGGATGGAAAACCTTTCCTTTGTGTTCTGGACTTATCACTCATACCACTGAAGAAGTAAAAGTCTTCATTCAGCAGCATTCCGAACGAATGAGGTTTGATATCATCCATGCTGCTCACTTCCCCATCATTTTGGGTATTGGATGGCTCCGAAGACATAATCCTACCATAAACTGGACCAACAATCTTTTGAGTTTTCACTCCCGTTACTGTAAGGACGAATGCCTACCGGAACCACAATTTGAAACAGTGAAGACAGTCTGTTCGACTGAAACCAGTTCCATTCATTGCATTGCTGGCTATCTGTCTGAATTTGCTGAAGTCTTCAAAGAGCAGACTCCTCTTATGCTACCTCCCCATAGACCGGAGGATTGCAGGATAGATTTGGTACCAGAGGCGTTGGTACTTTTTGGCAGGATGTACCCTCTTTCTGTGTCAGAAAAAGAGGTACTCCGGCGCTACCTAGACGACAACCTCGCTAACGGGCTCATAAGACCTTCTCGGTCCCCTGCTGGAGCTTCCTTGTTCTTCATATCAAAACGGGATACCAAAGAACTAAGACCTTGTATTGACTATCGGGGTCTAAACAAACTAACCATCAGGGATCGCTACCCAATGCCCATCATTTCGGAAGTTTTGGAGTCAGTCCAGGGCTCTACAGTATTCACCAAACTGGATCTTTGGAACGCTTATCACCTGCTTCGTATCAAGGCAGGTGATGAGTGGAAGACTGCCTTTCGCACACCTTACGGTTTATTCGAGTATCAGGTAATGCCTTTTGGGCTAGTCAACGCCCATTCCATTTTTCAACGATTTATGGATCGCCTGTTCTCGGCTCTATTGGGTCAATCCACGGTGGAGTATTTGGACGACATTCTGTTTTTTTACCGGACACTAGAGGAACACCAACAACATGTTAGGGAGGTGCTACGTAGACTCCAGTTACATCATCTTCTTGCTAAACCTGAGAAGTGTGCCTTCGCTCAGTCTTCTATTTCCTATTTGGGGTTTATCTTGTCCGACAAAGGTGTCACCATGGATCCCAGAAAGGTAGAATCCATATTGGCGTGGCCGTCACCCACTTCTGTCAAGGAGATCCAAAGGTTGGCCAACTTTTATCGGAAGTTCATACCAGAATTCTCCCAACTTACACTGCCGATCACTTTGCTACTGAAAAAATCCTCTACTCCGTTTCATTGGTCTAAAGAGGCCAAAGACAGTTTTTTACATCTTAAACAACGATTCTGCTCGGCTCCCATTCTAAGACAACCCGACCAGCAACAACCCTTTATTTTGGAGACAGATGCTTCTGCGGCAGCTGTGGGTGCAGTACTCCTTCAGTCTAATGGAGACATGGAGCGTCCCATTGCCTACTTCTCTAAGACTTTGAGCCCAAGTCAACGGAATTATTTGTTATCGAATGGGAGCTGTTGGCCATTAAATTATCCTGCCTCGAGTGGAGACATTTACTCCAAGGAAGTTTCTGGTACGTACAGAACACAAGAATCTGCAAGTACTAAGACAACAAGAATGTTACAATACCCGCCAAGCTAGATGGGCTCACTTTTTTGCCCAATTCCATTTCAGTATCGCGTATATACCTAGTTCCCAAAACCAGATAGCCGACGCCTTGCCTCGTCAGATGGTGCCATGACTCTAAAGTCGCAGGACACCAGGGAATAAGAGGTACTCTGAAGTTACTCCGGTGGTCCTTCTTTTGGCCTAACATGAGAGCTGATACTCAAGAACATGTTCAGTCCTGTCTGGTTTGTTTACAGAGCAAAGATCTTACACAGAAGCCGTTGGGTTTTCTTCAACAAGAGCCGATTGCACCAGGACCCTGGAAGCATATCTCAACAGATTTCATAGTGGAATTGCCCATCTCACAAGGTTGTTCATGCATCATGGTAACCGTAGACTCTTTCACCAAGCTAGCACACTTCTCTCCCCTGGCCGGTATCCCTACCGCCTCAGTTATGGCAGAAGTCTTTCTGAAGGATATTTTCAGATTACATGGTCTTCCTTTGAAGATAGTATCCTATCAGGGCAGCCAATAAGGTTTTGGAAGGTCTTGTGCAAAAGATTAGGTATAGAGAGAGCACTCTCCTCTGGATTCCATCCCCAGACTAATGGACAAACAGAAAGGCTAAATGGAACCTTAGAACAGTACCTCCGAAACTTTATCAACCAGCAACAGGATAATTGGGTATCGTTACTCCCTACCGCTGAGTTTGCTTACAACAACTCCATACATACTGCGCTAGGGATGAGTCCTTTTTACTGTACCTATGGTATACATCCCCAATCTATTACACCCTCTTTTTGGCCTGAATCCAACATACCTTCAATTGAAGCCTCTCTTAGCCGAACCAAAGAGGCCCATAGCACTGCACGAAAAAGTCTTCAAGAGGCTTGTAATCGCTATAAGGAACAAGCCGATAAGCACCGAAGACAGGTACCAAAATGGGGAATAGGCACTAAAGTCATGCTTTCCACAAAGTTCTTACCTCGCTGGGTGCATCCCTCCATGTTGTCCCCACGTTACATAGGTCCTTATGAGATAAGTGCTGAGATAAATCCGGTGGCCTATCGTCTTCGATTACCTAAGAACCTACAACGGATTCATCCAGTTTTTCATTCCTCTATCTGATGGCCTTATTTGCCTGGTACCAGAACGCAGCCTATTCCGAAACAGCAAGTGCTTCCTTGCTCTACTCCTGAGGAATATGAGGTCTCTCTGATCAGAGATTCTAGATATCACGGAGGGCGTTTAGAATACCTGGTACACTGGAAGGGGTACCCCGATTCCGAGGATTCCTGGGAGCCTTGGTCTAACATTCAAGCCCCTTGTTTGCTGAGAAAATTTCATAGGTTTCACCCAGGCAAGCCGGGAGGACGAGGCCATCGAGGGGGGCATACTGTCACAAACTCAGGCATTTGGCGCGTATGGAGGAGATGGAAGTTTGGCCTCCATTAGAGTGTGCCGTTACGTTTCTTTCCTAACGCACGCAACGGTCTAGTTGTTCGCAACATGGCCGCCGCCGAGTTTATTTAACATCCTGTACTCGGCGGCTCGGCGTGTTGCAACGTACTGGATTTCCCTTTGTTTCTTGCGCTCCGTGTTTATTTCTCTTGAGGGAGTTCCGCCCATACTTACTTTCTCTCCTTAGCTTGTGTTTACTCACCCCTTGTTCCTGCTTTGTTCCACATTCTTTACTGCCTCTTCCATGCTCCCTCTCTCCGTTGTTGCTGCCACACTTTCTTTCTCCGTCTCCTGGCTCGCTCCCTCTTTAATTGTGTTATTCTTTCTTTCCACTGTCCTTCTTGTTTTTTTTCCCTCTTCTTATCTGGGAGGCTAGTCACACTCTCGGTACCCTGCTGGCTCTTCTCAGGGGCTTGTCACCATTCCAGTCCTCATTCGGTTGTACTTTTCCATAAAGTTCTGGAAGCTTTCTGCAGTGTGCTTTCCCTTCGCCAACAACGGCTGCCAGATCCGGGCGTTGCCATTTGCTCCTCATAAGACCAGCAGATCAGATCTTCGGTGCTTTGCTACCTTAAGGTTTTTTTACGCCAGAGGCTTTTTCCCCTACAACTTTCAGGCTGCGGCGGGAGAGGAGTCACCGGAGATTCATAGCCTTTGAGTCACGGTGGCTTCCTTCCGAGGCAGACCTTATGTCCACAAAAAAAAGAAGGCGGTACCTCGACGAAGCAGAAGGAAGAAGTTGGAGTCTTCAACAACCTCAGGTGAGGAGGAAGGGGAGGAAGATCTGCTCCAATCTTTCAGAGAGGAGGAGGATATTACTGACCATTCTGATAGCTTGGCCCAGGAGAAATATATCAATACTATTTTGATCAAACCTGCAATATTAAAGATATTCCTGGAAGGAGACGTTAAAACCACTGAGGACCCCCTCTGAGGGTGAGCGTTGGCTGAGGGCAGAAAGGATAAGGAATATTATCCATTGAATTCAGCGTTATGTTCTTTTACCCTTTTTAAAAAAAAATATTGAAAGTGCTTTACTGTAATTTTTCCGTTCCTGCTCCTTTAAAAAATATTTTTAATAATATAAGGGAGTTTTGATTGAAGTTTGTATTTGGTTTAATTTGCTGTAATTGTTTCTTAACGATATTTTCGTATCACCGGTGTGTGGGGCTCGAGATTGTCTAATACTGTTTGGGTATGGTGCCCTTCTCTAATGAGGAGTGGAATGCTGTGTGAAGGGCAGTGCGGAAATGGTTTGTACCATCTTTTTATTGGAATTCGGAGCTCTGAGTTGTTCGTGTGTTTTTTCCCCATTGGATCAGGAAGGGATGTGAGACGCTTTATGGCTTTATGACTTTCATTACGGATTTCATATGATAGTATTGGTGATGTCATCGCGTTATGTGCAGAAGGTGAATGACAGTCTTCATGTCATTTGTACTTTGGGATGCGATATGTGGTTACGTGAGCCCGCACTTCCTGATTTGTATGCAGCGTCTCTGTAAGTACGATGGCTGTTCCATGTAGGGGTTGAATGACCTGATGATGGGATGAGGCCTCTAGAGGTTGATGCAGTATAGTGTTGATCAGAACATGATAAATGGAATAGTAGGTAAGTTAGCATATTGTATTATTTCCATAGTTGAATCGGAACGCATGATTCGACCCGTTTGGTTAGATGGAGGGAACGCTCTGTTCTGTGTGATTGGGTATTAGGTGAACCTGGTTAGGTGACGGATTCCAGATTCTAATCCCATCACTTAGATCTACCCTACTAAGGCTTCGTTAGCGAGTTTTCTTACGGACAGAGTTCTGGCTATACCTTCAACACCCTAACACTCCCTCACTGGATAGCACAAAATAAATGGAAATAGGTGCACAATACTATTTCCTAAACTAATGGGATTTTAAGTGCATGCAAAATGATGGGGCAAAATGAAGTAGTGATTTACCGGGTAACAGGAGGCCGGTACATGTGACCCTCAAAGAAGAGGCACAGATCTTGAAATATGGCAATTAAGCGCGTGGAGAGTGGTAGATACAGGGAAAATGATTGATAATCAAGAGTATGTATAATAAACTGATTCGATTGCAACTATCATTGCGAGAGGTAAATAGAGATGATAGATTAATCCTTTTGATGAAAGTTGGGCTTGTCATATGTATAGAAGGGTGGAGGGATCATTTATAACACAGGAATAGGACGTTCAGTATAAAAGTGTGGAGTACAATTATTAGGTGATATGTCATAAGGTGTTGCCAATGTCTCCCTGATTAAAATGGCGTAAGAATGCAATTTTGGTCAACGCTGTTATGACCTTTAAGGCGCGTCACATGTATATAGGAAATCGAATGGGTAGAATGGCGGAGGCGATGTCAAAACAAAATAAGGGGCACAGATATTAATTCTCACAGTTAGTGGGGAGGATCTGTAATTGACCAGATAGAGGGTGGTGAGAATCCAAAATAATATTGGGGTGAGTAAGAGGTTCTATGCGGAGTGACATACTATCCCAATTGATAGAGGGTGTTTCATTGATGAAAACAAGTTTGAAAATGAAATGGAATATGTTTACCAGATTCTTAAAGGTTGTGTGATTATGGTTTTACTGGGATGGACCAAGGTATATAAAGACAAGGAAGGTTATGAATTATTAGACAGTTTTCTGTCTAATCGGTATTATAGTAATGATAGTAATGATGGGAATGCTTAAAGGAATGGTTTGGTCAACATTTTTTATTGTCCCTATGGGTCGGCCATGTGTTTTTAAGCCTTAGTCGCTCGATTTTAGAAAAAGTTCCTATGGACCTTACCCAAGTTTTCATCCATTAAACACACACGGAAAGAGGCATCAGGGCGCTGCCTTTTTGTGATAATCCTATCACTTGCCCCATCACCCTGGCTGACCTGCTTTTGCGGCACTAAATCATATCCCCCGCCCCTGAGCCTGTCAGCAGACGTGTACCGCCCATTTCACAACGCTAAAGCACGTTTCGTGTCAACATTCGCTGCGCTTCAGCTAATGACGTGTCACCATGGAAATGGCAGGACACCTCTTTCCTCAATAAGTATAAACAGACCGTTTCACAACACACAGCAGCAGATTTTCGATTCCATTCCTCTCTCTGTGTTACTTTGAGTATTCTGTGACTCGTTTCTGTGCTCTGGTCAGCTACCTTCGTTGCTTGTAGCCCGTGTGAACAGATACCAGTGCCACCGCTATAAATTATTTTAGTTTGTTTAACACACAATGGCTACAATAATGGCCTACAAGTACGAGCCCGAGTATACCGAGGAGGAACTACTGGAAAGGGAAGCACGCGAAAACGATGGGTCTTCGGACGTCAGTTGGGAGGACGATTCAACAGCTGAAGAGCCTGGACCTAGTCGCATGTACGGTGTTTCCACCTGGTGCACATGCAATCGGTGCAGGCTAATGCCACCCGAGGACGAGAACTGCTGCTGCTGTGAAAACTCGGGATGCGTGGCCTACATTTCGGAAGGCGAGCCACGACCGCAATGCATCACCGAGCTGACAGACTTCAGGGCAGCCTGCCTCACACGGTCCGTGTTGAGGATAATGATGGTGCTTATGCACGAACTTCGCACAACTCGTCCTCGTAATCCGAGTAACGAGTAAGTATACTCTGCTTGTCATGCCACTCCTATTTCATGGTCTTCTACTACATCCAAAATTGCATATACATATCATTGTAACGCATGAAAGTCGTTCAATAGTGTGCAGTGTCTAGATAGCATTTGTCCGAGCAGAATGCCATTAGTTACAAGAATTGTCATTGACAACAAACGTTTATTAAACTTATCTTGGTCATTTAAAAACAGTTTGTTTCATTCCTTTTCACAGGTGGTACAGGCTGGTGGGCCTATCGTTCCTTTAGATGGTGGCTTCACGGGAGGCTTGGACACCGCGTTCGAAGAGTAATACCCGCCTGTGCCGTTCGTGCCATAAGAGAAACTTTCCCAAGTGACAGCGGTCAGTACAGGGGATTTTCTCTCGCTGTGCTGCAACCTGACCTGTACAATGTGTAAAGTCTTGTATTTTTGTGTCATCAAAATAAGATACAAAATAAAACACCAAATATATTTTAACAACGGTTATTTCGATTTTTTAAATTAATCAAGTGTGTCTCCATTCAGAGATGGACGTCAGACATCTGTGCTCCGAATGGGTGAAGGTCAGGTCGCTGTGAAGCAAGGTGGGCACTATCTAAGCTAACATAATATATTCTCAATAATGCATGCACTAAATAACACTTGTTCAAAGTTTTTCAGTCGGTTATGTCTCTATAAAAGTCACACATATATCTATACTATCAATCAACATTGGCTTATACAGGCCTTAGGTTAAGGGTCTTGACCACTATAATACACTGTTTGAAGTGTGGGTCTGTGCTCACAAGAATCTCCGGTATGTGGCATTTGTTATTGATAGGCAACGATATACTGCAGTAGGGGTCTAATGTTAGTTGGAGATCTTCTAGGTGGGCATCATGGCGTGGTCAGTGGTCTGGCACATGAAGAGAATACCTTGCAGGGACACAGGGTCAGAATGGCAGTAAGTTTCCACTGACGAGGGTGCGTGGGCAAGGACACGTTTGTGGAGATGAACGAGCTATGTGCTTAGTTCAGGCTGGTTCACATGCAGGACAGTGATCTCAGAGGAAGAGTGATGTGTTACATTTATTAGCTATTGCAAATACCTCTGGAGTTTTCCAGTCAGGGTGGGAACGAGGGTGGGGGCCATGTGCTCTGCGCAGTGAGGCCTGGTCACCAAGATGGAGTGGAAAGGGGTACAAAAATGGACGCCCCGTGTCCTGCTCAGTGGTCTCATCGACGCGAATGTCAACCAAAGTTAACATCACATAAGGGCAAGGGGCGAACCCACTACTGGAGGCACTTGGTCCGAGTTTCTACTGAGAAGTAAAGGATGAGAGGGGCCTGATGGCCCCTCGCTCCCCCACACTTGCCTGCACATCCACGGCCCATCCATCCCACCCCCCTCTATCAAAGGCGGTTCGTACCCGGGGATGAGCGCTGGCATGGGGGGCTGTCACGGGCGCAAACGGCCAAGGAGCCAAACAGCATGTACACTTCAAAAGGTATCCCATGCCCAGGGGCCATCGCTCACATGGCCTCCTCAGACCCCGTGTCTCCAGGCAGGCCTCCCCTGAGGCAGGCCGCCCCCCTGCAATCCACATAAGTGTGTCTCCATTCAGCAGTCTTCCTGTGCCTTATCTGCACGCCCCAAGCCCATCCATCCCACCCCCTCTATCAAAGGCGGTTCGCACCCGGGGATGAGTGCTGGCATGGGGGGCTGTCACGGGCGCAAACGGCCAAGGTGACAAACAGCATGTACACTTCAAAAGGTATCCCACGCCCAGGGGCCATCGCTCACATGGCCTCCTCAGACCATGTGTCTCCAGGCAGGCCTCCCCTGAGGCAGGACACCCCCCTGCAATCCACATAAGTGTGTCTCCATTCAGCAGTCTTCCTGTGCCTTATCTGCACGCCCCAGGTCCATCCATCCCACCCCCCTCTATCAAAGGCGGTTCGCACCCGGGGATGAGTGCTGGCATGGGGGGCTGTCACGGGCGCAAACGGCCAAGGTGCCAAACAGCATGTACACTTCAAAAGGTATCCCACGCCCAGGGGCCATCGCTCACATGGCCTCCTCAGACCATGTGTCTCCAGGCAGGCCTCCCCTGAGGCAGGCCGCCCACCTGCAATCCACATAAGTGTGTCTCCATTCAGCAGTCTTCCTGTGCCTTATCTGCACGCCCCAGGCCTATCCATCCCACCCCCCTCTATCAAAGGCGGTTCGCACCCGGGGATGAGCGCTGGCATGGGGGGCTGTCACGGGCGCAAACGGCCAAGGTGCCAAACAGCATGTACACTTCAAAAGGTATCCCACGCCCAGGGGCCATCGCTCACATGGCCTCCCCAGACCCTGTGTCTGCAGGAAGGCCTCCCCCGAGGCAGGCCGCCCACCTGTAATCCACATAAGTGTATCTCTATTCAGCAGTCTTCCTGTGCCTTATCTGCACGCCCCAGGCCCATCCATCCCACCCCCCTCTATCAAAGGCGGTTCGCATCCGGGGATGAGCGCTGGCATGGGGGGCTGTCACGGGCGCAAACGGCTAAGGTGCTAAACAGCATGTACACTTCAAAAGGTATCCCACGCCCAGTGGCCATCGCTCACATGGCCTCCTCAGACCCTGTGTCTGCAGGAAGGCCTCCCCCGAGGCAGGCCGCCCACCTGTAATCCACATAAGTGTATCTCTATTCAGCAGTCTTCCTGTGCCTTATCTGCACGCCCCAGGCCCATCCATCCCACCCCCCTCTATCAAAGGCGGTTCGCATCCGGGGATGAGCGCTGGCATGGGGGGCTGTCACGGGCGCAAACGGCTAAGGTGCTAAACAGCATGTACACTTCAAAAGGTATCCCACGCCCAGGGGCCATCGCTCACATGGCCTCCTCAGACCCCGTGTCTCCAGGCAGGCCTCCCCTGAGGCAGGCCGCCCCCCTGCAAACCACATAATACCACGACATACACATGTCATTCATTCACAAACACACCCGTTTCTAATACTTTATAAACCACTTGATATGTCTCATTAGAACATCTTTGTGCTTTGCAAGTCAACTCTTGAACCTTCTACCTGAGAAGCACTGAGATCTATGCTAATCTGCTCGTCGTGCTATCTGTGACCGCTTCGAGCAAACTTGTCAGTGTGCTACCTGTGGCCATCTACCTGTTCTCCTGCAACATACTGCTCGGCCTGCTGAATCCAACTGTTTGTTGGTCGAGGTAAGGCCATGTATCCTAGTCATATTTCGGTCATTTTTACATTTCTATCTATTTGCGATTACAGTACCCAATAGTGCTATGGTCATTGGTCTCATTGCTATTGACTTGAGTTTCAATTGTTATGCTATTAATAGATCTATTTATTTTCATCTGTGTCAATTGTCATCGAATTGCATCCTACGGGGGTCCAGTCTATAATGTAAGCATGTTTCCTTCTCGTGCAAGACAGAACATCCAAGGGACGAGTCACAGAGTTTAGTCACATCATTTTAAAAATTTCTGTAACTTATGCAAATACTAAGCCGCACATGATGAACTGGTATAGTTCCGGCGACCAAAACAAACCTTGCATTGAACATGGTGTGGTTCATTTACTTTTTTATGACATTTGTATTCATCAAGGTTTTATAATAATCTTGATATTTACTTTTCAGAATTTTCAACAATGCCTGCCTGTTCGATTAGCGGTTGCCCCTCGAAGACCCATGCTAAATCTGAAGGCACTACAATGCATGTATTCCCTAAAACTGTTGATCGAATAAGAGAATGGGTCAGACATTGTGGATATCTACCAGAAGAGCTTGAAAGTAGAGTCCAGCAAGTCTTTGAGGACAAGAGGGGTGATCGATACCGCATCTGCAGCCGGCACTTTTCCTCAAACATGTACGCCACATCTTGGGTAACAAAGAAGAATAAACGGCGAACGACACGAAAATTGCTCGCAAATGCTATTCCAACTCTATTTGTCCACTTTCCGTCACTGGTGAGTCAAGTTTCCCGATTTAGCTTTAGGCCTTGCGGTAGTGTGTAGGTAGCCGAATGGATTAATTGATATTTTAGGTGTTGTGTCCCTTGTAATACTTTCGATATTGATATGAGTGTATATCTTTTTGAATAATGACATTTATCAATAAATTATTTTTCGATTTTATAACCCCCAAAGGAAATCTATTTATGGGCACAAAGAACTGTGCTATATTGCGCATTTTCAATAGCATTATTCTCAAGTATTCTGTCGGTTTACATGGCAATTTTTTAATATTTGCATTTCATTATCAAACAATAATTTACCTTTACAACTGCTTGACTATCCACTGAATCTGAAGCAAGAACATTCTACATCCGTGACGTGCCCGCAGTTATCAACCACTTCTAGTGCGCATCCGGTAATCATACTTGGCTATTCTGCTACAGACTTGTTTTATGCATGTCAAGTAATAGTTTTTATGTATCGTGTGATTATTTTACCAATTGTTTCGTTAGTGCTTTCCAATTGATATACACCTTAGTTGTCGTCCCCTGGTGTTTGTTTTCAGTTATAATTAGTGTTATGCATACTAATGCAAGTACTGTCTTTCAGGGAGATGCTGAAGCGTCCACCACATTGACAACAGCCCTAGATGTTCTTCAGCAGCACGAGGTATGGATACTGACAGCTCCATCGATCATGATCGTCAGGATTGGAACACTTGTCGTTTGATTGTTCTACACCATGTTTCATTCATGGTTAGCCATTGATATGTACCTGTGCGGTCGACCCCAAGTGTGTGTTGTGTTTTCAATATTGTAATCCTTACTAATGCAAATACTATGTTTCAGGCAGTTGTTGAAGCGTCAACTCACGCACTTGATGCGGAGCCTGACATTCAAGTAATTCCAGGGGAAGTGGAAGCGGGACCATGCGGATACGAATCAGCGCAACAGCTTTCGGAAGTGCGCACCACATTTACAACATCCATAGATATTCTTCAGCAGCAAGAGGTATTGATACTGACAGCTCCATCGAGCGTGATCATATAACGTGATTCCATTTGCTATACTTTCTTCCCTATTAACGCAAGTACTGTGTTTCAGGGAGACGGTGGAGCTTCCACTACAATCACAAGATCCCATTTAGATGATGCAGATGTAAAGAAATCGGAGAAATAAGTCGATTAAATCTGATCATATTTAAATATTCATTGATTCTTTTAGACAATGCATCATTTGTGGTTATATCTTTATATGTACCTGTGCCGTCGACCCCAAGTGTGTGTTATGTTTACAATATTGAAAACCATACTAACGCAAGTACTGTGTTTCAGGGAGTTGCTGATGCCTCCTCTCCAATACAATCATTCATGTCAGTCCATGCAGAGCCAGAGGTATGGATACTGACAGTTCCATGGAACTAGGTCATCAGAGCTCGAATACTTGTCGTTTGATTGTTCTATACAATGTTTAATTCGTGTTGAGCTATTGCAATGTACCTGTGAGTTCGTCCTCACGTGTGTTTTATGTTATCAATATTGTGATACATAGTAATGAAAGTACTATGTTTTAGGCAGTCGAAGGAGCCTCATGCCGTTCTGTCTATGCGGATACAGAAAATATAGTCGTTGCAGTGCAAGAGGAAGGGAAGAGATGCGGAAACGAATCGGAGCTACAGCGTGCAGATGTTGAAGGACGAGTCAAGAAAGTTGCAAAGAAAAGAAACAAAAATAAGGTTAGTTACAAACAGTTCATCACTTTAGAATTTCTTTGTACTGGGGACTATTTTATGTTTTTTCCAGTCAATTGTACTATACTTTATCTTGTGTTTAAACTGAACATCCCTTTTCCATTCTGTCATGTAGTTACCTGTGGGTCTACGAACTATACATACACAGACAGTGAAGCGAATGAGAGATGTTGCTTGCCAGACCGTTTACACTATGGAGGAACTATTAATTCAGACGCCGCGTGTTGAGACTAGAGATGCTCATATCCAATGGCCAGAACATGAAATGAATGTGTCTGGAGAATCCAGTAAAGTTGTAATGGACCATTGCTGCAGTGCGACTGCACCACCACAAGAAGATGATACTGAATGTATTGAGAATACCTCAGAAGTAGTCGCAGATCAATTCACACAATCTACACCCGCCAAAAAATTGCCGTCAAAAAAGCTGTCGACAATGTTGTGTTCTCCCAACAATGTTGAAGTAACAGATGTTGAAATGACAGAGAATGAACCAGCAGCAGCATTCACCAACGCATCAGAACCTGATATCGGCGATATTTCTTTCAACGATGCAGTCCGAAACAAGTGTGACACCGGATGACAGTATAATGAAAGAGGGCAAATACATAGTATTTGACAGTTGTTTTATGGATGTTATAAGTATGCTGAAATGTGGGCATTCCGTCAGAGGGAAAGTATGTCGGAGGCCATTGATTCATGTGACTCGTCAAAAACAAGGCAGTAACGTCAAAATACATGCCGCCTGTAGATTAAATCATGCGTTCTCATGGTCTGCACAACCGATGCTGGGGAAGCTGCCAGCAGGCAATCTACTGTGTGCAGCTGCATCACTTTTTAGTGGGTCCAGTTTTAGAAATGTTAGAGTCTTTCTTTCAGTTTGTGGGACTTCATTTCATTTTTTAAAAAAAACATTTTTTTAACTTGTTTATTTTTGGTCAGCACACAAGAAACATTAGATTACAGATCATTCGGCAACTGCCGCATTTAAAGCCATATTCAACATCCCTTAACGATTCTCCCCCACCCTCTATATCTGGCTGCTCTGCAGCTCCTGTTCCCCTCCTTCTTGGGCCAAATCTCTGTCTCCCGCCCGTAAGGCGTTTGTTACCGAGCGTGGTTTATACGTTAGGGCTGGGTAGCTTTGGTCGTAGTCTATCACGGGCGCCCAGGTGTTCGTGAAGCAGTGAAGGTGGCCCCTGCTTGCCGCCGTGATCTTTTCTGCAATGAAGATGTCCCAGAGCTTTAGCCACCACAGTATCATTAGTGGCCCCTCCGGCGATTTCCAGGTTCGTGCCACTGTGATTTTAGCGGCTAAAAGCAGCTGTGTTATGAGGGCCGCCTGCTTACCCGATTGCGGGTAAATGCCTGGGATTGGGACCCCCAGCAATATTGGTTCCGGCTCCTGTGGTAGCGTTGTCTGGGTAATGTCAGCTATGGTGGCTATAGAAGTTCGGCACCATCGGGCATGTCCACCACATATGTAGATAGGAGCCCGTTAGGCTGCAGCGGCGCCAGCATAGCTGGTCTAGGGACTTATTGAAGTGGTGTAGGCGGAGAGGTGGATAATACCATCTTAATAGCAGTTTATGGGCACATTCCCGGTTGGTTATACAGAAGGAGGACGAGTGTGTTCGCGACCAGATGTCTGCCCAAGACTGATCTTGTATTAGGTGCCCCAGATCCGTTTCCCACTGTGTCATATAGGTTGCTTTAGCGTCAAGCAGGCTTGTCTGCAATAGTTTATATAATGTCGAGATTCGCCCTCGTCTTGGTGGGTCGGTAGCTGTCAGCTCAAGGGGATCTAGATCCCTTGTGGCTGCTATGCAGGTCTGGGGGTGCGTGCACCAATGTCGGATTTGGGCATAGGTGAACCTGTCGGACTCCGATAGGCCGAAAGCGCTTTTGCATTGGTCAAAGGTCAGTGGCTGAGTTCCTTCAAAAAGCTGACCTAGAGAGTTGAGGCCACCGGCGATCCAATTTTTAAAATTTGAGGGACAGCTTCCAGGTGAGAAGACCGGGTTGTGGAATATTGGGGCGGATGGGCTTAAGTCTCTCGGGATGCCTCTGAATTTACGCGCCCAATCCCAAGCTTTTAGCGTCTGTTTGGTTGATGATAGGATAGATGGCCATGTCCGTCGCAGGGAAGCAGGCAGATGTAGCAGAAAGCGGAGGGGCAGGGGTAGCCAGGATTGTTCAATTTCCGTCCACTTGGGGCGCCCAGATGCGATGGTCCAGGCTTGGGTGTGAGCTATCTGAGCCGCCATCTGATATTTTTGGAGGTCTGGAACCCCGAGGCCTCCCAGGTTTGAGGCGCACATCATGGTTTTCTGTGGGATTCGTGATTTTTTTCCCCTTCCAGATGAAGCTGAATATCTTCCTCTGGAGGCGCTGGATGGGTTGGCGGGGGATTATGGTGGGGAGGGCTGAGCAGACTTCATTTAATTTCTAAAACGCAGTACTACAAATACCAACATGATTATTTCCGGCCATTAGTGATGCTTGGAAAATTGAACAATTGTCTCTAGCAAGTACATTCGAAGGGAAACGATTCAGGCTAGCCGGCGATGGACAGTGCGACAGCCCTGGTTTCTGCCAAGTACTGCACCTACCACTTTCAGGACATGGATAGTAAGAAAATTGTGAGTTCGGTGGTCATGCAGGTAACACAATGTACATCCTCAGTGGCCATGGAGAAACTAGGATTTATAAAATCAGTGGAATATCTACAATCGAGGGGAATGCACATCGACCTCATAGCCACGGACAGACACGTTTCAATTGCCAAGACAATGTGACAGCAGTTCCCACATATTAAACATCAATTTGATGTATGGCATCTAGCTAAATCAATCAATAACAAAATCTCGGCTGCAGGGAAAAAAAAAGGTTGGAAAGTATTTCACAGTGGTCCCAGTCTATCAGCAACCATCTTTGGTGGAGCTCCAAAACTTGTGAAGGGTCAGTGGAAATACTACTTGAAAAATGGCGGTCACTGATGCACCACTGTACCAACGTTCACCGCTGGTCAGAAAACCTACATTTCCACCAATGTGAACATGGCCCTTTGTCCCCAGAGGAGGCAAGGAAGAAGTGGTTGATTCCATCTTCACCGACAGACAAAGCCATTGAGAAGATTGTTTTCGATAAAACTCTATCAAGAGAGTTGAGGGTACTGACAGAATTCTGTCACACAGGAGGTTTGGAGGTGTTCCACAATATGTGCGTAAAGTACAGGCCAAGCGCTTCCATTTCAGCATACAGGGCATGAAACATAGGACTCTACTTGCGGTACTGGCCCATAACGAGAATCTCTGCCTTGAACAATCTAGGACTACGGGTAATGTAAGGATGCCTCGCTATACTAAGGTGTTTTCTAAAAGAAGTAAGCAATAGGTCATCAAACCAGTCTATGAGGAAATGGAGTTCGACTTTGTAAAAAGCCTTATTGTTGTTGTACTCGAGAAGCACAGATATGGAATTTTGAACGTTTCTGTGCAGAGCACTGATGCATTGCCACCAAACATTGCCACTGTGCCATGTCCACCCAAAGCAGAGCTGGTTGTGAAGTACAAATCCCGGTTTAAATAATTGTAATATGATTGTCTTTTTGTAAATAAATGTTATTGTACAGTGTACATACAAAGCATGCTAACCCTAACCCCTCCCTTCACCATCCTGGGTGGCCAACAACCTGGTTGTCATGTTTGACTCTCTCTATTCACATCATATCGCTGACCTTGTCAATATGTGTATGTATATATTTTTGTTGCTGTAACTAAGTTTCACAAGGCTTGCGTATTGCAAATAATAAAACAAACAATAAATCTCACTTTCAACTCAACTCCTCGGGTACGTTATACTTTCCCTGACCTTCCCCCAAAAAGTCAATACAGATGGCTTTACTACGGGATGTTGCAAAGTAAGAATGTATGCTCATTTAGAGTGAAGGTCAGAGGCTTTGATTTTCAGCTGGCGGCCTGAAGAGGCCCACAACTCACACTGGCAGTATAAGGTTCTATTGTTTTTTGACCTTGAGAGACAGGGACCATGCCGAAAGGATTTCATTTGAAGGAGGGGTGCAATAACGTAAAAGACGATAATGCAGAAAATTCTGAAACTAGACCGAGTTTCATGTTAGTTCAGTATACGAAAAATCGTTCTCAAGAGCACAGTGGGATTTACGGACTGCATTACGCAGAGACACAATGGAAATTGCAAATATAATGTAAGTAACTCTTTAGACGCTTTTATACCGGAATGAAGAATTAATGAATGGATGAATGAATGGATGAATGTATGAAGAGCAAGTAAAACGTTTGTGGGATCGTCTTTGTACCGGGCACATGGGCATGCAGGTCCACATTCCACACGTCGTTTCTAATTGTGTGTTAACCTCGATTTATTTCGTTAGTTTTCGCATTGATTTTAGAGCCGAACATACTCCATTGCTCTATCCTTGAAAGCAAATAGTTTCAGATCGGCTGTAATAAATAAAATGAATAATATTAATAAAGATCGGCTGACGAGACTAATTATAATTTTTATGTTTTCAAAACAGGTATATCCTACCCTACTGCTACTGCCACCAGTTTCGGACCCCGGCAGATGGTTTCTTCAACCGCCAGCTGCAGCTTATCGTAAACAACGGCACCACTTTGACGATCTTATGGGACGATCGCCAAGGCTAGAAGCAACATAGCAACCTCTACACTGGCCTAGTGTCTGGTTGATGGAACAGCCTTGCGATTCACTGTGCGACCAAAGTGCTTCTTTTAACGAAAACCAACACCCTGTGTACCATAAAGTAACAACGTGTGACTCACGATAAAACGGAACAGGATTTGCGGATAGAGAGAAAGGAAAAAAAATGACATTCCGATTTAATATGCCAATTGCTAAATATTCTATAAACATTTAATGTTAAATAAATGTACTGTACCAAATGTACTGTGTTGCTGTTTGATTTGAAAGTACAGTTTCATATTCCGAATTGTGGCGCGCTGTGTTGTGAGTTGATCTGTGTTGGTTTCCGGGTTCTGTGTGAAGTCGCGTAGAAGACGACTGGGCGCGTTTGCCTACGCAGCACAGTAACGTCATGGAGAGAGGCGGGGAATATGAATGTTTTGATAATGTCAGGCTCAGGGGCGGGGGATATGATTTAGTGCCGCAAAAGCAGCTCAGCCAGGGCGATGGGGCAAGTGATAGGATTATCACAAAATGGCAGCGCCCTGATGCCTGTTTTCGCGTGCGTTTAATGGACGAAAATTCGGGTAAGGTCCATAGGAAATTTTTCTAAAATCGAGCGATTTAGGCTTAAAAACACATGGCCGACCCGTAGGGACAATAAAAAATTTTGACCGAACCATTCCTTTAACATGACAGGACGTTACACTGCACAATATTTTACTGACCTCTATCACAGCACCCACAGACATGTTTGACTTGCCTTCAACCATGCACAGGGGAAGAAGAGGGTAGAGCAATTGCAGTGGCAAGCAGGTGAGATTACATTATTTGCCCAGGATTTCACACTTATGCTGAACAGCAGGCACCTCCCAGGGTGCTGCTAATGCTTCATAAATATACCTAAAAGCTTTACATATAATAATGCTGTCAATTGAGAAAACTAGAGCAAGTTAGGGAATTACCCTTAACAAATTATTACTGTTTGATTCATACTTTGTATCATAACACGCACAGGGGCAAAGAGCGCTGGTCTTGGAAGCAAGACACAGACATGCAGAGCAACAGGGGTTTGAATCCCAGATCCACGCTTAGAAACCGAACTCTGGTGGTATTAGGTGTGTTATAAAAAAACAATTAAATAAAATAAAAAACACAACCCACGTTTTCCTATGGAAAGTGAAAGGGGAATGCAAAGCTTGATTAGCCTTGTAATTTTACTTGGTCGGGAGCATCCATTCACACATACTACGCCCTAAGTGGGCTAAAAAAAGAGACCCCCTAACTGCCTTGTGTAGCCTCCTGAGTACTGTAGAGGAGGCTACTTTGACCTGTCCCTGCTCTTGATGGTCATAATTCCTCCCTAATTGGTGGGGCTGCTGTTTAGCATTCACCATTGTAGTCCTATTAGAGACATGGCCAGAGATATTTTTATCGCCTCTGGGCACGGCCAGCCGCCTCGCCTGACCAATAAGTCCTTTTCTTATGAGGAGACACTTGCCACGTTGAATGGAGCGGCTGAAAACCAGCAACAAGTGCAGTATCTGCAGAGGCAGGCTGTCTCTGCTGCACGAAACGAGAGCTTAGACAGGTATGCTGTCACGCTCGGCCGCCGTTGGCGGCTGTGGAGACGCTGGCGATGGGGCGGCCATTGATTCGGCCGTCACGCTGCCGGCGTCCGCATGTAGCGGTCTAGTCTTCCGCCCCTCCTCTGCGGAGCCCATTTAACGTCATCCAACCCGGAAGCCCGCGCGTTGCAACCTTCGCGTCAGGCTCCGGGTTGGTACGCTGCAGTTTTCCGTTCCGTGGCTGCTGCCACCGTTCTCTCCCTTTGCTTCTCTTCCCTTCTCATACCATCTCCTTCCACTCCTCATTGCCTCCCACGTCCTTCTCGTTCTTCCTCTCCCTCGTCTTGGCTAGCGTGTGTTTTTTCCCCGTGCACTCTCTCTGTGCCCGGTTCCCTGCTGGCTCTCCTCTTTGCTTAGCCACTCTGCTTTCTGAAGTAGGTCCTCCTGCCTTTGCCCTGCCCAGTGGTCCTGCCAAGCTCTACTACATGACCTGCAACAAGGGGTTTTTTGTGCCTGCTCGGCTTTTTCCCCTAAACCGGTCTACCCCGGTTGGGGGGCCCCCTTTGCCCCGAGTTAGAGGGGCAGGGTGGCTTCCTCTCGGGGTAGGTCTTATCATCAGACAAGAGAGCAAGCGGTCTGGAGAAGGAGATTTGGAGCAGAACAGGAAGAGATACCCCCAGGTGAGCAGGAAGGAATTAAAGAAAGACGGGGAACAGGGGTGAAGTTGGGAGAAAGTAGGAGTTTATCTGACAGATTGCAACGCCAGGAAGCAACTATGGCCACCCCCGAACAAGTACAAGAGTTAGTGGCCGCAGTCCAGGCCTTGAACGTCGGATTACAGAATGTTAAGGCTGACGATCTAGCATTGAGATAGTTGATCAATTCTCGAGAACCCAGGGATCACGATTTGCCTCCCATGGCTTTGTCTACTGGCAAGTTTGACGGGACCCCGAAGCGCCTCAAAGAATTTCTGGAAGCATGTTCTATGTATTTCACGTTCAGACCAAGTTTGTTTTCAACTGATCACACCAAGATGGGGTTTATGGTATCCAACATGACAGGGAACGCATTAGCATGGGTCACTCCCTTGGTGTCAAACAACGATCCTGTGATTAATATTTACGGTGGTTTTGTGACCTTATTGCGCCAGACCTTTGAACAAGCTGAGATTACTCATGTGGCAGCAGAAGAGCTATTGGACGTTCAACAGGGTTCCAGCGACCTGTTGACGTATATATCCACCTTTAAGCG